>NW_027186296.1:100374835-100754348 GCF_028583685.1 Petaurus breviceps papuanus
CACACACACACACACACACACACACACACACACACACACACACACACTAGCCGTGTAACCGTGTAATCTTGGGCAAGTTACTTAACCCCAATTGCCCTCCAAAAGGCAAAAAAAAAAATTATTTCTTTGCCTTCCCATCAAAGCCCCATTATGTGTTCTGATGCCAAAGAAAATGGGGTTATCTGTACAACTAAAGTCTTCCTAGAGATTTCCCAAGCAATCTTGAGCAGAGGGGTCAGTCACAACAGCGTTTCCCCAGCCACATTAAAACTTAATCAGGAAACGTTTAATATAATATAATATGATACAGATGTTAATTTGTATTTTCCTAAGTCAATATGAGGGACGTGCAGGGATCTGTTTCTACTTAAACTTGACACTACTGGTCTAAAAGTTTCCTTCTCTTTCTACAGATCATTATAATTCATAGTCTCACTGTACATTCCCTTGTCTAGTCTGACCTTCACAAGTATTTCAAAAATTAACGGTCAGAATAGAATACAATAAAATAGGTTGCACCTGTTCCTTCAGAGGCCCAACTAAAGTTTTCTGAAACTATCTGTTTATTCCCCCAAAACTAATCTTCCATAATTAGAATGGACCTAAATAAAGTAAAGGGAGGAGACATGAATAGAAATCGTTGCAATGTGAGTTAGAATGAAGTAAGTGGAGGGGACAGGTCAAAGAGGAAGAGGCAAGAAAGAGACAGGGACAGAAGGACTCCTTTTAGCTGGGAAACCCTGAAGGCATCCCCAGGGACTCATTCTTAATAGCCTATTCATATGACCTGGGCAATGAAAGAAGGGAAAAATGTTTAATAAAATATAATATGATACAGATAATGTTAATTTGTGGTTTTCTAAGCCAATATGAGGGATCTTCAGGGATCTGTTTCTATTTAAGTTTGACACTACTGGTTTAAAAGCCCAGAACATAGGCATAATGCTCAAATGCAAAGAGGCCAGAGAAGGTAGGGCAAAATTAGAAAATGGTTAGGAGTTCATAAGGGAGCGTGGTTAAGGCTGTGAATGTCAGAGTTAGGGTTTATGTTACACCTTGCGTGCAGTAGGTAGCCAGGGAAGGTTTCTGTACGGGAGAGTGACTTGTGAATTATGAAAACTCCACTGGCAATGATGAAGAATATACTGGAGAAGGGAGAGCTGGAAGGTAGGGAGAGCAATCAGGAGATCATTAAAATAGTCCAGGAAAGAAGTAGGTGACCAGGGCTTAAATGAGAGTAAAGGCAGCAGAAGTGTCAATCGGGGATGACGGGGAAAGACATCATGTACATAGAATCTGTAAGGCAAGGCAACTAACTGGCAAAGGAGCAAATTTCAGCTCAATATAAGGAAAACCTCCCTAATAATGAAAAATTATCCAAAAGTAAAATGGGCAGCCGTGAGCAAGGAGTGGGTGGCCCACTTATTGGAAGTCTATAACAAGCAAAGGCTTGATGGCCCTTTTCTGACATCTTAGATACTCAACATCTGAGTTTCTACCTCCTAACTATCATATTCTCAAGGAACATAAATCCCTTTGGCTCTAAGGTATAGTGGTATGGAGGAGAGAGCCCTGGATTCAGTCAGAGGAAGTGAGTTTGAATCCTACCCGTTCTGCTTGCTACTGTGACAGGACCCTGGGCACATCACTTGGCCTTTCTCAGCCTCCATTGTCTTATCTGTCAAATGAGGGAGCTATATTAGAGGGTCCCTTCCAGTTATTATCCTCTGACTTACACCATTGTATTTTTGTTTTTGCATTTAGCAATAACAGGGGAAGTTGGTGTCTCAAAAGTGTATAATTTGTTAAAGCATTATTTGGGTTTTCCTGTGGGTAATGGAAACAAGCAAATTCTACCTCCACAAAGCTAAGAAAGCTGCTTTCAAAGTTGTATAATGTCCTTAAGTAATTTTCTTATATTTCTCAAGAGTGAAGAGCTTGGCTATTTCACATTACAATGATGTAGGGCCTATTTACTGAAATGGTGACCCTTAATCAGGATTTACACTTTGAAAAAAAAAATAGAAAAACTGAGGAAGAGGAATTTAAGAATTTAAATGTGGTCAGTGTATCGTGGAAGGATTCAGTCCATAGCACTGGGATGGAAAGGGCATCCTTGACTGGGAAATAGAATGAATAAAACCGGTGATTATTTATACTTCACAGGAGCCCACTCCACTGCCTACACCAGAAACACCCCCAGTGATCTCTACTGTGGTCCATGCAACAGATGAGGAAAAACTAGCAGTGACCAATCAGAAATGGACTTGTATGACAGTGGAGCTAGATGCGGACAAGCAAGATTACCCTCAGCCCTCTGACTTGTCAACTTTTGTAAATGAGACCAAATTCAATTCTCCCACAGAGGGTAAGCAAATTAATGGCCATTCGGACCCCAACCCAAACCTGGAAAAACTTGCTCCAAAAGAGCAAGAGGCAATGAAGGACCATAAAGAAAATCAGAAGCCAGGTAATTTGGGCCACCATTTTGCATGTTCTTTCCAAGCCCTGGAGACAAAAGCTGCACTTTGGTATAGTGTGTGGCTTATCTTAAAGCTGTTACTGCTACATTCCACTGTGGCTGGTGGAGTCCAGAGACTGACACGAGCTTTGCTTCTCTTGTATGCATTTTTGGTGATTGTGAAGGGCTTGGCCTAAAAGAGAAGGGTCATCTAGCGCCAAGCTGGCAATGTTGCTTCCTGAGCTTCCTGGCATTTCCTAACGACCCCCATGGCTGGTGAGGTGTGTGAGCCCCGGAGGTTGAAATGACCTGGTCAGGCTTTACAATCAAAAACCCACACCAAGCTTGATAGTGACAGAAGAAATCTTTTGGAAAAGTAATCCCTTGCTCTAATCTTTAATTTCCAACTTCCTCTTCAATTCCTAGGTTTCAGATTTCTCTCTTAATTCTCTGGCTTATAAGAAAAATGAATTTCAAATGAGTATAAAGTGTGCCAAAAGGAATCAAAAAGTATTTCTACGTGTCCAGTTAGAGGCACAAATTTTCAGAATTCAGGAGAGTTACATACTGGGACACCTAACTGTGTGTGATTGTGGGGAAGTATCTTAATTCATTTGTCTGAGACTTAATTTCCTTATCTGTAAAACAGGAATAGTAATACATATCTTAAGTTGTGGCCTAGTGTCTAGAGGGCCAGCCAGGAAGACCTGGGTATGAGTCTTATCTCTGACTCCTACTATCTGTATGACCAAAGTCAAGCTACTTAAACTCAGTGACCCAGATAACTCTCCAAGACATGAATGAATTGCTGATCTGTATCAAGGAAGGGAGTTTCTACGTGAAGAATTCCCCATATTAATGAGATCACAGCTCTGGACCAAATACACACACACACATATAGTTTTTTATATATAGTTATGCACACACACACATAGTTATTTATCCTTTTCTAGCACTTAGCAGAGTGCCCAGCACTTATTGAAAGGTTTCTAGATGTATGTGTCTGGGTGGATGGGGGTGGAAATCAAATAACATAACTGTGAAAAGTGCTATACCAATAGAAGGTGTCATCGTTATTCTTTTTAGAGTAATATTCCTACTCTCGTGCCTCACAAAAGTATAAAGATGACCTTTGGTTGGTCAAAGCTAGGTCATCAGAATGAAAGCTTTTCCAAGTCTGACCAAAATGGATAGTATTTGAATATGGTCTTAGCAATACATAGATTGTGACTACTGTTTGAAACCTAGCCTAGCTTAGTAGGCTGCCTATAGTGTGATGAAATCTTTTGTTATTGTGATCCATTATTGAAAGGTAGAACTGCAGCTAGCAATTTTGATACCCTGAACTGATTGCATGAATCACATCCTAAAAATCAATTTTTTAATTCATGTTGTGAAAAGAAACAGTAAAACAAATTCATTTGAGCGGGTGAGGGAGATATGTGTTCTATTGAATTTTTAGACTGTTAGGGGAATGTACATGTTAAATTTTTGTGCCCTCCAAATTCGGTTCCCTGAGACAAAGTCACAGTCATGCCAGTTTAAGAAGGATTGTCAGAAATCTGTTAAAATGTGAACTCTTCAAAAAAAAAAAAAAGTAAAATGTGAACTCTTAACAAAGCTTTGCTCAAGTCTTTACTAGTGGCCTAACTCTCCCAACCCTTATTATGTGCCAGACACTGGGCTAAGTCCTTTACAATGTATCATTTGATCCTAACATTATTAAACTTCTAGCACAGCAGAAGCCCATCAAATTATATGGCGATCTGTACTTTCTGCGATGGTTTTAACTTCTTAATTTTTACAACACAAGAACTGCCCCAAACATTTAGTTTGAAAATAATTTCAAAATCCATCTGGGAATGAGTGCGAGAAAGGAGAGCCTTATTGTTAGGAAAGTACTGTTTAAACCTTACAGTGCTATAGAAACTTGAATTTTTATTCCATTGGAACGCATTCCTTCCAACTCTTTTGCTAATAATAGAAAGAGTACCAGGATTCTAATTAAATGCTAATGACCATACCATGCTTATGTGCTGAGTGGTGTGATGTTCCAAAAAATCCAGATAACAGTAATTACATCACACGATGCTTCCTCTTGAGATTACTTAAATAACTGGGCTTCCCCTTGGTAGTTTGGTTTTTACTGTGGGAAATCTTTGAATTATACAAAATAATTTCCTCTGTGAGTCACTTAACACATTTCTCTGTACTTGTGTGAATATCTCTGAAAGCTTCCTTTATGGAGCTTGACAAAGAGCAGACTCCCCAGATTTTGCCAGCTTGGGCTCTCATTTGGCCTGGTACTTCATATAAGAGTGCGGAATTTCTTTCCCTTCTTTATTTTTGTGGTTGCTGAGAGGAAACCGACTTCTTCATATTTACTACATCCATATCAGGAATATGTCATCAACCAAGCACTATCCTCCTCCATGGCTGAAAGAGAGAGCTTACTATCAGCTAAATAAATTAGCTATCTTTAGTACCTGGCCACTTAATGGAGTTAGATGTCAGGGCAGAGAGAAGGTTTTTAATCTCAGGAACAAAGGATACAGCCATGTCAGCAGGTACCCAGGGCCGTTTTGATATTTTCAATGGCATCTGTTGTGTTAAGGGGTTTTCTGCTGGTTAATTATTCCCTAGGGCTCACTATTTCCTAAGCATTCTCATCCCTCAGACAACTTTAAACAAATAGAGAAAAGCATTTCAATATCATTATCATTCTTCTGCTGTTGCAGCCAGGTTTTAGAAGATCTGCAAGCTAATCCTGATGTATGTCTTTTGTGGTTGAGTTTTATCAGCTGGAATCAAACACACACCCTCTTTTAAGAGGGGGAAAAGTCTTCAACAGCAGTTTGTAGGATAGTTGATTTAAAGCTGAAGAGGTTGTTAAACCATGGCTGCCGAAGCTCATCTTCACCTCCCAACATTTTAATAAATTCACTCCAACTGTGACCGATGTGACAACTATTCATTTGTAGCAGTAGCAGCAAAAACAAAATACTCCTAATACGTAAATGTTTGTTTTGGGCAGTGTAGTTGAAAGCAATCCATTTATATGATTGTTAAGTGCTAATACATAGCGAATAAATTGGCAGTCTGCTGCAATTTGCTGCCTGATTGGATGAAAATAATTACAGCTTTAGGATACATCATAGGACAGGGAGAGGATACTAGATTTGCAATCAGAGGACCTTGCTTCATATCCCAGCCCTGCCATTTGGTAGGCCAAGTCACTTTATCTCAATAGGCTTCCCTTCTCATTTGGAAAATGAGGGGGTTGATACCTTCTACTTTTAACTCTATGATTCAATGATGCCTTGACTACTGTAGGTTTCTTTTGGGATATTACATGTGTTTTCACCAAAGTGACGGATAATACTCAATCCAGAACTCTTTACTGGATCATCCTCCATATTTACATCAATTTAATTCAACAAACATTCATTAAATGCTTACCATGTACAAAGCCTTGTGTTAGATGGTGGACACAGAGAGAGAAATGGAAGGCCATGCTTTCCAGGGGAAGAGAAGAAAAGAGGAAAGGAGAGAAGAGGAGAGAAAGACACAGGGAGGAACACCAATAACTACAAGAATTAGGAAAAGCTTTGAATAGGAAGTGATACCTGAGATGAACTTCAAAGCATGCTAATGATTTTAAGAGGCAAAGGTGAATAGGGAATGCATCCCAGGGGTGAGGTATAGCTTGTATGTGTATGGAGGCAGAAGATGAAATGGTGAGTTCATGAAACTTGGGGATATAATCAGGTATATCCTAGCAACACCCCAGGTGTATGATCATGTCCTGGTAATTTAATCATCAATTTGTATCTGCTTGAAGATTGGTGCTATGATCAGGAATTTCTAGAGTGCATTAGTCTGTGCTGAAGTTACAAGTCACAGAAGCTAGTGAAATGGGGAAGGAAAGTGAGAGAGGTTCAGGGCCAAGCAGATGGATACTAATGATTTTTTGAGGGAAAAACTTATATGATCATGGGGGCTACTTCCATTTCATGAGACCATGTAAATATGTCTTTTGAATCTTTTTTTTTTTTTTAACAAAGACCAGGAACACTTAAAATCTCAAACCTAGAATGGACTTTGAGATTCATCCATTTCAGTGTTTCCCAATTCCAACTACACTGTGGAGCACACCACTTTTCCCATATTACCTCAGAGGGCAAGGACTGGGATCCATACAGTAGAAATAATACTAACTTTGGAATCAGAAGACTTGGTTGAACAAGGTTCAACTCTTGGTTCTGCTGCCTACTTCCTATGTGACCCTGGGTCATCACTTATTCTCTTTAGACCTCACCGCTCTCATCTGTAAAATGAGGGGAGTTGGACTAGCTACACCATGAGGTCTCCTCTAACTGTTCTCCCATGAAAAAAGAGTTTTTTTTTCAAGTTCAGGAAGTGTAGTATACTCTCTTGAGTTCTGAATCAGGAGTCTGAGGACTTGACTTGAAGACTGACTCTTCCACTTGCTCTCTGTGTGACTTTAGGCAGGTCACCTCAGCACTCTGAGCCTCAGTTTCCACCTCTGTAAAATGAAGCAGTGAACTAGTTGACTTCAAAGGGTGCTTCTAATTCTAAATCCTTAGTCTTAGAGTCCTAAAATAGAGTTAACTAAAATTTTCCAAAATGGTAAAAATCTGCTGTGGATTCTGCAGGACAGGAGTTAGGAAACACTAATCTAATCTATTCCTTGTTTTTAATGTAAGACCATTCTCAAACCATCCAGAAATTAGAATGGATACTTTCTCACTAGCTCAAGCCTTTGTCTAAAAATTCTAAGAGTTCTTTGATAAAAGAAAGAGAATCATCATGGAAGTTTCTTCTAAAAGTCCTCTGCTGACCTCTTTCTTCTTCCCCACTCTACTCTGATGGGCTGACCACATTGTTCAAATGCAATCATACACTTTCCAGAAAGACTGTTTTATTGAGAACTCACCACAGGGCAAGCATTCTCATGGTGGTCAGAAAAGGTGATACAAGGACACTCTCTTAAGAACTTTGGAATTGACTGTTTGACATGGGAGACACTGGCACAGATCCACTGAGAGTGGCATGCCCACATCAGAGAAAGTGCTGTGCTCTATGAGCAAGGCAGAATTGAAATGCTCAAAAGAAATGCAAGATGCGCAAATTTAGAGAATCCACCCCAAATGTTCACATGGACTATTTGGGTATGACCTGCGGTAGAATATTCCGAGCTCATATTGGTCTGAACAGTCACAGTCCAACACACTGCAACTTGACTTTAGCATAGTGATACTATTTTTATCCTCTTCAAGAATGGAAGACAGCAACTGACAGGTAACGTTTCCACCATGACTCTGGAATTGTTCCACAGAGGCAATTTAGTCATGACCCCTCACTGCCCCCTCCAAAAAAAACAAAAAAACTCTACAGAGTTATTAGCATTTCACTAACCCAAAATCCTTGATGAATTAACTGATGGAACTTGTTTGAAATGACTTCTCACCTCCTCTTCCTTTCCTTATCTTTAAGCATGCATAATTATATTGAAATATTCATATCTAACAATAACAGCATTGTTCCTTCAATGAGACAAGAGTTTTTGGCGTTTGAAGGAAGTCAGATTAAGGTTCCTCAGCACCCCAGAATTCATAGTACTTGCTCAGTGTTGTCTTAGGGTTGATCTGTGTATGACATGGTCCCTCTTCCCTTTGATGATTATGGAGGGGAAGTGGGGAGTGGGGTTGCCACTAAGATGTGGACATCAAATCAGTTGAGATATTTTCTCAAGGTCATGGAAAGATCACTGCTAAATAGAAAAGCTGCCTCATTTTCCATCTTGAATCTTAACTTGGATCATCAGTTCAACATTTACCTACTCAGACTACTGTGTACAAGGCTTTTTGGGCATGGACATAATCACTATTCTGGAATTATAAGGAAGAGACTGAAGACAGCTAGTTTCCTAAAATGAGTCATAGATACATGAATGCTTTAGGTCCATGGGGAAGTCCAATCATACCTAGAATGGATGCTCATGTATAAAATTAGTCTTCCACTAGACTGACTCAGCACATTATTAGTCTAAATGTTCTATTTTTGAACTAACATCTCCCATGGTGGGGAGGAAACTGATGAAATTGGGCAGTTGTACAGGAGAAATGAACCAGATGAGATGGGAAATCTGAAATTTGTCTCAGGTCCAATGTCTAGGAATAAAATTTAGATGTTGGATAGAACTGGAAGAGAAGTCTCTTGGAAAACACTTTTATTTCCTTTTTTGGGTCACATTTAGTATGCATGCTCTCAGCTGTGGCGAGAGGAGCTGGATTACTGCTTTTGAATAATTAAAGGTCATTCATTTCTAGGGTCACACTAATAATACCATGGGGATGGGCACAGACTGATTCATTTATTCTACCCACCACCTTAAAAGAAGTGGTTCAACTAGAAGTGCTAATATAACATAGACTTCTGTGCTGTATACATTAGATAAACCTTGGTATTGGATTATAGCAAATAATACTCATGATGTTTTTCTTATTTACCAATACAAGGTTATTTGTGTGTGTTTATTATAGAATCATAGAATAGTAGAGCTAGAAAGGAAGTTAGAACCCCATTACTTTTTTCCCTGATTCACTAAGAAATATGATTAAGGCCTACAAGAAGAAGGAAATTATTTTTAGATTCCATTATTTCACAAAATCCTTTGATGGAAATTAAAGGACTTAGTGAGGAATTACCCTGAAGTGTTGATGCTGAGGATTTTAGACTGGGTCCATAAACAAAAATGATCCATTTATTAAGACCAAGAAGTTGACATAGTTTGTAATTGTACATCTTGGATGAAAATGTTTGAAGATTCTTCTGTGGTATCTGCTTAATTCTGTATTAAAAATTATCTTGGAAGTGCTGGAAATTGAATAAACATCCAAAAAGAAAAGAAGAATGGGATCAACTCTAAAAAAATTTAATGAATTTAAGAAATGTTTCAAATGGTATTTAAGGTCATAAAGCAGTGTAGTATGGTAGAAAAATTAGCTCAGGAGACCTGGGTTCTAGTCTTGGCCCCAGTGTTTACTATGTGTATTACTTTTGTGTGTATATATCACTTAACCT
This sequence comes from Petaurus breviceps papuanus, assembly GCF_028583685.1. Taxonomy (NCBI): domain Eukaryota; kingdom Metazoa; phylum Chordata; class Mammalia; order Diprotodontia; family Petauridae; genus Petaurus; species Petaurus breviceps. The sequence continues at coordinate 100,384,404 of NW_027186296.1, forward strand.
CTTTGATCTTCTATTTCTCACTTATATAATGAATATCATAATATTTGTACTCCCTATCCTACAAAGACTGTTATGAATAAATTATGTTATAAATTTTAAAATGCTATAAAAATGTGATATTATTAATATTATGAGTAGTTCCTGCAATACCTATGTAGAGTATCCAGAGTAACTGTTCTGGCTCCATTTAGTAGTTCTTTATATGCTCAAACTGCCCCACAAAAGCCCCCACCAATATATTCTACTTTTTCTCTCATCAGCCAGAGAACACAATTAGTTCAAAGCAAAAACACTTAATGAAGTTGGATAGTAAAAACATTTCTCTGTTAGCATAGGGCACAATCTCCCATAAATATATATATATATATACACCATAAGTGAGGACAGTGATTATAAATAGAGATCACATGTGAAGGTCCAGATAAAGAAGGATCTATGTGGAGGAGAAATTCACACCTCCTTCACTGAAGGAACTCTGATGTCTTCTGGTGATGTCACCACATTGTTCTTGCCAGCTCTGTATCTTGCTAGGTGTGGGATCTTTGCTGGGCTTATTCCTTCACTGGACTTTCCTGGTCTGCCCCTCACTTGGCTCACTGCTCTATTGAATTCACTGTGCCTGCTTTTGTTTGGGTAAATTGCTCTGCTGGGGTCCCTGGGGCTACTCTTCTCTAGGCCTGGTGTTTCTCCTGGGCCTGTTCCTCACTGGGCATGTTGCTGCACTGTGCTTTTTTTATAGTATCCAATGGTACTTTATTGCATAATGGTATAATGGTACCAATTCCTTTAGGGCCAGGACAGCCATCTAAGCTAGGGCATAGTGGCTAAAACTTCTCCCTGATAAAGTCAAGCTGAAAACCCTTAGTCAAAGCCACCATACCCAATTAATGAAAGACAAGACTAGTGTCCCCAGCTAAGATTAGGATTTTCCTTATCAATCCTTATGTCTCTAAGGAAAATCAAAGCCTGCTATTGTGGATAATTGTCTATTTTAGGACTCTGGCAATCTGACATATTCCTAAAATCTCTTAGCTTGGCTTCAAATAAATTTGAGATTGAACAAAAGATAGTCTAGAGAAACAATGTCAATGTTCTCTCCCCAACTATAAGGAATTCTGGTTTCACTATTGAGACAACCATTTATCACTTGAGGCAGCCTTGAAGGAGTTATAGAAATCTAGATGTAAATAGGGGTATATCTGAGAGCTCTGAGAAGGGTTGATTGTACTATGTCTAAGCATACCAAGGAAAGAAAATTCCAGAGTTTCAAAAAAGCTAGATGCATATATCAATCATAATTATATGTTTACCGTTATTATAAAGGTACCAGTGCTAAAACTGGGGGGGGGACAAGTTGGACCCCTTGAAAAACAGACTTGTCCCCACCATGCAAATCATTGTTTATGAGTATAGGCCAGTTACAGTGCAGACTGGTCTTTTTTTCAATGATCGTTGACATTGGTCTTTATTCCTCTTGCAGAGCTGGATTATAGAAATTCTTATGAAATAGAATATATGGAGAAAATCGGCTCCAACTTACCTGTAAGTTCTTTTGCCTTGTAATTGTTACATCCGTTGTTATGCTTCTATTTACTGTTCTATGCTGTAAATGTTATGAGAACATAAAAATCAAAGGCAAATGGTAGATTGAGTGCATTTCTCTGATTACAGTCAGAATAAAAGCATGCTAGTAATAGAAAAGTAGGGGTTAGGTGTCTGTGTTCATTTCCAGGAGGAATAAAAGTCGTCTAAGAAACAAATAATGAACCAAAACCAGTCTCTTCCACAGAACCACTTCATTTGATTCTGGAGTATTTGACTCCAAGAAATTAAAGTTTGAGTTTTCTGAGAAAAGAATTGTTTTATTTCAAACAAACAAAAAGCAAAACCCCTTCCAGCTGAATCTACTCTGATGTCTCATCCTTGTTTATAGTTAACCCTGGGTTTTTTAGGGCAGCTAGGTGGAGCAGTAGGTAGGATGCTGGTCCTGGAGTGAGGAAGATCTGAATTCAAATCCAGCCTGACACTTGCTAGCTATGTGACCCTGGGCAAGTCACTTAACCTCAGTTTGCCTCAGTTTCCTCATCTGCCACATGGGGATAATAGCCCAGGATTGTTATGATAAAAAAAGATATAATTAGTAAGCATTTAGCACAGTGCTTGGCACATAGTAAGCTCTATGTAATTGTTTTGTTGCTGTTGAATCATATCAATTGTACCTGATTCTCCATGACCCCTTTTGGGATTTTCTTGGTAAAGATATTGGAATGGTTTACCATGTCTTTCTTTAACTCATTTTATAGAACAGGAAACTGAGGCAAACAGAGTTAAGTGATTTGTCAAAGGTCACACAGCTAGGAAGTATTTGAGGCCAGATTTGAACTCAGGAAGATGAGTCTTCCAGATTCTAAGCCCAACACTCTATCCACTTGCTCCACTTAGCTGTCCATGCCCCCTAACTGAATTGTTAGCTGTTGTTGTTGCTATTAAAGATGGTAAACTGAAGGCTCTTTATCACCCCATGACTTTTGGTTAACTCCCTAGCTCCTCTGACTTGCATTAAATTATAATACTTTGTCTTCCTTCTTGCCATTAGAGAAGTTACAGTAGTTGCAGTTGACTGGCTCAAATGTCTGACCACTTCACCCTATAAGTGATTGTATGAGCCTAGTGTTCCTGTTCTAATAAAACTCTTGACCCGTGGCTTTTGAGCCCTGAGAGTACATTTCGACAGACGTAGTACCCCTCTGTGTTTGAACTTTATGACTTGAGATGTTGGGCTCAACTTGTGGTTTTGTCTGAATGCCTTGGTTTGCTTTTGTTTGTATGTGAGTCCAAACCCTGCTTTATCAAAGCTTGTTTACTTAATAAATCTGTGTCTCTTGGCCCACTATTCTCCTACATACTGTACTCCTTGAGTGCTTTCCACAGGCCATGGTGTGTATGTACATTTAGGGATAGAGAGATGTGATGATAGTTCTGTAAAATGGGAACCTGCAAGTATCAGTCAGCACCACTACTGTTGCTTCCTCTGTTGCCTCTAAAGAGTTATCCAGCCTTAAACTGGACTGACTCATAGAGGAGTAGACTCTAAAAGAGAAACCACTATATTGAATATGAATCAGTTTTGCAGAGAAATTGACTAGAATTATATAGATATTGGCTGTATTAATCCGTTGGTTTAACATCCAATGATTGTTTGTCATAATCATTTGGTTACTTGACAAAGAAAGTAAAAATTTTGTATTAAAAAGTGATTTGTCTTAGAGAATAACGTACTCTTGTCTGTCATCAAGTTGTCACATTGATACTACACAGATTGTATTCATGTAATAATTAGAATTAATTTCCTTTCTTTTCACAGCATGATGATGGCACCCCGAAGAAACAATCTCTGTATCTTATGTTCGATGCCCCTCAGGAGAGTCCAGTCAAATCTCCTCCAGTTCGGTTATCTGATTCCCCAACTCCATGTTCTGGGTACATTATTCCCATAAAGAGCCTATAATGCTAAAATATTTTCTTCTGTAATGAATGAATGAAAAAATATTACATGTTTTCTATGTGCCAAGCCCTGTGATAAGCACTGGGGATACTAATAGATAAGCAAGCCTGATCCTGTTCTCAAAGAACTGATAATCTTTTTAGGAAGAAGCCAATTATGGGAAGGTTCAAATGCAAAGTGAATGGCAAGGTCCAAGTACCCTTGAAGAATTATAATTTAAAGCATGCCAGAGATCTAAAAACAAAAAACTCTTTACATGCTTCCTCTGATTTTATTTTTCCTAATGAGGTAGCTAGGTGGCACAGTGAATAGTGTGCTGAGCCTGGAGACTCATCTTCCTGAGTTCAAATCTGGCCTCAGAAACTTACTAGCTGCAAGACCCTAGTTAGTCACTCAATTCTGCTTGCCTTAGTCCTCATCTATAAAATGAGCAAGAGAAGGAAATGGCGAAGCTCTCCAATATCTTTGCTAAGAAAACTGCAAATGACATCACAAAGTCAGACATAAATGAAAACAACTCAACCACAACCACAAAATGAGCTGGTCTGGTATTACTGACCTTTCAATCCTATTTCAGCCTAACGTAGATCTGATAAGCAAATTCTATTACTTTGAGAGTGAGAATGCTTTGGACTAAGGCTAAATCTTAGAAGAAACACATGTGACTCTTCGTCCTTTTAATTTTGTTTTAGTCATATGGGTCCAAGTTCATGTTCCGATCTAAGTAGTGTGTGTTTCTGGATAGATCCAGGGTCTCAGTTCCAAATTTGGACACTCTCCTGTTCCTCCTTTGATCCCTCTGAAGGTAGAGATTGGACCCATCGGTACCTCCCTGCTGCCACCCTCCTGGTTTCTTGAGCTTTTCTTCCTCCTTTATGTACCAGTAATCTTTAAGAAAAGGAGCTGGCCAGAATAAATACAGAAACTAACTTCTGACTCCCCTCTCCCTTGTTTGATGCTTTAAAAGCAGCCCTCAATCCTTAGGGGTGTAGACAGGATCTTCCTCTCCCTTAGTCCCACCCTATACACATGGTACAATTTGCATCAAACTGTAGGGACTACCTAATATGCCTCTACCATCTTATTTGAGGAGAATATACTTGGAAGTTAAGTGTTCTTGGGGGAGGCCTACATGATAGAGTATTGTCACTCTGATTTTGGAGGGATTTCTAATGAAAAAGATGAGGAACATTTTTTTTAATCCTCAGGTCAAGTTTTGAAGAAACAGAAGCTCTGGTGAATGCTGGGATGAAAATCCAGCATCCAGTCTCACGAGTCCTGGCTCCAAACCAAGAGGCACACTTACAGGCTCCGGAGAAATCGAACCAAAAAGAGGCCATGGGCTTGGGAACAGCTTCAGATGTTCTTGAAAGAGTAAGTAGGGACCTAATTAGCCCAAAGAACAACTGCAAATTTAGGCCCAACATAATCAAACCCCATAAGTGCATAGGCACCCAATGGACTAAAAACGACATCTCAAGCTACACTCCCCCCAAAAATTAGTAGAGAATTGCAAAGCCTACAAACAATATGCTGTCATATCTTTCTAAAATATTACCTCTGAAGAGAAGAATATCCTAGAAATAGATCTATTTATTTTATTTTAAATTTTTCTTTGCTTTGTTTACCGTGATGATGTTTTTGCTTTTCTTTTCTGAGTTCTTATGGTTGGATTGTCACCTGGGTAGTCATCTCCTGATCTTTTCCTAGAATCCTTTATGGTGGTAGTTTAGGACATTAACACATGTGCTAGGGAAGAAAGATAATCTTTCTGAGGTGAACAGTAAGTTGTATTGGCTTGGGACACCAATAGATTCATTTAGCAGTTTCTTTACGACCTATATTAAAAATATTCTTTTCTCCTTTCACATACTGAGATCTTAGAGCTCAGATGTAACTGTGGAGGTAAAATAGTTTGAAATGTGACACAGGAAAGTCCATTCTCTTCCTACTATCCATAGGCTTTCTTAAGTATCAGAAAAGTTTTTATCTATTGGTTTAAAACCCTATGTGATACCCACTGTGTGTATATGTATAAAGGTATACATAAACATACATATATGTAGATATATATATATACATACATATAAATATAAGTATATGAAAGCAAAATATTAAGTCTTGAAAGATACTCTGTTTCCAGTGTGTATATATATATGTGTGTGTGTGTGTTTATGTATATATACTCTTTTTCCTATGTGTGATTGTGTACATATATATATATATATATGTATGAATACACACCCATAATGGAAACAGTATCCTTCAAAATTTAATGTTTTACTTTTACTGCACTGAATAGATTTATTAATGAAAAGTTTGCTTTCCTGTTTAATGACCACCTGCCCTCTTGAATGAGGCATCTAGGAAACCTAGTGGATACGGTGCTGGACCTTGAGTCAGGAAGACCTGAAGACAGTGTTCAAATGTGACTTCAGATGCTTATTAGCTCTGTGACTATGGAAAAGTCACTTAACCTCTTCCTGCTTCAATTTCTACATCTGTAAAGTGGGGATAACAATAGTACCTGCCTCCTAGGGTTGTTGTGAAGATAAAATGAGATAAGATCTATAAAGCACTTTGCAAACCTCGTAGTTCTATAGAAGTGCCAGCTATTATTTTTATTATTAGAAAACATCTTTTCTTATCTTTAAATACATCTGTCTTTGCAGCTAAATATCCCTTACTTTAATGATAATTAGATGTTTATTACTTGTGATTTGAAATGCCAACAGATGGCTTACTTCCCTGTCCCCAGACCTAAACTGCCTCTGTCTAGTTTGCAGCCAGTAATCAAAGGGCATATTGGATTTTGTTTCTATTTTCCTAATGGGCTATAAGAGGGAAGGTGTTGGCTGTCAAAGCAAATAGTAGCTATTTCTCCCCACTGTCAAACTAATCTCAAAACACCTCTTGACATTAGGTTTGTTTAATTTCTTTAGCATGAAACTGAAAGTGTCAGGCCAATTGATGATGCTCACCTAGACTTGCTGTTCCTCTTTCTCTCCTCTATTTTCTGTTCTGTATCCTCCTTGCCCTGTAGACAGCTCCTGAAGATTCCTATGTCTCTGCTGAAGCTCTCCTCAATAGGATATCTCATCAAACCTCAATATGTGATGCGCTTGAATATCTAGAGCCTGATTTAGCAGAAAAGAACCCCCCAATATTTGCTCAGAAACTTCAGGTTTGTAGCCCAAGTGTAACCTGTCAGTGTTCCTTTCTAAAGTTTATCACACCTCAGTAGAGAGTAAAATCCCTTACATATAAACCAAACCAAACTATGATTTAAATGAGGGTGAAAAGGTGCCAAGAGGAGATGGGGATGACCAAAAGTCTTCCAAATAAAAATCTTTTCTTCATAGCAGATATGTAATTTCCCCTCTAAAGATGTCAAAATGATGTGAATGTTGTGATTATATTCTTAACAAGATGATTCTTTTAAAATCTGGAAATGGGGCTTAAGTCTTCATTTTTCAGAGGTCATTTAATATTCCTAAAGATGTTTCTAGTAATTTATTCACTGAACAGACTATATTAAATCACCTTTGAGTGAGCTATTTATATACACTGACTCCCATTGCAATAACATCTGGACATAATACAACATCTGGAACCAAAATAATTATCTAGCATCTAATATAAAGTTGACAATTTGAATTGTCTACTCTATGTGAGAGGACTCAATGAACAGATCTCAAGAGATTATGAGAGCACTGTGAGAGATAACACTTTATTAATTGAAATTATTGGGGAACTTTTTATTGAAAATGTTCTTTTAGGGCATGTAGGAAAAGGAACAAAAACTACCAAAAACTTAAGAGAAATAGAAAGTTTGGAAGAAAGCATATTATCTTCATCAGTATAATGCTTATGTTTCCTGACAGTTATTTATTTGAAAGGCTTCTGCATTGTTCTTAATTTTCAAAAATTCAGCCTTCTGCTGTCCTGGGCTGCTGAGGTGTTTCTCTTGAAAAGAACACTGACTCTGTGTGTTATATCTGAGTTGTCATCACAATTCGTTTAAGTGTGGCATCCGTTCTCTGGATGTGAACAACATTTACATCCTGTCTTAATGCATTTTTCTTCATAACGCCACCATTTAACAGGAGGAGTTAGAGTTTGCAGTCATGAGGATAGAAGCGCTGAAGCTAGCCAGACAGATTGCCCTGGCTTCTTTCAGTTCATTAGAGACCAAGGTACCTGCCCCCTGCCTGGAATGTAATGCTACCTGGGTGTGTCATGTGTGCCAGTAACAGAGTAGGAGGCTGCTTTCCTAACCATGATGCACAAGTGTGGTGCTGGGAACCTGCAAAACAACATGTCCACATGAGAGGAGGGAGCTACTCCTCAAATGTGACCATGAGAAATTGGTCCTGGGAAGTGGCCTAAAAACCACATTCCATGTAGATTAAGCTCAACTAAATTCCGCTGCAGTTTGCATAACTCTTTGGCATTAGTCAGACTCCTTTAACATGTTGTGAGAGTGCTATTCAGCAGTTACATGCCAGCAATAATTTAGTGGCGATGAAAAAGCCATTTTAAGTCCTGATGTTGTAGAGATTTTGCTCTTGACCAACTGTGTGTGTGTGTATGCACTTGGCATATAATAGATGCTTAATATATATTTATTGATCAATTACATAATATAGGCATCTGTCATTGAGAAAGAGGGCTGATTATTTGGATTTTAAAGTTTTGAAGCTCAAAGCTTGGTTTTCTCAGGCCCCAGACAATTGAAATCTGAGATTAATGAATTTCTAGTCTCAGCACTTTGTGATCTTGGGCAAATCATAACCCCTCTCTCAATTTTCTCATCTCTAAAAGGATGAAATTGAACTTGGTGATCTCTATTCTCCTCCTCAACTCTAAAATTCTGTATGCTTTAGTAAATGTAATAATGGGGATTTGATCCACTAGTAAAATAAAAAAAAACCTCCATCCAGTCTTTGGAGGGTAGTAATCTTTGGGGTATTTTTGTTACCAACATTCAAAATTATAGTGATCACGATGATTATGATAGTGATGAAAGTAGTAAAATGATCGTACATCTATACTTCATTATTCCATTTCTGTAGTGAATTGGAGTAGACATTATTACTACCATTTTACAGATAGGCAAACCAAGACATAGAAACATTTGGTGACTTGCCCAAGAATAAACTGTGGATCAGTGGTATGGCCAAGGCTAGACCCTAAATCTCCTGACTCCTAACAGTGCTCTTTCCATCCTAGTTCAAGCCATTCTATTCCTGATGGCACAATTCTTCGTCTTACCCACCTTTTTATGACATGCCAGTAATGGGTTCTTATGTGTTGATTGATTATAATGTTAGTGTTCAAGCAATGCCCATGGGCAAGTAGAGTGTGTTGTCTTCATGAAGAATCATCTTGCAGGACTCTTCCAATTTAATGAGAATGTTTATGGCTTCTGGTATTCATATTGGACAGATTTGGACCCCGGGGGGAGGGAATTAAAATGATAATTACTGGCTATAGGTTTTCTTGTTCATTTTATTACCAAAACAAAAAAAATTGCTGGTTTGACCTCAGTTTCTTGCTAATTGACTTAATTTCTTTAGGAATAGAAGAGTAAAATTGAGGAAAGCAGTAGGAAATTGCTTCAGATAGATTTCTTTAAAGTGATAATTACTGACTGTAGGTTTTCTTGTTCCTTTTTTTTACCAAAACAAAAAAAATTGCTGGTTTGACCTCAACTTCTTCCTAATTGACTTAATTTCTTTTGAAATAGGAGACCCTAAAATTGAAGAAAGCAGTGAGAAATTGCTTCAGATAGGTTTCTTTCTTTGCTATGAGAGAATCAATTAACTCTAAAAGGAGTTATTTCACCTAAGTGAATTTATATGACTATTTCCCTGAATAGTATTGATTTCTAATTTACATCAATATTGATGGGACTAGATATCTCTTACCACTTTGGAACTATAGATCATGTTCAAGTCATGATTTCATCTGCTGTTGTTAGGTGGAAATTGCTGGGAATTTGAACTTCTTTTGAATTTATGTAAAAAAAATAATAAGGTTAAAAAATAAATTTAGAACCACTCAATGGGATATAACATGGTTAGCTATTTCTCCAATGCTACAAAGATATAGGTCTTAAGAAGTATCTAGGGGTGGCTAGGTGGCTCAGTGAATAGAGTACCAGCCCTGGAGTCAGGAGGAACTGAGTTCAAATATGGCCTCAGACACTTAACACAAAAAACTAGCGGTGTGACCTTGGGCAAGTCACTTAACCCTAATTGCCCTATCTTCCCCCCTGCAAAAAGCAAAAAAAAAAAATCTGTCTTATAGACTCAAAAGAGAGTAGAAGAAGTATTATTTTGGGCCCTGTTTTCATCTTTAACTTTTTTCAACAATCCATGACTTTGAAGACAAATCATCCTTTATTTCCTAAGCTGCAGTAGCCCAAGAATAACTCAATTTATATAAACTCAAGATCCTATTGAGTCTTTAGCTCATATGCCAGTGGATCTGTGATCTCCTCTAGGTAGCATATGTGTACAGAATTCCTTTTTATGTATTGGAAAGTGCTGATGCATCAAGAAAGAAAACAGCAGCTGCTTATACTATTTGCTCTTTTTCTTACAAGCGTATTTTAGTTGCAGGTTGACATAGCATAGATTCTGCCAGTTCAGTCTTTAACACTCAAATGGGATCACTTGGAACTAAAATGTCGTATGTATGTAAGCAATCATGAAATATAATATGGTGTGAATTGCTCATGGTTTTGTAGAGTAGGCCCAGTTTGTATTCCATGTTAGAATACACAGATTGGGCTAGAGGAGCATAGTTGGTCCTTCAGGAAACCAGTAGATTTGTCTGTCATTAAAGAGGAAGCATCCCATCAGGAAACATCAGTAGGAGTCAGAACTCCTGGTTGGAATTTTATCCTTATCTCTATGAACATCTGCTTTGATTGAATTCAGTTTAAAAACAGAAGGTAGATTTCATTAATTTACCCCCTTGTGACTGCATTTGACATTGAACTTTTTACTTTTCAGCCTGCTCTTTTGCTTCCTGTACAGACAGAACCTTAATGTCTCTTTTGCACAGATTTGCATGTGATGTTAGCAATGAGGGAGAGAAATTTCAAATAAGTATTTGACTGATTCTGATTAAAAGCAACTAGCTTTTCTGGAATAGGAAAGCTCAATTAAAAAATATACTTATGCACATCACCAGATAATTGTTTTGAGTAGATTGTTTTTGGAATAGACAAGAAGCATATTATTAGAAGAAATATTTTGTTTTCCATGAAGGTTATTTATTCCTCTAAGATTCTTTTTTTTTTTAAGCAAGTGGGGTTAAGTAACTTGCTCCAGGTTACACGGCCAGTTATTATTTCTGGGTGTGGTGCTGAGTATCTGAGCCCGGATTTGATCCAGGTCATCCCGACACTGGAGCCGGTGCTCTTACTCGCTGAGCCACCTGGCCGCCCCTAAGCAATTGGGGTTAAGTAACTTGCTCAAGGTTACACGACCAGGTGTTTCTGGGTGGGTGCTAAGTGTCTGAGCCCGGGATTCGATCTCCGGGTCTTCTCAACACTGGAGCCGGTACTCTTACTTGCTGTGCTACCTGGCCGCCCCCCTCTAAGATTCTTGATGACAGAAATGTGCAAATTTCAAATCATGAGAAGAGCTAGATACCAGTTCTTAAATCACTATTTTAATATTCAGAAAGTGCCTCTAACAAACAATTACAAATCAAACCTAAAAATGATTTGGTATGGGATGGGGGGGCACAGAGAGGACAACTGTTTTTGGTTCTCTTATTGTCTAATTTTAGAACAAGTTAATGAAAAATAACCTACAGTGTGAAAATGGGTATTGTCAGACCAAGGACAAATAGACAAGGTGGGGATGATACCCACTTGGGAGAGACATCTGGAACCATGATGCCAGGTAAGCAGGCATTAAAGTCCACAAGCATTTATTAAGCACCTACTATACTAGGTACTGTGCTGAGCTGGAAAGGAGATAGAGGGACAGTCATTAGAAACAATGGAATAATGGAAACTCCATTATTATAAAGCACAGATTTGATAGGTTTGTTACTGGTTGTGAGAGCCTGATGAAGTCTCTTGAGTAGCCTTATCTCACAGGTTCAAAAGACCTTTCACTAAAAGCAAATGGCTTCATTTCCTTTGAAAATGAAGACCTTGACCCTGAGACACGACTCCCACCATGGTGAATCTTCAGGGAAAGGAGAGGATCATTCATAGGGATCAGGATTCAGTGAAGACAGGCAAAAAGAGACAGAAGAGCTAGCACCATAAGAATATGCAGCAGGCAAAGCTTTATATCACCTTTCAGATGGCATTGGAGCCATTGACTGGCCTTCCAAGTCACATACAACAGAATTCCTTCACCTGGTCAGTACTATTACCGGTATAAGTATTGGTATAATGCAGCGATTTCCCATCCCTGGCAGTTCCAGACAACTTTGATCAATCTCCATCATTTCTTTCCAGACCCGCTAAGTTTTATTAATCCCCACCTATCATGGATATTCCACTAAGTTGGGCAAGCATTTTATGTTTTCCTTCTAAATATGCGTAACTATTTGATGTCTTACTGGAAGACTTCCTCACTAAAAACTGAAAATATTGAAGATATTCCAAAGAGGTATTCCTGTGCCTTACTTGGAAACTACAACTTTGAAGCAGCCAGTATTATGTGGATGCTTCAGCAATTACTCATGCTACATTTGTGCGAGAACTTGTTAAAAAATGAAAAATTCAGTCCATTGTTTAAATTTATTGTCTACATGATACCAAAGAACAAATTTACTGGATCTTTGGTCAAGTGCATGAAAATAATTTTATATATTTTTAATGTATGTAAGACATTCCAATGTGAGCCTACTACTCTGTTTTCTATTCTCATTTTCCTGAGAATTACTTTTTTAAAAAATGAAGCAGAAGAAGAAAGACAGCATGGCCTCATGGGTAGGAGGCCAATCTTGAGTTTCAGGAGGATCTGGACTGTTAAGTCAGGGGATTTGACTAAATCACTTCTAAATTCCTTCTGTTTCTGGCTCTACAATTCTTTGATTCTCTGACACATATAAGCTGTGTGATCCTGGCCAAGTCACTAAATTTCTTGGTGTCAGGCAACTTTCTAGGACAGCTAAATTGCGTATTTGCTAGATTGAGACAAGCTCCAGCCCAGGATTTCCATATACTGATGTAATCACAGTTTCTGGCCCCCTGCCCCCCAATCAAAGGAAATGAAGCAATTTGCTTTTAGTGAAAGGCCTTTTGAACCTGTGGGATAGGGCTACTCAGGAGACTTCATCAGTCTCTCACAACCAGTAACAAACCTATCAAATCTGTGCTTTATAATAATGGAGTTTGCATTATTTATTCATTTTTTAAAAATGAAAATCAGCCAGTGCTACACCCACTAGGTGCGATTATAAAACATTTATTTTGTCAAACAATAGGCCATCAAGAGATATGTTTATTCAAGCAATTGAGTAGGTGTGTGGAAATCATCAGTGCCAATTGATTGTGGCTAGCTTGGCAGTCACAATGTGTGTGTGATTCATAAACTTTTTGTTGTTTGAAGGCAGGCTTATTTATTGAGGTATCATGCTTCATTATCTGGGTTTGTGGGCCTATTGGCTTTTTTTGTTTCTCTGAAAGGGCAATTTCAGGATTGTTTGAATGAGCAAAAGCTTAATCTAAATCTGATTTTAAAGCACTATAAATGAGAGGCAAAGCTGTTACTTCAGTGAAAGAGAATTCCTTGGGGTCAGGGAAACCCAGAGTGCAGCAACTGCATTTCATTAACAAACAGATGCACATTCACTCATTCAAATTGGCTGTGAGACCATTTCTCCTTTTACAGAAAACACCAGGTGGCTGCTGTGAAAGGTGATAGTGAATCACTGTATCCGGCAGGGCTACTTTTCATTTGTTTAGAAAGCTCATCAGTATCTGACTGCCGTTGGCTTCAGACTAATACCAGAAAGATATCTTAAATTAAATTAATTTAAGATTATGCTTCAGGGAGCTTGGTTTATTTTCAGCCTAAATCAACTCATTTAATAATTGTAGTTATACGACTATTGGCAGGTTCCTTTATTTCACTGGGTCTCAGTTTCCATATCCATAAAGGAAGGAGGTTGAATTAGGTCAGCTCTAAGGTCCTTTCCAACTCAGACTTTCTAATCTACCATATTAATCTCTTTCTTGTTAAACATGATCACTTTGTACATATGGACAATTTGTTTTTTTTGTTAGAAAAAGGGGAAGTAGTGTTATATAATGGAAAGAGCACTGGCTTTTGAATCAGAGGACCTGGGTTCAAATCCTGCCACTGATGTTATTACCTGGTGTGACCTTGGGCAACTTGCTTTATCCCCCTGTGCCTCAGTTTCCTCATCTGTAAAATGAGAGGGTTGGACTAGGTGACCTCTGATATCCACACTCATTCTAGATCTGTGAGCCTAATAAGCTTTATGCAGAAGGTTTTTTGCTTACATGTATAATTCATTTATGTGTTTAGTTTCAATCTGTCTTATTATCTTCTGTTTTCTGACAAGTTTCTTTCTACTCAATAAATTGAAAAACATTTTAAGGAAAGTGGAGTTTATCTCTACATGTTTGACATTTGAACACATGTAATTTTCCCCTGGCAGTTTAGTGATGCTCTCCTCAGTGAGAGATCAGTGACTTCTTAGTATGTCCTAATATTTTGCAAACTAGTGCATCTTTAAGGATTATATTTGCGTGCTACTTAGAATGTCAAATTCATTTCTCTAATCCCAAGGACTGAGGTCTAGGGATACCACCATCTGAATAAAGAAGCAGTTGTTTTAGGTCACATCTCCATGTTAAGTGGCACTCTTTTCATAGCCGAGCATTCATGGTCAAATCATAAAAATAATACCAAACCAATAACCCATCTCTAATTCAAATTTAAGCACTTTATTTCCTTTGCATGAATATTACTAACTAAACATGCTTCAACACCAACAGTCCTATCCATTAAACTTTTGTTTCAATTTTGTTATTCTTACTATATGAAGTAAAATTTTCCTCAGTGTAATGAGAATTAGCTTGGCAGTCTGTATTTGCACCACAATAATTCAGCCAATACTAAAGTCTCTTGTTGATTTTTTTTTCAAAAGCCCAAATGAAAAATTATCCTTTAGTATCTCCAGATGCTACCTTCCTCATCTACTCATATTCATCAGTGGTTCTCAAATTATGACTGTTGCCCTTTAAATGATATAATTTTTCTGGATTTATCCATCTTCTAATATAATGTCATCACAGAATAGTTTGTTTTTTTTTAATTTGTGTATGACAGTCACCAAGGGTGTAGGGCATGCATTCCTTTATTAAGTGAGGTCCGCTGAACCTATGAGACCATACCCGCCAATATTGTTTGTAGTAGAATTGGGCTGGTTTTTTTTGTTTCCTTCAGTTCTGGCAGCCACAATGGATATTTTCTGCTTCAGAAAGAACAACAGCACCTAAAAGTTAATGAATGGGACTGAGATCATGGTTGGTTTATCCTTTTCTTTGCGGTGAACATCATACGCCTCTTTATTTCCACAATTTACTCTCCTAGTCTCTGGTTCCAATCATGTCTCTGTACATAGCATCATGCTTTCACATGCTTCCATAGTGAACATTGTCATAGAAGTATTTAATAGAAGCTTAGAGACTGGGAGAGAAAACTACAGGACAGAACTGTCATTAATATTCTAAGATCACCTGCTTGGTTCCACAAGGACCTCATACTGGAAAGGTCCCCAGTCAACTTGGTTCAACTGGTCAATAGGGAAAATTAAAAAACAAACAAAAAAAAACTCCCAACAGCCTGGTTGTTTCGATGTATTTAAAAAAATACTTACTGTAATCGACTAAGTTGTTCACTTTCCAATTCTTTGTCATGTAAATCCATCTCTGATGAAAGCTTTGCCTCAGCCAGTCGTTAATGTGTGGGGAAAATTAATCTTTTTAAGGTCAAACTGATTGACTAAACATGTTTTAGGAAGCTCATCTGGTGGAAATTTACTCTAGTGGGAACACTTCATTGATACCACTTGATCCTCACAGGGGCGTGCATAGTACTGAAATGTAGGTAGTCTCACAAAGGTGATCAAATACACATCCATTATAAACCAGAAAAACCTAGAATGAAATCCACCATCTGCTGCCCCTCTCCTTTTTTCCATTCTATGTATGCTAAAGAATCAGGATCCTGTTAGATAATGACTCTGTTCATACTTGTTCTCCTTAAATGTTTTTTGATTCCTGATAAATGGCTATGATAAACAGGCTTCTCATATAGTCTATTTAAAGGCAAACTGTACTCTCCTCTAACTTCATTGTTTCCTGCACAGGTGCACAATGATAGATTTTTCATGGATTGTGTCACACAGCTTTCCCATCCATTATCATGACTCTTCACATTTTCTCATAGTTTTTTGTGTTCATCATTTACAAAAAATAAAACAAAAACAAACCACCACTCTCCCCTCCATCGCACACAATTGACCCATTCATGAACTGGATTAATGTGATCTTCTTTGTTTTATGATTAATGTTTACTTTTTTTTTAATTAACAACAATTCCACAGAGAGAGGCTACACTCCCAGCAGATGTTCCCATCTCTAAAACTGCCTTGTACTCTCACCTTGGGACCTCTGACTCAGAAAAGCCTCCAGCCCTTCTTTATCAACAATCGGATTTAGATGCTTCACTCCGAATCGCTAGAGAAGAGGTATTTCCAGTGTGGGGTTTGGAGGAGGGGTCCCTCTGATTGCCCTACAGAAGCCTCATTAAAAATCTGCCTCTCACAACATGTAAACAATGAATGCCCATGGCAAGGCAACCTAGTCTCTGACAATTTAGCTCTTATTTTGGACTCTGTGGGCGAACAGAGGGACGGCTGAGGAAGTTGGATTTTGATGGTCTTAGATACAGTCACTGTGAAATGTGTCTATGGAATTTAATTGGATTTGTGACCAAAATATTCTCAGTATCACTTCTCTGTGATCAGGCATTGCCCAAGGATATAGGCTAGTTACTCTCCATCTCACCAAGGTTCACTAATCAGAAGTGCAGCTTGGTTGGAATTAGACTATTCCTCTCAAGAGGAATTTAACTAGTTTAATTTTAAATTTAACAGTTTAACTAGTTGCTTTTTTTTTTGTTTCCCCATGTATGTTGTTCTATGAAAATTACTTGGGTCTAGACTGACATACTTAATATTTCCTCCTTTGATACTAGATTATCACCAAGGAAAGAGAGGTCTCAGAATGGAAAGACAAGTATGAAGAAAGTAGACGGGAAGTGATGGAAATGAGGTCAGTGATTAAGTCCAAGAGCCAGAATTGAAAGATATGTCTTCTTGTTGCCCTGAAAATTCTTGTGGTTTGAGTAACCATGTGAGGCAGCTTGGAGTAGTGGATAGAGGGCTGACCTTGGAATCAGGAAGACCTGAATTCAAATCCTGCCTGTGACACATGCTAGCTGTGTGACAGTGGGCAAACCCTTAACTTCTCGGTGCCCCAGACAACTCTCTTAAGACTATAAGTTACAGACGAGTTGTTCATCTGTGTCAGTGGAAGGCGTTTCCACACTGGAAGTTTTCCACACTGGTGAAATCACAGAGCTGGACACCCTCCAAAAAAGTGAGTAATCATTATAGAGTGTGTGTGTCATAGCTACTTTCTTTTCTTTTATTTCTACTGAGAATATTACATAAATTATTTTTAGAAAGTCTTATGTGCAAAATTCATTGTCTTTTCCTTTGGAATTACAATTTGTATGTTTGTTTTGTTCAGAACTGTGACTTATCAATGTAGGGAGCCCCCAGTGAGAAAACTCCCTCTATTAATGCAGATTATGACTGTTTTGCAGTTTATAGTCCTGGGGATTCACCAGAGGCAATGAGAGGATCACACAGTCAGTATGTGTCTGAGATGGGACTTGAACCCAGATCTTCCTGATTCTTAGGCCCTTCCTCTATTCAATACTCTATATGGCCTCTGTTTGTAGTATATATGGAATGTGTCCACATTAAGGCTTTTCAAAGTAAAATTATTGAATTCAGTTTAGATCTCACCCTCAAATCAACACATTATTTGTTACTAACAAACCAGACAGTTAGACCATGCTATGGACTGCATTTTCATAGCAAAAGTATCTCTTTCTCCTTTTGATGCCTCCTATCTTCTGAACATCTTTTTCTGGCCACATCTGAAACTATAAATGTTTTAAAATATAGCCTAATCTTTTGTACTTTATCTGTGCCCCTCCCTTGTGCATTTCAAGGGTGGTCATAGGAATTTGAAAAAGCAGTTATTGGGGCAGCTAAGTGGCACAGTGAGTAAGAGCGCCGGCCCTGGAGTCAGGAGGATCCGGGATCGGTTCCGGCCTCAGATACTTAACACCCACACACAAAAAAAAAATTGGCTGTGTAACCTTGGGCAAGTTACTTAACCCCAATTGCTTAAAAAAAAAAAGCAGTTATTGAGGATATTGTGAGAAGTCCAAGGGGCCCATTTTTGCTTGTCAACTATAGGCCCCACACCTGCATCAGAGGTATTTATTGTTGGTAGACAGGCTGATGATTCCTGATCAAGTCAAGGGAAGGCAGCATCTTATTTTTATGTTTGGGCATTACCCCATCCTACCCTCTCAACCCCCAAATGAAGAATGTTTTATTTTATTTTTATTTTTTTTAAAGCAATCGGGGTTAAGTAACTTGCTCAAGGTTACACGGCCAGTTATTACTTCTGGGTGTGGTGCTGAGTATCTGAACCTGGATTTGATCCAGGTCATCCCGACACTGGAGCCGGTGCTCTTACTTGCTGAGCCACCTGGCCGTCCCTGAAGAATATTTTAAAAGCTAGAGATGCCTTTTAGACTTGCTTGGACTAGTCCTTGTCTCTGTGTCCCTTAGGAATATTTATATTTGGTCTTTCCTTTTCCTCCTTAATGTTTTGCCTACAAAGCACTTTTTCCAAAAAGTGCTGGTTTTTTTTAAAGAATTTTTTGCGATGATTTTTTTTTTTTAAGAAAGCTTTATGTTTCTGGATAAGTCCAAACCAAAGAAAACTGGGAAATCACAAGAATGCCCAGGGATTATTTTGTAGCATGAACTGAGCCCAATACGTGGTTTATTATTCATAGCATAGTAGAAGCTGGTTTCATCTCATTGATATAGCAAAGCTTAGACCGGGAATGGATCAGCTATCTGAGCTATATGTAATCAATTTATATTAATCTGTTTTCAAGAAGAAAAACTCAAGGTATGTGGTCACCTGAAGGACAACTGTTATGATGAATGCTAGGAGCAAAGGGATTAGCTGAAAAAATATGTCTTTTGCTTTTCTTATGTAACAGTAGGGTTTAAACTAGATACAACTTTCCTATGATGGGTGTTGCATAAATGGGAAATCTGGCTATTAGGAAAGCAGTATGGCATAGTACATAGAAGACTGGTTTTGCAATCAGAAGACCTGAGTTAAATAAAGAACTGTGTGAGGCAAATCACATTACTGCTTTGAGCTTTGAGAGTTTTTGTTTGTTTTTATTGTTGTTATTTTTTTTAGTTAAATGGAAATATTACAACTTGCACTATCTATTCTAAGATTGTGATGAGAATTATATTATAGAAATAATTGAATGTATATTGTAACCATAGTGCAAATAGTTATTGTGACTTATAATGATGATGATTCTCTTTCCTACAGGAATAACAAAATTTAGTTTAAGTCTATTATTAGGAAGTAATTTTGCAATAATTGTGAAATTGTTACGTGTACAACATCAGTAAAGGGGAGAGAAACACAGGGAATAACTCGGGAAATATAAATAGTTTAACTTGCTTAAAGTAGTTAGACTATCCATAAACAGAGAAATGGGAGTTAAGTTTGAAGAGGTAGGAAGGGGTCAGATCATGGAGGAAGTTAAATGCCAAGCCAAGGAGTTTGAACTCTTTTAAAGGTAATATGGAACTATTGAAATTTTCTGGAATGAATCTTTAGAGTTGTGTTTTTATGAAGGTTTACACCTGTTTAGTGTGTAAGAGGCAACCAGAGAAGTATAAAACACCTCTTTAGTCAGTAAGATTTCTATAAGTTGCTTCATATTTAGAGACATTAGCCCAAGTTTCAGCCACAAATGTGCATCATCTATACCATCACTGACAAAGGCTTATTGACTTTATGAGATAAAATCACTTGCATGAAGGATCAGGACCCTTGGCAAACATCTGTACTGATCTAATTTCTCTTACAGGAAAATAGTGGCAGAGTATGAAAAGACCATCGCTCAAATGATAGGTAGGTGCCAACTTGCTGCTGGGTATTGTCCTTACAGCCTGATTTTATAAAGGCTTTGTGGGAAAATATATCTGAAGACTATGTCAATTGTTGAGCTGCAAACTCCACTAAAAGAACTAAGGCTATAACAAGATATCATAAGGTTCTTACATTCTGGTTTCTATCCCAGCAAATGGTCCCCTATAGAAAATATGCCTAGGTCAAAGACATAACTGATTGAGAAAATCCACTTGGATATGGAAACATCATTGAAGTTCCCACTAACAGAATGCATAGTGTATGAATGCAATCTTAATTGTTTTCCTGAAGTAATGGTATCATCTTTATGGCTGTTGTTTAACCCAGCTAAACTACCTGGTCAGGAATAGATTTGGGCCAGTATTCTCTGATCTATGTACATCTGAGTATAGGAAAGAATAAATTCAGGTTATAGTCGATCACATTCATTCCAGGCAACCTTTAAAGGAAAATTAATCTTTAAGAACCATACTGACTAGATCCATTTTATTCTAGTTCTTTTGGACCTAAAGAAAAGATCCCATTCACACCTTCAAAATTTACTTTCAATCCTTCAGCATAAGGCTTAGTTCCTATCAGGTGGTATTCTCAAGAAGCCTTGGCATCTTTTCCTCACCGAGTAGAAGCTTTGTGTGAATACCGTAATATCTAAGTAAACTGGAATGTGGGTTAACTGAAAACAAAGCAAGCATTTCATTTCATTTCCTTTTACTGAAAATAATTTTACTATGATTTTGTCCCCGTCCTTCCTTAGCAAATATAATATCACAAGCATGCCATTTCTTTGGTGATTAAAGATTTTGCAGAGCATCTGATGGTCACCATTTTAAATGTTGATTATTACTGTTCAGTGTTGTACATATTACAGATTAGGAAGATTCAGTATTAATCATAGATATATCAACGATATTAGGTATTTTCTTTTTGCTTTTTTTTTCTTCCTCCTAAGAGAAGTGAGTGTGAGGGAGGTGTGGAACTGCTCCATTGAAGGTTATAGTGAAGGTTTTACTATGTTATGACATGATAAAGGGTTGACTTTGGTGGGGGATAGGAGAACTTTCTGAATAATAATTGCAGAAATCTCACCTGACCCAAGATCAATATAATAATAACTTTGACATCTAAGAAGAAGGCATATGTTTTACCATTTTCCATTCTGATGAGCTAAAGTATTCTTAAAACAGAGGGTCCATTCCCCTCCATAACTTGGAGAGAGGAATATTGCCAAAAGTGCCCTGTGTTCAGTCTTTGCTCTATGTATTATCTAGCAACGTGTAATTGATTATGTATTATCTTTTATTAGTGAAGCAATTTATGATGGCATAAGTACATGGAGCTTCATCCTTTCTTGAGTTAAATGTTATTGAAAGTAATAATGTTGAAGTTTCATGTCCTCTATTATCTAGTGTTTGGCAATTTACTAAGACCCAGAGGTTTTTGATATAAAGCCTTTTGATGTGAGGACATCAGTAAAACCCATTATCATTTGTCTCTCTTCACATCTGAGTAATAGCTTCTTGGTATTGCTCTTGGTGTGGATTTATAAGTAAATACTGAAATAAAGAAAGGGAAGAATTTCTGCTTGTTAATGAAATTCTGCCCAAAGGCACCTTTTGTTTCTACAGCTATTTAAAAAAAAAAAAAAGCTTCTTTGCTTGCTTCTTCACCCCTCCCCTACACACACACACACACACACACACACACACACTTGCATGCGCGCACACAGAAAAAATAAAGCAAACAAAAAAGACAATGAGAGCAGAATTCTGGTTTGTAGCCTGTCCTAATTGATATAAAAGGGATTTCTCATTCTGCTGCCTTCTTTACAGCATAATCCCCAGAGAAGGTTTATCCAGCCAATGAGTTTCTCTCTCTTTCCCTCTCCATTCAATCTTATGAAATATGGACAGGTCTGGGCAAAAAGGATGAATTATAACTAAGCTTCTCTGAAGAATCAGAATTCGTTCTTTCATAATATTTTAAAGTCTCCTGTACCTTTCATCCTGCACTGATGCCAGAGTTTATAAACGTATCACCTGAAGATCTATTCTACCAAGCAACATGGTGACAGCATCACTTAGATAAATCTATCATTATCTGTAGACAATTTCATGTATTTCTCCCAGTGTCTGGTGCTCTGATTTCTTTCCAACACTCAGTCCGGTTTTCTTAAGATTCCTGCTTGCCTTTTGGAAGTATCATTGCCTTTGAAAAGAAAATTTCATTGTATGTTTCTCTACCATCCATTCCTGAATTCTCATTCATGCATGCCAATCTACTTTTTCACTTTTCATACCTTTAAAAAAAAAAATCAGAAACATGGCATGTTTGTTGATACCATCAGGTCATCAATCATGCAGGTAATTGATTAAAGGCCACTCTTGCACTTAAAGGCTCCTTTTGGAACAATGGTGTGCTAATATAACTGAAAAATGAAACAGATGGGACTTAGCCCTTAGACTTGATAACAAGGCCATTTTCCAGGGATTTCTCAGCACTGCATGAAGTTCCATATAGGAAAAAAAAACACCACTTCTCTTTATGTATATATTTCATGCCTCTGTTTCTGTTTCCCTCCATCTCCGTCACTTCTATCCTACAGGCATCTTGCATGACTAACAGATGATGCTTGAAGGGAAGGTTGGAACCAGAAAGTGCTTTATCCATCCAGGGTTCAGGACTGTAGTAATTCCAGTTCAAAATAGAACCAACTTCCTTAGGCAGAAGGAGCCCTTTGTGGCTATGACCAATGCTTGTGTCTGTCTTTCCCAAACATTGCATGTGATGACAGAGATCTTTTGCATCCCCATTTCTGTTTGTGCCATTTTAGATTTCCACTGGAATTTTTTTTTTAAGTATTAACACTTCTTAAGCCTAAATATTAACAATTTGGGATTAAAAAAATACTTCTGTGCTTTCTGCATTACAGGTTGTTTTGCTGTTTTTTTCTGCTTTCCTAACAATTTCCCTGATTATCTGTTTTGCTTTCGTTTTTGTTGCTTCTTGCTATTTGCTTGCAAAACAAAAAAGGCAAGCCTGGTAAGTAATGCTTCTCACCCACTTTTGACACCTGCATTACGCATCTCTTAATCTTGTCTGGCTGTCTTTGCTTTTATTTTGTGTACTTGCTACATTCCCTGAAACTTTTTATAAGCATTTAACTCCATTACCAGAGCTAAAGTATACCTTTATATAATTTTTAAATAAACCTTTAACTCCATCACTGGGGCTCTAGCATAGCCAAATATATGACAAATGGGAGGCATGTTTTTCTTCCTGTCTTTCCTAGAGACAGGTCTCTAGGGCCAAATTCCTGAGTTAAAGACTAGTCACAAACACAGGGACGTGTTGGTGAATCTTCAGCATCATGGGGATAGAAAATTCTATTTCAGAATTGAGGCTGGAAGGATATTAGGCAAAGGTTGTAAAATTATCTAAGCCCAGCAAGGAGTTTAAAAAATGTTTTTTGAATTTTAAAGCAGAATGAAATGTAAATAAAGCCAAAATGAACTCATAAATGTATATACTGTGTATGTTCTGGGATCTAGGGAAGAAAAATGTGAAGCTAACTTGGAGGAAAAAGTAATTTGACCTTTGCAGCAACTCTGAATACCCTTTTTATTTATTGTGGCTCTAGTGGGGAGTGAGGGTGTGGTCCTAGATCTCTCTCTCCACTCTCTCTCTCTCTCTCTCCCTCTCTCACCTCATTAGACTCTAATCTCTTCATTTCAGAGCGCACTAGAACTTTATAATATGGGGCATGTGTGCTATGAAATTATGGTTCTACAGTTGCAACAAAGTCCCTCTGGGATTTCTGGTGATGAATTTTTCTCAAACTTGTAATATTTAAGGATTGGAAGAGGCTTTAGAGATAATCTAGTTCAGCTCCTTGAAAGAGATGAGGAAATTATGGTCCATCATGATTAAGTGACTTAGCTAGGGGTCACCAGTTAGAGGGAAACAGAGCAGGTTGAGAAGTCAGGTCTCCTGGCCCTCAGCCCACTTGTCTTTCCAGTACAAGACTGTCTTCACTTCTTAAATAGTACAAGATTGTGCTGAATTCAATCAAGCTTAAGAATCTCCTAAATCAAGAAAAATGAACTCCACCAATTAGGGGAACTGGGTTTCTATAAATCTGGGAGTTTAAAGCATCCCCAAATGTCTTTCCAATTCATAGCAAGAAAAAGAGACATTTTGTTATCAGTTTTTAAGTCTAGTATAGACTTAAAAAGCTGTTATCAGCCTTTAAGTCTAGTATAAAGTAGAACAGACTACTGCCATTGTAAAATGAGCCCTTTCAGGTCACAACCAGGGCGTGTATGTCATCTTTCCACTGTGGCCCTCTAGCACAGTGTAAGGAAGTCTTTGCTTTCACCCAGTGTACCTCAGCACCTAGTTTGAGCTGGGACTTAGGGGATAATGTCTCCATTTTCACAATGGAGGCCCTAGTGGACAATTCCATTTACACCAGTAAATCCTTTCTGTTGAGTGATCTTGTCAGAGTAAAAGCTAAAATCCAGAAGCAAAAATTCTGCTAAAAATAAATAAATAAATAAATAAATAAATAAATAAATAAATAAACTTATTCCCAAGTGGAATAGTCACAGCAGAATTTCAGTTTAACAGTTGTAAAGTGATATGAGTTTATGGGGCTTTAGTCCTAATAGAAAGACAGGTGTAATTTCTTGATTAGACTCTAGTTTAAAAATAATCCCAGGACAAAATGGTTGAAAGGAACATTAAGTAGGGCAAAAGCTTGTTGGCATGGGAGAACCAGGGACAGTTGGACTGCTTTATCTGAAGCAGTCTCTCACAGCTGGCCTAAGAGTCAGTCTCACTTTAAAGTACTATACCAAGAAAGTCATACCCTAATTTGACATAAATAGCCCAGTTAACACAGAAATGAACACTTCTGCTGTCCCAAAGCAAGCTCCTGGATTTCTTTAGGAGATACTGTTAACTAGTCTTAAGTGTGAGACAGGTATGATGGCTTTATCTTGTTCTGATGTTGGAAGGAGCACACCATTTATTTTTTCCCCCCACTTATTTACTTTTCATTTAGGTGGTGATAAAACTACCTACCCACTACAGCCATGATGAGACTTTAATCCAGGGGTTTGGGTTCTAGCACAAAATACAATAAAGTTTTCATAGAATCAAAGCCTTCAGAGGTCATCTCGTTGAACTTTTCCTTGACCAAGAATCTGCTTTACAGTAAATGGTCGACTCTAGTCTATACTTGAACATGTCTAGTGAGGTGGCAGGAGCCCCTTACCTCCCAAGAAAACCCATTCCATTTTTTTTATAACTCGTGGTTGAGAAGTCTTTCTTCACATTGAGCCTAATGTTGCTTTTCTGCAGCTAGTTCTAGCCTCTGGGGCCTAGCAGAAAAAGACTAATCCATCTTCTAAATGACAGCCTTTAAAAACCTGATAACAGCTACCATGTTCTCCCTAGGTCATCTCTTCTTTAAACTAAGTATCCCACTTATTTCAGCTGATTTTATGTAACATGGTCAGCATTCAACCTTTCTATTCTCGAGGCTCTCTTCCATGCCAGTGTATCAATGTCCTTGTTAAAATGTGGCACCAAGATATGAATCCTACACTCTAGATGTGTTCAAACCAGGGCAGAGAACAGCAGGACTATCTGTTGTATGCTGGAGACATTTTCTCTTAATGCAGCCTAAGATCACTTTAATATTTTGACTGCCACAACACATGATTGACCTTTGTTGAGTCTGTGATCCACTAAAGTCCCTAATTCTTTTTCAAACAGCTACAATTTATAGCCATGCCTTCCCTATTTTCTATTTCCTTTCTTAGAAGATCAAGTGTTCCTGCTCTTTATCTAGACAAACCACTCTACCTGTGCCCTTAATCCCATCTATTTCTGCTTCCTCCCTCCCTCCCCTTCTTCTTTCTCTAGTTCTCTGTCCCTCTCCCAATAGTTTGCCCCCCCCCCTTTGTTGTTTCCACTCTCTCTTATCTTCAGGTCTTCCCTTTCCATTTTTTTCCTATCTGCCTACAAACATACTCATGTATCTTCAATCCTATAAAAACCTTCCCTCAGTCATTCTACTTCCATTACACTACCAACCCATTTCTCTCCTTTTTCCTTTTGCCATCTAATTCCTTGCAAAAAGCAACCCACACTTCCAAATTCAGCTTCTTCCTCGCCCCTTGCTCTTTGGCTTCTGTCTATACTACTAATGACACTCCTAATGATCATCAGTATCTTCCTCATTAAATCCAAAAGAATAAATTTCAGTTCTCTTTTTCCTGGAGCTCTCCTTATCTTTTGGGACCATTGACAATCTCCTGTTTCTGAACACAATCTTTCACACTCAATTAGCTTCTGAGACACTTCCTTCTGACCCTCTAACCCAGGGGTGGGGAATCTGCTCAAACCCCCTCTTTATCACCCCTTTACCCAGCTCTCCAGTGCTGTCCATTTACAAGACTGTTCTCAGCTATCTTTTCTTTTCCCTCTAAAACTCATTCATGCCAATGATGCCAACTATCATTTCTACCCAAATGACTTTCAAAACCATATTTCTAGTCCCAATCATTTTCCCAAATTCAGATAATTGAATCAAGACCTTTTTATATGGATGCTTCACTAGCCCCTCAGATTTAACCTGTCATAAACCAATCTTATTATCTTCTCCCTCCCCCTACCAAAAATGATCCCTGTACCACCATCTCCGTTTTAGACAATGGTGATATCATTTATCTAGACACTTGCCTTTCAAACTTTGATGCTAATTTTTGCTCTTCCTTATTTATATGTCCAATGAATTATCCATTTTGGTCAGATTTACATCTTGAGTTCCAAGAATAATAGATTTTGACAATCGAAAGGGGTCTCATCAGCCATATAATCCAACCCATACATAAAAGAACCCTTCCCTATAATACAGCCACTAGTGATCATCTGGCCTCTAAATAAAGGAAAACAAATCTAATTCTTCTTACATAGGATAGCCCTTTACATCCCTACTGTCTTTCTAGACTAAATAACTTTAACCTTCAGCCAGCTTTCATAACCAGCCCGCGTATCATCAGTTCAAATGCCTTCACCCCCCGGAACGCCCTCTCCCCTTTCATCTATCCTCCACACTGTTACCCTATGCATTTGCCTCATACATGCTCTTCAGTGGCTCGCTGTTGCCTTCCTTTTTCTTGATATTAGAGGCTTTCCACAAGCTGTCAACATCCTGTCTTTCCAGACGTACCTCCCACTATTCCTTGACTCATCCACCAAACCAGACTATTTGCTGTCACCCAAGGATACTCTGTGTTGTATGACCTGTGTGCCTTTGCTTGTGTGGCTCACTATGCCCAGAATGACCCTCACTGTCCTCCAATATCCACCTATTTAGAGCCTTTCCATTCTTTTTTTTTTTTTTTTTGCTTTTTGAAGGGGGGAAGACAGGGCGATTTGGGGTTAAGTGACTTGCCCAAGGTCACACAGCTAGTAAATGTTAAGTGTCGGAGGTCAGATTTGAACTTAGGTCCTTCTTTCTCCAGGATTGATCCTCTAATCAATGCACCACCTAGCCGCCCCTAGTCCTATCCATTCTCTAAAGCTGAACTCTCAAGTACCATCTCATCCACAAAGCCTTCCCTGATCCTCCCCAGTCAGTAACTTCCTCTCCAGGAAGCACACGGTATACAACCCTTTATGTATGTATCCTGTATCATCTTAGTGATTTTTTTGTGTGTGTGTTGTACCTCTTTCCTTCTAGATTGTCAGCTCTGTCACAGCAGGGACTGTCTTACTTATTAACGTTAGTATCTCCCATAGTGCTTAACCTAAATGTTTAAAGTTGGTGAAAAAAAAAAAAGACAGTTGTCAAGTTTCCACTTCACATGATCGAAAGACTCAAGCCTGGCTGGCATTCCTTCATTTTTCCACTTGAAAGGGAGAATGCTGGTAGCTTTTAGAAAGCCATTCTGTCTCAAGGCATATAGTAACTTAGAATATTGCTTGTTAAGCTCAGTCATATGCAGAAGACTGTAAGTGAGGCAATGCATAAGCCGTAGGCTCAATTGTTTGCCTATTTCTATTTTTGAACCAGAGGATGAACAGAGAGAAAAGTCAGTCTCCCACCATACTGTCCAGCAGCTGATTGTGGAGAAGGAGCAAGCATTGGCTGACCTGAACTCGGTGGAAAAATCTCTAGCCGATCTTTTTAGGAGATATGAAAAAATGAAAGAGGTCCTGGAGGGATTCCGCAAGGTGCGTTTCAGGAATCGGTACCTGTAGCTCTTAGCTTTATATTTTGTTCCGAGGTACTAAGTAAATGTTTGTTGGGTGAACAAATATTGAGTTCTTAGTGGAAATGGGGAATTGTATAAGATTATGCTCACAGATCGTAGGATCATAGATTTAGAGGCCTGAAGGTCTGACCCTTTCATTTTACAGATGAGGGCACTGAGTCACAGAGGAGCTCAGTAAATTGCCCAAGGCCATGTAGCTATTATGTGTCTCAGGTGAGACTTGAAACCAGGTGTTTCTGACTTTAAGTCCAACTCTCTATCCACTCTGCCCCACAGCCTTTTGTGTCCTGAGCTGATGTAGTGGCTTCACTGTCAGGAGAAGCCTTGATTTGAATTTTGTCCCCAACACTTACTAGTTGTGTGCAAGCCTTAATTTTTCACTCGTGAAATAGGAATACTAATACATCAGTATTTCTCACCAGATTGCATGAGACTCCAATGAGATAATGTATTTAAAATAATTGCAAATCTTTAGGTTCTATGTAAATATCAGGTTGTTTTGTTGTTGTTTTCTTTGTTTTTAAATACATTTGGTTCAGAATTAGGTATTGGTGACTGTGTGGAGGGAGCTCCAAAGTGAGAGGGAGAAAAGTGTTTTGAGTTAGAAAAAATGATTCCTGTTAGGAAAAAGAATGAGTTATTAGATACGGTTATGGAAACATTTTTGAATAAACAGTCAAATGTGGTTTAAAATTGGCTATGGAGTCAAGTGGTTTTACTTTTGCTGGGAGCAGTGAGATTTCCAAGTTACTCTTTTCTTTTTTCCTTTTTGGAGGGGGTAAGGTAGGGCAGTTGGGGTTAAGTGATTTGCCCAAGGTCACACGGCTAGTTTTTGTGTTAAGTGTCTGAGACCAGATTTGAACTCAGGTCCTCCTCCCTCCAGGGCCGGTGCTGTATTCACTGTGCCATCTAGCTACCATCTAGGTTACTCTTAATGCTTGTGGGTCTCTTTCTGCCTCTGGAATCTGATGTCATTTTCTTTCCCTGTGTTAGAATGAAGAGGTGCTAAAGAAATGTGCTCAGGAGTATCTGTCCCGTGTCAAAAAAGAGGAACAAAGGTACCAGGCACTCAAAGTACATGCAGAGGAAAAACTGGACAGGTAAATTCCTTTTCAGCATGTTGTCCTTGATTCTTCACTCTCTCTCAGCTCCCCATGTCCAATCAGTGGTCAAGTCCTGTGCTTTCTCCCTTTCAACCATCTCTCTCTTTTTTTTTATTCATAGTTGCTTTACTTTTAATAATCAGAAACTGTAAACAAACTGTACATTCAGCCACTGAAAAATGCCTAGATAAATTGTGGTATTGTCACTCTATTACAAAATATAAATGCAAATTTTTTAAAAAATAACCACTTACACAAAATGATATAAACTATCTTGGGGGGGGGGGGAGTTTTTAAGTCTGTATATAAGACAGTTGATTAGGATGGAACCTGTCTGACCCAATATGGTGATTTTTATGTTGAGACCCATGGGTGTGCTGTTTGTTAAACCTAATGCAATCATGGTTCTCACTGAAACCAATTTCAGTAAAGGGTGACTGAGTCACAAGTACATATGACTTTTTTTTATGAACCGTCTCTTGGATGTGCCCCTTTCTTTCCCCTGACACTATTACCACTTTGGTATGTGTCCTTGGCTCCTTATACCTGGATGATTGCTGTAGCCTTCTGGTGGGTCTACACTCTGAGGTCCTATTAGAACTCAGGCCCTCCCAACCCCAGGTCTGGCACTCTATTCATTGTGCCACCTAATTACCTGCTATGATCCTATATCCTTAACAAAGGATCTCATCTAAGAGTTCTTAACCTGGGGTTCATGGATAGATTTCAGGATCTCTCTGAACATGGATGAGAAGAAAAAAAAAACAACTCAACATGATGATCAACAACAATTCCAGAGAACTGTTAATGAAGAATTCTAGTCTTCCCACCCAAATCTTTTAGATCTTCCTAAAACACAGGTCTAACCTTCTTATCGTCCTATTTGATCAACTTCAGAGCCCTTCACAGCTTTTCCATTCTTCTTATCGCTTCTTCCCTGTGACACCAGCCTTCTTGCTGTCTTTCCCACAGAAAGCTCCAAGTCCTGAATCTCAGTATTTTCATTGGTGCCTCCCAGGCCTAGAGCATTCTCCCTTTTTGTCTCCTAGCTTCTCTGGCTTCTTTCAGATCTCAGCTACCTTCTGCCTTTCTTAATTTTAATCTCAGTACCTTTCCTCTGGGACTGCTCCCAGTTTATGCTGTATATATGTTGTTTGTATATTGTTGTTTGCTTGTTGTCTTCACCGTTAGACTGTGATTGCCTCAAGATGAGGGTTGATTTTTTTTTAACCTTTCTTTGTATCCCTATTACTTAGTACGGTGCCTACCAAAGGTAAGAGTTAAATAAATAATAATTGACTGACTGGCTGTTTTTACTAAATACTTATTTGAAAAAAGTCAAGACTCTGTATAGATTTACCAGCTTATCTATATAAATTTATTAAAACAGATTCATGTCATAGGAGTGAATTCATGCATTTGCTTTTAAAGACAAATACTAGTTGTTTAATTTTCTTGGGGAAACCCCTGCAATTACAAATCAGTATGGCTGAAGAAGGCAGCAGGATAGCATTCAGATCCCTGGATTTACAAAAATAAACTTCATGTACATAGGTATAAATGTATGTAAACATAACTATACTGAATAAATATTGAATGCACATATAAACACATTTTCCTATTATTCCTATATTTCCTATCAAAATATAGTCAAAAAAACCCCATGGAAATATTTACCCAAGTCTATGGAATATAAACTTTTTACAGACAACTTTCTTAGCTCATAATATTAACCTGTCTGGTTGGCCCACACACTTGATTTGGGAAATGAGAAGGGAGAGGTGACCACCCCAAAACCAACTTACACTTGACTCTGAGAGGAAAGAGACAACATTTTCCATTTGAACAGGAACAGGTTTTCTTCCTAACCCAGGTTATCCCTCCAAAATTTCTAGGATTTTCGAAAGTCAAATGTTTTAGAACCACTCAAGTTATCTTATCCATTCTTAAGGGCAGACTACCCAGAAAAGGTGGGCATTGCAGACTTCTAGAATATGAAAATGTTCTTGATTTCCTTTTGTCCCTTGCTGTCTTGCCTTTGCTTATGGTGTCTTGGTTATCATGAGCAAGAATCAGTTTAGGACCAGGCAACTACTCCATCTAAAGTCTCCTTGCTGGATGTTTTCAGAGAAACTTGGGGAGACCACCATGAACTGATGCAAAGTAAAGTCAGCAGAAGCAAGAGAACAGTTTATACAATAACAACAGCATTGTAAAAATGAACAATTTGGAAAGAATTAAGAACTCTGGTCAATTGTATATGTAATAATAGATACCACATTTCTTGCCTTTTCAATGAATGGGAGGGATGAAGGTAGGGAGAGAATGTAAAACTGAAAATAAAAAATCAAATTTAAAATAAAAATTTTAATTAAAGAAAAAAAAAGAACTCTGTTCAACATGGTAATCAACCACAATTCCAGAGAACTGTTCCACAGTTCCTCTGTTAGGAGGTGGGTAGAATTCTTCAATAGCAGTTCTGTGCAGTTTAGAATAGTTAGAATGAAATGTCCTTGTGAGTTTTGATTGTTTATGCATTGGATTTGTATCTCCAACACCTGGCACACAGTAGGCACTTAATAGAGATATTGATTGGATGGCTGATCATAGAGTTGCCTGCAGTGCTGACAGGTTTATTGGCTTGCCTAGGGTCATACACCCAGTAATTATTTCCTCAATTCAAGCCCCGATCTCAGTTCACTATACTATATAGCCTCTTGGTAATATAATATAATAAATGTAACATAATATTGAATTGAATTATAGAATCAAAGAAAGGCAAGTGGAAATACTAAGCGTCCTTAATGAATAACATTCATCTGTGCACCACTTATTTTCCTACAGAGCCAATGCTGAGATTGCACAGGTCCGAGGAAAGGCTCAGCAAGAGCAGGCAGCCTACCAGGCCAGCCTCCGAAAAGAGCAGCTGAAGGTAGACGCTCTGGAAAGAACACTGGAACAAAAGGTAATTTATTAAGCAACTTCATTGTGTTCCCAGAGTCTCCTTGGAGATGTGCTGTTTGCCATCATGTCAGTCCATCAGAGATAATGTGGCTGCCGCCTCCTGCTCATTCTCAAATTAGAGCTAACAGAATGTGCCCATGGCCAAGGAGCATTTGTGTTTTATCAGGTGCACAAAAAAAATCATCGTTCCCTGTGATATGGGGGATCTCCTAATGGTTCGACTTGCTGGGTCTAACTCTCTCCTGCTTGCTGCCTCTCCCCTTGACTCATTTGGGTACTTGGAATGCCAGCATCTCTGTGTTCTCAGGACCTTAAGCACTTTCAGCAATAAGTTTCCTGGTGTCATGAGATTTTTAATTCTCTGGTAACCTCACCCCTACCCTTGAGAAGAGAGTATCAAAAACCCTTGGAAGTATTAAATTTTTCCCATTGTAAAAACAGTGAACATGAAGATTAAAAGAGGTACCTGGTTTAGTCCTTCAGGCCAGAAATCAGATATTCAGCCAACAATCTTAATTAGAGCAGAAATGATTCTTAAAGATCCCTTAATTTAACACTCTTTTTTTTTCTATGTTGGGAAACTGAAACCAAAGAGGTGCAGTGATTTATTTTGGATTTGAATTCAAAGGACCTGAGTTTGAATGCCAGCTCTGTCGCTATGACTTTTAATGAGTTGTTTCAGTTACTCAGTTTCCTAATCTGTAAAAAGAGGGGGTTGGACCAGCTAACTCTCAAGGTCTCCAGCTCTGCCTTTACTGTGAGATCCTATGTCGTATTGGATAAGTGGGGCCAAACTCTGGTCCCCTAGTGCCCCATACACGACTGAGGTTCCCTTCAGAGCAGGCCATTCTGATTTCTGTCAGGGATTTATTGTGTGAGACAAAAGCAGCATCTGTTCTGTGAGAGGTCAGGAGTAGGTGCTCTCTCTGTGCTACTTTTTGTCCAGTCTGATATCTGTGGTAAAGGACCTGCTTACAACCCAGAAGGCACTAGCCCCAGGGTCTGTGGAGTCTTTAGTCCTCCTTACAATCGTAGATCTATAGTTGGAAGGAGTTTAGGGCAGAACACTGGCCTTGGGGCAGGAAGAAGACCAAGAAGTCCTACCATAGACACTTATTAGCCATGTGATCCTGGGCAAGGAATTACTCCTCTCTGAGCCTCAGTGGTTCATCTTTGATTTGACATGAAAGAGTTGTGCTCAAGGAACCTCTAAGGTCTTTTCCAACTTCAAATCTAATCAGATTTCTTTTTTCAGTTTTGTCCAACTCTTGGTGACCCAATTTGGAGTTTTCTTGGCAAAAATACTGGATTGGTTTGCCATTTTCTTCTCCAGATCGTTTTACAGAGGAGGAAACTGAGGCAAACAGAGTTAAGTGACTTGTCCAGGGTCATACATCTAGTAAGTGTCTGAGGCCAGATTTAAACTCAGGTCCTTCCGACTCCAGGCCTGGCACTCTGTCCATTGTTCCACCTAGCTGCTTGCTATCATCCTATATCCTTAACAAATAATCTCGTCTAGGAGTTTTGGGGTTGTTGTTTTTTTTGCCTTTTGGAGGGCAATTGGGGTTAAGTAACTTACCCCAGGTTACACAGCTAGTTGTGTGTGTGTGTGTGTGTGTGTGTGTGTGTGTGTGTGTGTGTTAAGTGTCTGAGGCCAGAACCGAACTCAGATCCTCCTGGCTCTGGGGCCTGCGCTTTACTCACTGCGCCACCTAGCCACCCCATCATCTAGCATTTCTTAGTTTGGGGTTCAAGGATAAATTTCAGGATATCTCCAAACATGGGTGAGAAAAAAAAATCACATCTTTATTTTTACTAACCTCTAACTGAAGTTTATAATTTTCTTTACTTATTTAAAAACAGTGTTCTAAGCAGGGGTCCATAGGCTTCACCATGGCACAAAAAGAATTAATATCTTTGGTGTAGTCTAACCCTCTCATTTTTTATAGATGAAGAAACAGTTCCAATTAAATTAAATGACTTTGCCAAGACTGAACAGATATTGAACCCAGTTCTTCAGACTCTCAATTTCATTATATCATGATACACTTTTCCATTATGGGGACACCCCTGGAAATTTCCCAGAATCCTTCTGACTTGTGAAGATTTATCCAGTTGGCCTTGGAGAGAGTGTGCCTACTTGTCTGTGTGTCCATTAGTCTGAATTCTGTGCTTGGAGACACTTGGAATCATCAGTGTTCTAGCATCTCTTGCAAAGTTGCCTTTGAGAGACAACTAGGAAATGTTCATTTTGAGAATCTCAATCTGTGTTCTAGTCAGGGCAAAAGTTCTTAAACTGGGTATGGTAAACTTTTGTAAAAAAAAAAATTTTGATAACTGTACTTCAATGTAGTCAGTTTCCTTTGTAATCTTCTGCATTTTACATATTTAAAAACATTCTTCTGAGAAGGGATCCATAGATTTACCAAACTACCAAGTGGATTCATGACATAAAAAAAGGTTAAGCTTCTTAACAGAAGGCAAGAGATTCCAATGAAATCAGTGAATAAATGAGGCAGGCCCTCATTTACTTCCTGAAGGAATAAGGGTGAACTAAGACAAAGAACTGTTCATTTGACAACTACCAACTATTACTTAACTTTAATGACATAATTGAAAAGGTCTTGACCTGGGAGTCAGCAGATCTTTGTTCTAGTTTAAAATCCAATAATAATCATCTGTAGGGTTTTAGGCAACTTGCTTCAACTCTCTGGGCCTCAAACTTCCCCATTTGTGAAACGAGAAGTTGGACAGTGGAATTTCTAATATCCCTTTCAGCTGTGGGGAAAAAAAAAATCTCTCATTTTCTCATACTACTTAATTTCACTGCATCATTTTAACCTGCTTCCTTGTAGTAAATTACTCCTTTTAGACAGCATTCAAACAACTAGAAAGCTCAGATAATGAGATTTTTTTTCATAATTTGCCAATAGTCAACTTTTATGAAGAAATATGGCAAACAAATAGACTGATATGAGGGTCAGATTTAAAGTCAGCCTCCAGCACATGTCACAGGGTCAGTACAGACAGCTTTATATAGTTTTCACATTTCTGCAACTGTGCAGTGAAAACTGATGCTTAAAGTGATGGCCCTAAGACCCTCCAAGATCCTAAAGTCCTACATAGTAAGGAAAAAAAGATTCATTTATGTTACAGTTTTTAGGGCGAAATTCTTTGATTGTATTTCTGACTTTAAAGAAATTAATTTATATATTTTACAGATAGTGACTATCAGTTTATCAGAAAAGAAAAACCAAAGAAACACCAGATTTGAGTGTTAGAAGGAATCCCAGTGCCCATCTGATTTAACCCATACACAAAAAGAATCTCTGCTATAACATACGTTAAAAATAGACATTGAATCTCTTTGATGTCCAAGACATGTTCCTGACATTTAGACTACATCGTTCTACATGGCTCCTGATTTTGCTTTCTAGGGTCAAACAATACAGGTCTAATCCCTCCAGTGCACAACAGCCCTTTATGTCCTTGAAAATAGCTACCATGGCCTGTCTGAGTCTTCTCTTCTCCAGACTAAACCCACACAGTTCCTTTAACAAATTGTCATGGCGTCAAAGAACTCAAGGCCTTCACCATCGTGATTGGTCTTCCCTTAATGCTTTTCTCTCTTGGCAATGTCTTCCCTTAAGCAGTCTCACTCAGGGAACCCAGTACCCAGATGAGGTCTGACAAGGGCAGAGTATAGTGGGACAATTGCCTGCCCTGTTTAAGACAGTGCCTGTCTACTTTCGAAAGGACTTGAGGCAGGTGGTGCTTACCAAAGAGCCAAAGGAGTAGATAATTTGAGAAGCCTTAAGAATGACCATACTTGGATATTAAATCTGGCTCTAGGTTTTTAGACATAAGAGTTAAAAAAGGAAACAATGGAGCTCATGTTGTTTTTATTTTCTGATGTATAAATTCACATGTAGAAGAATGTATTCCAGACATATATACATATACATATATACAAACATATGTGCACATATATATAAATTCCTGGAACTAAATACAAGCAGAAATGTAAAATTATTTGGACAGGTTTGAGGTTGTATTAAGTTCACGATCTAGCCCTCTAACAAGAATATGAATTACCCCCCTTTTTTTCTTTGGATTAAAATCAGAGCCCCAACTTTAGAGATGAGATATGAGGGAGATATCATAGCCTTCTTCTGTAGAAGCTTCAGACCTAGACATGTATTCTTGCTCAAGAAGAAGACCAACACATTTCAGCCTTGGCATGAACCAGGGACTTCCACTACTCCACTCCATGCCCCATGTTCCCCTCAGTCCCAGAGAGCTGTTTTGGGGGGTCTTAGATAGGAATTTTAAATATACTCAAGCTTTCCTACAAGTGATTGATTGAGATCCCAAAGATTCTGAAAGAGGTGTCTTTAAGTAGAAACATGCTTAGGAAAGATACTATCAATTGTTTTCCACTTCTATAAAGAACTTCAGTTTGGCCCAATAGTGTGTCACCATGCCTTGTACATAGTAAGTACTCAACAAATGTTTATCGAGTAAATCTTATTTTAAGAAGATTTATATTTTATTGGATAATGTGGTAGCAAAAATACACTCCTTAATTACAAAATGTTTAACCTGTTGAATAGTGTTGTCTAGGCTTGATTATTTAAATATTGATGGACATCTATTGAATGACTTCTTAATGTTGGTGTAATTATTACTAAAATGTTCTTTCTAATGACTTCTAACCAAAAAAATATGACTTTCTAAGGCCACTTCTAGGCAGAGATGATTTAAAAAAAAACCCAATTATCAGGTTAAAGCAGGTGCTTGTCTTCCATCTTGTGTCTTATAGAACCATTGAATTTCCCATGTTGATAACTTGTTGAGAAGAAAGCTAGCAGAGAGTTTTACAGATATGATCAACAGATTAAATAGTCTGTAATTTTGAGGTAAAATATGAGGTAAAGCACACTTAGTGCCTGTCCTGGTGGCCAGGACCAGGGCTGCCCTTCAGCTCAGATACCAATGTACACATTTGTGATTCCATCATTTGTTTTTCCCTTATACCTTGCATAGCACTTCCTACCTCTTATGTCTCCATCATATTTTATTCTTCACTATGGCTAATATGTAGCTATTGCACATTCATTTTGTAGTTTTACATATTTCCACATATTGTTCCCTTCCCTAACTGGATTATAATCTCTGTGAGACCAGATGTCATATCTTAATTTTCTTTCCATCTTCCCCCATTGCTTAATACCATCTATTCATAGGTTATCTTCACTGCTTCTAAGATCTGTGATATTGTTGGTGAGAAAGGGAAGAGAACAAGCATGTATTGAGTGCCTACTATATACTAGGCACTGTGCTAAGGGTTTTACAAATGTCTCATTTGATCCTCAAAACAATCCTGTGAGGAAGATGCTATTGTTATCCTAATTTTACAGTTAATGAGACAGAAGCAGACAGAGGGTACATGACTTGAGCAGGGTCACACATCTAGTAAGTGTTTGAAGTTGGATTTGAACTCAGGTATTCCTCATTCCAGGCCCAGTGCTCTAGCCCTGTACAGCCTAGATGCTGCTTATGGTACTCCCTCAGCCGGTGTAGAGCACAACCCATTCATACTTTGGTAATCAGTCTTCCAGATAGAGAAGATGGAATTCCTTTGGGAGAAAAAAACCCATCACCTCTTTATTAGCTTTCTCATTATGAGGCCCTCAGAATTTAGTCCATAGTCAACACCATGCTAACATAAGACATTAGAATATGAAGAGAGACTGCACATAGTAAATGCTTAATAAATTGTTGTTGAATAAATGGATGCATTTAACAACAAGATGTCCCCTAGGACCTTATTCAGCTTTATCTGGTTAATCAAATACTTGGGAATATGGGAATGATTAGTTCCTACTTGAGCAGTGGAGAAAGAGAAGAAGGGAGGAGAGAATCTCTGATATCTTTTAAAAATGTAGAGATAGATTATATATAATTTAGCAAAGTGACATAGCCAACTATGGAAGCAGATTAATGCATCAGTAATCCCTCTGGTCCAAGGCACATCTAGCTCAGAAATGTTTCCAGATAATCAGAGTTGTCAGTGATGGTTGAGCCGGGTGCCTCCCACTGAGATCAATTATAATCCAGTTACTTGGATAAATTGTTTGTGGGGGGATTTGCATTTGATTGCCCTTTGAATGACAACTGATTTTTAATTTATAATGTTGTCTAGAAAAGCCGTGTGTGTGTGTGTGTGTGTGTGTGTGTGTGTATTTCTTTTACGGATGGGCAGAGGAGGAAATTTATATTTTTTTTTTGTTCATGAAAAACCCAAGATTATTCTGATGGGGGTGGAGGGTGGGGTTTGAAGCTTCTGTCAGTAATTTTTGTATACTTTTAGATGCTTAGAAATAAGATAACTAAGGGACTGGAAATATTTGCATGTCATTTCAACCTTCTTCTACAATCCAGTGTACATTAGAGTCTAGAATCTCAATTCAGCAATCCTAATTTGTTGCATTTTCTGATGTAAGGATCCAGCAGAAATAGTGCTAACACCGATCTACAAAGAATTACTTAATTCTTAATTTTCTGATATTTCTCAGAATTGCTTAATGTGAGTTAACTCCTTTCCTAGATTCCATATATATCAGACAAGTAATTCTAGGGATCAGGAGGGTATAGTGGGTGAGGACCCCAAAAGGAGCCAAGATGAATATTTTACTCCAACTAATAGTCTCTTTCTTTCCTTCACTTTCAGAATAAAGAAATAGAGGAACTTACCAAGATTTGTGATGAACTGATTGCCAAAATGGGGAAAAGCTAACTTTCAACCAAATTTTTGGACTACACTATTGAGTGCAATATGACCATTGGCACACTGATGTCCATACCTTTATGTGGACAGGTTATATTTTCACTTTTTCGTATGCACTACTGTATTTTCTTTCTAAATAAAGTTGATTTAATTGTATGCAGTTCTCAAAAGACTATCAGAATTTCTTGCTATTGTTTGCATTTTCATAGTATAATTCATAGCAAGTTGATCTCAGAGTTCCTGTATCAGGGAGATTGTCAAATTCTCTAATAAATGACAAATTGCTGATCCTAGCTTATCCCTTTGTACATGAGTTCCCATGTTGGATGTCTTTTGGATTTAATATGAACACGTATTACTTTGCATGGGGACTCTTGCCTTAAGGAGTGTAAACTTGATCCGCATTTGCTGATTTGTTTAAAAAAAAAAAAAAAAGAAAAAGAAAAATGCATGTTTCAAATAAAATTCTCTATTGTAAATAAATTTTTTTCTCTGAAACTTCAAAACAAGTGTGGCTATGTTTTATCTTCTATGAAGACATTTGTTCCCAAGCCCCCCATTTCTCTTTTGACATCTTGAAAATTTATAGTAGAAAAGAGGTTGATCCCTCATTTTTAGAAGAAGGAGAGTGGACTAGATTTTAAAGGTTCTTTCAGGCTTCTTGACTGGAAGATGTCAGCCTTAGGATGTGAGGATGAGAGTTCTTTTCCTTGACCTAGTATTTTTCTCTGTCTATAGGTCAAGAGGCATCCCTTGGAAGGTAGGGGAAGTTCTCATGTGTCTTGTCTATATCATGAAACTACTGAGAAATGCTGAATTTTTTCTTCAAGTGAATCAATCTAAATGGTTTAGATCTTTTTTTTCTTTTTCAAGATTATTATTTTTTTTTTTTTGCTTTTTGGAGGGCAGTTGGGGTTAAGTGACTTGCCCAAGGCCACATGGCTAGTTTTGTGTTGTGTCTGAGACCAGATCTGAACTCAGGTCCTTCTGACTCCAGGGATGGTGCTCTATTCACTGGGCCACCTAGCCTCCCCAAAATGGTTTAGATTTTGATAAGAAAAAAAAACCTTTTATTTTGACTTTAAAAATTGAATTTCTCTTTTATTAATTGAAAAAAAGAAAAAAGAGCCTGTCTTTCCTCTAAACAATTTTCTTAACAAACACTGTAATAACAATAATAACTTTTATATAGTGCCTACTCTGTTCCAGGCATTGTGCTAATTGCTTTACAAATGTTATATTATTGGATCCTCACAATAATCCTGGGGGCTAAGTGATATTCTTATCCCCTTTTTACAGATGAGGAAATTGAGGCAGACAGCAGTTAAGTGGTCCAGGGTCACACGACTAGCAAGTGTCTGGCTCAGATTTGAACTCAGTCTTCCTGACTCTGGGTCTGGCACTCTATCCACTGTATCACCTCTAACTGGATTGTAAAATGCTTTGCAAACTTTAAAGTATTAAATGTCAGTTATTATTAAACTCAAATTAATCTGTGATCTCAATAATGTGGGTAATTTCTCCAGTAAAGTAGATCACAGCTCATCAATGTCTATTCATTATTAATAATCCTAAAGAATTAATTAATTAATTAACTTAATGAATTTAATTTTAACAATGCTAAAATATTTTCTGTTCTTTTAATGTTGATTTTATTAATTTAATTAGTTAAGTTAATTTAACCGATACGAAGACATTTTCCATACATTTAATTTAACAGTGAAATATTAGGAAAGGGCCACTAGCTCTCTATGCAAAACAGGTAGTTTCACTGCCCTTGAGATTAAATTAACCACATATTTGTTGTTATATTACTTTAATTCTTCCTGGCTATTATGAATTGCCAAATTAGAAGCTGGTGATTAAACTTTAACCTGTGTAGGGGCAGGAATAATAGGAAAAAGGTTAGTTGGGGAAGGATGGAGTGTATTTACTGGAGACCTTCTCTGACCACCCCTCTCCCCAAGGTTGTCAGTGTCCTCTCCCTCTTCAATTTTTCTTGTTTTTACTCATATGGGCAGATTGTAAGCTCCTGGTGGGCAGGAACTGTCTAATTTTTTTCTTTCTTTCTTTGCACCCACCATAGTGCCTTGGACATACTGTAGGTGCTTTAACAAATGTTTGTTGAATTAGATTAAATTAGATTGGATTGACTTGACTTGAACG
Organism: Petaurus breviceps papuanus; assembly: GCF_028583685.1. Taxonomy (NCBI): domain Eukaryota; kingdom Metazoa; phylum Chordata; class Mammalia; order Diprotodontia; family Petauridae; genus Petaurus; species Petaurus breviceps. The sequence goes on from NW_027186296.1 coordinate 100,425,568, forward strand.
GGAATTGAATTGAAAAAAGTGAAAGACATCAGAGGAACTGGACCCCAACTCAGCCTGGGGTTTTCAGGGTTGCCATCTCTCACCAATGGAAGCAGCAGAACATTGACCAGTTAATTTTTTGGTTATTGGCTCATCTTTATCTTCACGATGAAAAGTCAGTTGTGTTATTGACTTGAGTGGAAGAATTTGTTCCAGTGATCCATGCAGTAGGAAACATCAGTCACCCTGAATCTGTCTACTTTGGCAGAGTGAAGTAGAGAATTGACCTATTGAAATCATCAAGGTGCACAAACACTTGGCACCACATGGGGGAAAAAACCATCTCTGACATTCCAAGGCAGTGTGGTGCCCTCCACGGTGCATGTTGAACTTCAATCTGGAGACATGAGTTCAAATGCCACTTCCAACACCTCCCTTGCTATGTGACCCCAGGTAGCCCTTCACCTGTGGGCTTCGGTTTTGCTACCTTTAATACTTGCTCTGCCTACCTCACAGGGTTGTTGTGAGGAAAGTGTTTTGTAAACCTTAAAGGACTACAGAAAAGCCTCTTGTCCAAAAAGGGTTGCGCTTTATTCTTTTTTGTCATCTTTTTCTTGAATGATTTTTGTTAAAACTGTAAGGGGTTTCCAGAGGGCTGTCATTACCAGCTCCTGCAGGAGCCTGTCTCACTTGGGAGAGCCATGTGCTCTGCTAGCCCTTATCTTCCTCCCATACCAGCATGGGAGAACACTGTCTCCTCATCGGCAGTCCTACCCTACTTGTCTCACGTGGACCTTACCCCTTATTCAGGCCCCTGAGATGCTCATCCTAGGCTTTACATTTCATCCTTGTAATATGTGTGAGTGAGTGCTTTTGGAGGCAAAGGTCTTGGTTCAAATCCCTCTTCTGATGCTGTGATCTTGGACTAGTTTCTGAAAGAGGGAGATGGACTAAATGGCCACTGCAATTCCTACCGTCTTTAAAGCTGTGATTGTTTAGAAGAGTAGATGAAGCCACAGAGATCTATATTCCAGTCCCATCTCTGACAAACACTGGCTGTGCATGTGACCCTGGGCAAGCATTCTCAATCAGTGATGTCAAATTCAACTAGAAATAAAGACCACTGATCTGTACATAAAGATCCCTTCAGGGCACATATTGACTTAATTTTAAAACATAACATTACTTATATTTTATTGTTTTTATTTATTTTGTTAAATATTTCCCAATGTCATTTTCATCTGGTTCAGGCCCACACAGGAGAGGTCAGCACATTTGGCAAATCTAGTCTGAGTAGGGGTGGCTAGGTGGTGCAGTGAGTAAAGCGCCAGCCCCGGAGTCAGGAGGACCCAAGTTTGGTTCGGCCTCAGACACAACACGCACACAAAAAAACTGGCCATGTAACCTTGGTCAAATTACTTAACCCCAATTGCTTAAAAAAAAAAATCTAGTCTGAGCAGCATTCTAGGACTAAATTGCCAAGAAGGTGCTGAACTGAATTGGTAAAGGGTTTCTCCATCTGGGAATCTCCTATACATATGAAATCACAAGTCAAAGCCCTACCCTTGTGCCTGTGCTCCCTGTGACCAGCCTGGACCATGAACTCTAAGTCTTGTTTTTGTCTGCATACTTGCATTCATTCCTGACCGTGCCCTCCATCCTGGATCAGACCTGCCACTAACCAAGCAGCCTTCGTGTTCTGCTTGACTTCTAGGTGCCTGTCTGTCTACTCAGTGCTCCACTTTGCCCACGGCTCAGGTTTACCCTGACACCTTTGATTTGGCCTCACCCCCAGGACTCATAGTAACTGGGTACCCTTCTTTCTGTACAAATGGATCTCTGCAAGTATCTTGCTGCCATTCTACCACTTGTCCTAGTTCCAAAGGAATGCTTGACATAGCGTTGAAAATCTAGATAAACTGCCTTCCCTCCCTTTGTAATATCAGTCTTAATAAGGTATGTTTTCATTAACACTTCCTGTAAGATTAAGAACTCTTTCTGCCCACTGTTTCCTCCTTTTATGGCCATTCATAGTTTTTCTCAAAATTAAGGGACAATTGCCCTCCAAAAAGCAAAAAAAAAAAAAAAAAAAAGGGCAAGTTACAGAATGTAAGATTTATGAGACCTCAGAGATCATCTTGTCTAATCCCCTTGTTTTACACAAGAGGATGTGAGTCCCAGAGAAGAGAAGGGCTTGCCCAAGGTCCCACATTTCTTTTCATTGCAAAACACTAGACACCAAATCTTCTAACGCCTAGTTCAGTGTTCTTTCCATGATGCCATGCCATGAGTCCAGGGGACGCACTTCTTTGTGCATACATGCTGTGGAGGAAGGGGAATGGAGGAGAGTCCAGAGGTGAGGTAGTACTAATGATCCTAAAAAAAGGAAGAAGAGAGGAAAAGATACCCTCAATGGTGTTGTCATTGGCTGCAGTGGCATTATCGATGGCATCTAGATGATTCAGTGGTTAGGTTTCTGGGCCTGGAGTCAGGAAGATTTACATTCAAATCTAGCTTCAGATACTAGCTGTGTGACCCTGGGCAAGCCATTTAATCTCTATTTGCCTCAGTTTCCTCAGATGCAAAATGGGGATACTAATAGCACCTGCCTCCCAGAGTGGTTGTGAGGCTTGAATGAGATAACATAAAGCACTTAGCATAGTGACTCACACATAATAGGTGCTCCCCCCCTTCTCTTCCTTCACCCCTGTTTGTTTAAAAATAAACAGAACAGAACAGAAGGATATACAAGTAGGCCGTGTTGGAAATACCATGTTACATTTGAATCTTAAAAAACTGAATATAGTGGAGAAAAACCAAACTATATATAACAGAACTTCACGATTTCATATTCAATTCCTTTTCTTTTTGTTTTTCTTTGCATATGAAGTATTTATGTTTGTTCATGTCTGTTAAGTTGATAATAGAAATATTATTGTAAAATAAGAAAATATGACCCTCTTCCCCCCCCCTCCCTAAAAGGAAAAGATGGGGACCCCAGTCTAATGCACAGGTTTGTATGTGCCCAGTCACTGGAGATGTGGGTCCTTCCCAGACTTGTAAGGGAGCTTAGGCAAAGCTCATTTTTCAGAGCAGCTCTCCTAATGTGGTTCAGTGAGCAAACAGACCTACTGTGTCTTGGCTCCCTTATACCTGCAACCACAACTTGTTCACCCGTGCAACTCCGTCTTGTATTATCTTGCCATGACTTTCCACTCTCTTTTAACAGTCCCCACCCCCAGTTGGCCTGTTGCTCGTGGACAGACCTAGCCAGCAATGGCCTGGTTTTGAGCTTGATACCCTGTAGTACAACTTAGGAACTCTGCCAGAGACCCCTGCAGATGTGGAGATAAAGGGGACTTGGGGGTGGCTAGGTGGTGCAGTGAATAGAATGCAGCCCTGGAGTCAGGAGGACCTGAGTTCAAACCCGACCTCAGACACTTACACTAGTCTTGTGACCTTGGGCAAGTCACTTAACCCCTAATTGCCCTACCTTCCCCCCTCAAAAAAAAAAAAACAGAAAAAGAAAAAAGATCCAGGATCCAGAGATAAAGGGGACTCATTTATTAAACAAGCATTTCATTTTCAACAGATACTTATTGAAAGCCTACTGTGTGCTGAGTCCCAGATCAGGTGCTAGGGGAAATTCAGACCGCTAATCCAAGGGTCAGGAGGCATAATCTTGCCTCATAATTCTGGCCACTACCAAGGCAAGTTAAATCATTAGAGGGTCAGGTCCTTACAGTGTAAAAGAATTAAGGGCTCTGACAGCCCTGGGCTTCTTTTGTCTCTTCTATGAAACTGAGAGGAGTTTACTTCATAATCTCTCTGGTCCCTTTCTTCTCTACAGCCTTATGAACTATTTCTGTTCTCTCTTCTAGTTGAGTCACCAAGTGGCCAGCAGGGGATGCTATTGTGTTTAAGATGTTTCAGGTCCTCAGGTTATATGTCCTAGGGTTCATTTTTTCTGTGGTACTTCTCCCTCTCCATTTGGTTCCCAGTCCAAGTGGTCGGAGAGGCTGAATTCAGCCTTCTTCTGGTCCTGCTTTCCACCCAAGTTTCTGCCTCTAAGACAAATTTTTGATCCCCTGGAAAGTGGGAAAAAACAAACATTCATTGTTATTATTATTATTTTAGAAAAGCGCAACAGGAAAACGTACAGGATGAAAAATAAAAAAGAAATATGTAGGTGTAATTAGTTAATATTGGTCATATATACTAAGGTACTAGCAGATAACCAAGTCAGCTGCATGTATTAAGTGCTACTATGTGCCAAGTACCAAGCTAAATGCTGGGTATACAAAGGCAAAACCAATTCCTGCCCTTAGGGGACTTATAGTCTAATGGGAGGAATGACATAACTTCTGGCAGATGATGAAATTTTAACTGAGAACTGAAGGAAACCAGAGGCAACATAAGGTGGAGGAGGCAAGAAAAGAGATCATTCCAGGAATGGAGGACAGGTAGTGAAAATTCAGTGTTATCTTATATTCGGAAGAGCAAGGAGGCTAGTGCCACTGTACCACAGAGTATAGGAAGGGGAATAAGGTGTAAGAAGACTGAAAAGAAAGGACTTTAAAATTTTTAATTAAAAATTTAAATCAAACTTAAACATTTTAAAATTAAAATTTAATTTTAAAACAAATTTTAAAATATTCTAATTTTGAAATTTTGAATTATAATTTAAATTTTTAAAAATTATTTTAAAATTTATATTTAATTTAAAAATTTCCAAATTTAAATTTAAAAATTTCAATTAAAGTTTTCAATTAAAATTTTAAAATTTGATTTAAATTTTTTTTAATTTTAAATTAAGGAATGGACTGGGCATTGGGAAGATTCATCTCCAAGTTCAAATCTGGCCTCAGACACTTACTAGCTTTGTGGCCCTGAGCAAGTCACTTAAACCTGTCTGCCTCAGTTTATTCATCTGTAAAATGAGCTGGAGAAGGAAATAGCAAACCACTTCAGTACCTTTGCCAAGAAAACCCTAAATGGGGTCACAAAGAGGGACACAAATAAAGACAACTGAACCACAACAAAAGGAACGGTGTAGGAAGCACCCAGGTTATGAAGGACTTTAGAAGCCAACAGAGAATTTTATGATTCGGAAGGTGACTGGGGAACTGTAATGTTAAGGGGATGTAAGATCTTCCTCACCCATTAATAGGCCTCACCTGGAGCCCATTAAGGGAAGCTTGCTTAGGGGAGGCTTGCTCAGTAGGAAGGCTTTCACACCTTTTATTAATTTCCGAGGCACTGAATCATGAGGGCTGTGATGCCCTCTGGCTCTGAAAAAGGTATATATATATACTCTGAGGTTAGCATTTTGCTTTGGAGCTTACTCACTGGAAGAGTGTTCTTGTGATTTGACCAGATAAAACTCTGGGTGGCAGATAAAGAGTCCCCCAGTTTTGAAAAACCCAGATATTGGTGCTTCTCTCTCTGTAACTATGAATGTATTGCCTTGGTCAGACAGTTGAATCTGTCTGTTATTCTGTGTTAATTTCTCAGACAGTTAGAAGCCCTGTCTATTGGTCTTTATTTCCCTGCTTGTATTTTCTCTACATTTTCTAATTATGTTTTCTCTGAAGTTCAGGGTGTTGATTTTTCCCCTGAACTAGTGAATGTAATTAGAGAAAGATTGTTAACCCCTTAATCAGCTATTTTTCCTAGTAAAGCAGATCTAAGAACCTGTGCAAGCAGCTGTTCTGGGTATGCCAGTGTGGTTGCTGCTTACAGGAACCATTGGAGTTTACTGAATAGCTAACTGACAGGATCAGACCCAAACTTTAGGAGGATCGTTTTGATAGCTGAATAAAAGATGAATTACATTAGGGAGTGGCAAGGCAAGGAGACCAAACAGAAGGCTACTGCAGTAGTACAGAGTTCAGTGTTAAAGGAGAGAAGGGACTGGGAGAGGTTGGGAAAGTAGAATTGATGGGATTGGGGAACAGACTGGATATAGGGAGTGAGAGATTTGAGGATGACCCCTAATTTGTAAGCCTGGGTAAATGGGAGCATGGTGGTCCCTTGAAAGTAGCAGGGAATTCAAGAAGAAAGGAAGATTTGGTGAGAAAGATAATGAGTTCATTTTGGGACATGTTGAGTTTGAGATATCTACAGGATATCCGGTTTCAAGATGTCCAATGGGCCTCATTTTCCTGATTTTTCCCTCTCTCATCTAAAAACCTTTCCTTGATTTATTCTTGTACTCATATGAGATCAAGGCTTGCAGGCTTGTTTGCTTTTTCCTTTTAATCTCCTAGACTGGCTTCTCCTTGAAGTCCCACTCTTTCCATGGGAAAGCAATTTGGTGTCACGGAAAATATTGGTCTTGGAGTCAGAACACTTGGGTTCTAAGCCTGGTCCTCTCTTTCAATGCCTGTGTACTCTTACCTAAATCCCTTAACCTATCTGAAGTCAGTTGCTCATTAATACGAATTGTACGTGTGTGAAAGGAGAAAGATTGGTTAGACTAGATCATCTTCGAGATCCAAATGTATGAAACTATAAATTTTATTATCAGTATGACTATAGACAAGTCACTTAAGGAAACAAGCATTTATTTATTTTTATTTATTTATTTTTGCCCAAGGTCACATGGCTAGTTTTTGTGTGTGTGTGTTAAGTGTCTGAGGCTGGATTTGAACTTAGGTACTCCTGACTCCAGGGCCTGTGCTTAAGCATTTATTAAATATTTACTATGTGTCAGTCACTGTGCTAAGTAACTTTACAGATATTATTTCATTTGATGCTCACAACTACCTGGGGAGGTTGGTGTTACTATTATCTTCATTTTACACTTGAGGAAACCAAGGCAGGCAGAGGTTAAGTGATTTGCCCAAGGTCACACGACTAATAATCATCTGAAGCTAATTTGAACTCAGGCTTTCCTGATTCCAGCCCTCTATCCACTGCACCACCAAACTTAATTTCCCTGAACATCAGTTACCTATGGCAAGCATTCACATGGTGGTCAGAAGAAACCACACAAGGACACTCTGAAGGTCTCTGAAGAACTTTGGAACTGATTGCATAACTGTAATGGTAATAGGAATTTAAAGATCTTCCCTGCACCTTAATAGGCTTAGGTGATTTTGAGGACCTTTCTTGATTTGAAAATAAACTCTTCCCCCTAATAGGCTGCATGTGCTCACATGGAGCCTGTGGTGGGAGGCTTGTTTTTCAGGAAGGCACAACTTTTGTTACTTTGTAGTCAAACGGGACAGGAGGGTTGTGATGCTCTCTGACCCTGGAGAAGGCTATATATACACACACACACACATATATACATACACATACATACATATACATACACATACATACACATACGTACACACATGCATATACATACATACATATATACATATGCATATATACATACATACATATATACCTCTGAGGTGAGGTTTTGCTTTGGGGCTCACTTTGGGAGGAGTTTTATGATTTGGCTATATGAGATTCTGGGCAGCTATTGAGCCCCCCGGCTTTGAAAACCCAGATGTTAGTGCTTCTCTCTCTGGTGACTAACTGAATGTATGTGATGGTGATGAGCAGACAGCTAGAAGCCCTGTCTGCTGGTTTGTTTCTCTGTCTGTATATTTGTCTGCTTGTAACTTTTGTTTGTATATTCTCTAAAGTTCAGGGTGCTGACTTTTTCCCCTTAACTAGGTAAATGATGTATGTTTGATTAAGGTAAAATTGGTAACCCCTTTTTGAGTTGCTTTCCTTTAGAAAAACAGATCAAAGAACCTGTGCTAGCAGCCATCCTGGGTATGCTTGGGTGCTTGCTGCTACAACGACATGGGAGACACTGGCACAGGACTGCTCAGCCTGGCGAGCCCACATCAGAGAAGGTGCTGTGCTCTATGAGCAAAGTAGAATTGAAACAGCTCAAAGGAAACGCAGGATGCACAGATTTAGATTATCCACCCCAAAAGTTCACATGAACTCTTTGCACTCAACCTGTTAGAGTATTCCAAGCTCGTATTGGTCTAATCCGCCACAGTTGGACACATTGAACTTGACTCTAGCATAGTGATGTCATTTTGGTCCTTTTTGAGAAAAAAGGACAACAACCAGCCAGCCAGCCAACCAAAATGGAGACAATAGTGATACTTACACCACCTACTTCATGGGGTTGTTGGCATCCCCAGTGCTTTGCAACCAATCAATCAATCAATGAGTGTTAATTAAGAACCTACTATGTGCCGGGCACTGTTTTGGGTATTAGGTGTACGAAGACAACAGTGAAATAGTCCCTGCCACCATACAGCATAGTAGGTGCTTTTAAAAAATGCTCCTTAGATTAGATTGCATTAGAAGGAGCTTTGTAAACTGGAAAGTACCTTATGAATATGTTATTGTCACTATGTTCTTTTTTATGGCAGGAAAGTTAAAATTTCTCCATTTAGTCCTCCTAAGAGCTACCCTCAGATAGTATCTCAGGCTGTAGATTGGGGTAGGAGATGTTATTCAGACTTATCTGGCTATTGTCAGAATGGATATCTGAGGGGGATCTCCCATATTAGCAGTCTTTATAGGAAACATCCCCTTGTCTCAGGCCATGATGTCATCTTAGGTCACTTCTCCCCAGAATCCATTTTTTTTTCTTTCCGGGGTCTGCTGTGTTAGTAAGCAAAGGAAGCCAGCCTCACCTGAACCCAGAACAGAAACTGCTTGGAATCTTCCCTATCGTCTCCAGGGAGACCACAACTGCCTCCCAGGGAACCGGGGAGACTAGCTCTCACCTTCAAGAAACTGAAGCAGGCAAACAACAAAGGGCCCTCCAGTTGTCATGAGATCTGGTCACAACAGAGTCAGAAGATAGACCATCCTTTGCCTAAGATTCAACACTTATGACAGCACATCATTAAATACCAACACTATGGCATCTTCCGCCTTCACCCCAGTTCACTGACCTCAGCCCCAGGGATTCTAGAGCTTGCCAGTGGTAAGTCTCACTTGGTGGAGTTAATCCATTTCAGAGAAAATCAGAACAGTCAGAATGGCAGAAAAATGCTCTGGACCACTAAACATTATTCTGCATCACCGATTCTCAAACCAGACATGGGCTGGCTTATCAAAATTAAATTTTAAAGTGAAACTGGCATATTTGGAAGGTTAATAGAAGGAAAGAGAAGGCAAAGTAGGAACAATGAACCACTGACCTTTTCTCATAAGAGGAGGCAGTGTAGGGTTATATGGAACTGGGCTCAAATGCCAGCTCTGACTCTGGCTACCTGTGTGACTTGAGGCAAGTTGCTTGACCCCTCTCTTCTCCTTTCCTTTCCCACATGTCCAGGTTTCTCTAGAGTTCTGACCATAGGCAAATCGTAAGCTGTCTATGCTTCAGCTTTCTCATCTGTAAAATGGGAATAATGCTTGTACCACTTACCTCCTTGTGTGTTTTTGATTAAAGTGTTTTGTAAACTTTAAAGCAAATTTCAAACTTTCAGCCCACCAGTCACAGAATTCCATAGTGGGAGAGAACTAGATTAAAATGTAATTGAGAAATGTTTACAAAATAGATACAAATGCAATACAACATAGATAATGTTAATTTGTGGTTTTCTAAGTTAGCAGGAGAGGGGCAGGTAGGTAGTACAGTGGATAGAGCACTAGTTCTGGAGTCAGGAGGACCTGAATTCAAATCTAGCCTCAGATACTTACTAGCTATGTGACCCTGGGCATGTCACTTAATACTGCTGCCTCCAAAAACAAACAAAAAACCCTATGTCAATAAGAGGTTTGCAGGGATCAGTTTCTTTTTGAGTCTAATGTTGTCATCATTATTTCTTACTACATAAGACAGGGAAATCAACTCTAAGAGGTATAAGATACCCAACATCTAGGTGATTGACAAGACCTACAGCTTGTTTTATCACCCAGTCCAGACAGGAAGACAGGGCTGGCATCCTCAGATGTGGAAGAGAGGTCCGTTAGGCAAGGGAGGAGGACCGAGGAAGAGAAAGTTCTAGTTGAACTACATATTTGGATTTAGGACCAGTTCTTTGTAGTTTATATGATTCCCAGGATGTAGAGCCATATGGGAAACTCTTACATCTTTAGGCTCGTAGACTCCATTGGTAGTCAGTCTGGTGAGAAGTCTATCAATCCCTGCTCATAATGTTTTTAAATTCATGAAACAAAAAAAATGTAAAATTGCGAAAGAAACCACTGATATTGAAATACAGTGATGAAAACTTTTTTTGAAAAAACTGGGTTAAATTTTTCTGTTCTAAAGCAACCTCCTCCCCTTATTTTACAGATTAAAAAACTGAGACCCAGAGAAATTAATTGACTTACTCAAACACACTTATTTTCAAATACACTGAAACATACATTTTCCTGTGTGGAAATGCCCTAAAAGAAGGGCTAAGTACTCTTTTCAGAGCAAGGAAGAAGAGAAAGAGCTTTTTTCTCAGTCCCACAGGTTTAGCTGAGGTGAGGGGTGAGGGAAGAGTGCAAGAACGGGTAAGCAATGTCATTCAATAGGTAACTATGTCCCAGGGCTTATTGGTAGTGGAGTTGCCAGGTGCCTAGAATTAAACCTCTTCGGTTTAATCTCCTAAAGCTCCACTTGTAAGAGAATTGTTGATTCTACAAAGTTTCCTATCAACAAATTTTCTGCTTGATGTGAGACAATGTAGTGAGGAGCCCCTAGCCTAGAGTCTGTGGTTGTTTATGTCTCTGCTGACTCCTGAGTGGAATTAAAGGATGTTGCTCTTAAATTGGTAAAGGATGGCCACAGTCCAGCAAAGATGAATGGCCAATGAGAAGAGCACCTCTGCTAGAAACATACATTTAATTTTAGTTATTCTTATAATTTTACTTGGAACAGTTCATGTAGTTATAGCTCTAACTCGCTGTGGGAGAGAATTCACAGGAAACAGAATCCATGCAAAGAAAGTCTTGCATCACTTTTGCCTCCACTTTCGTCTTTCAGGCGCTTGTCCAGACTCTTTCATAACATTCTGAGAAAATCACATCAGTGAAGAAAATGTTGAGCCAGGTATGTAGACTGCTGTTGTTGTTTGTTCTTCATTCTCAAAGGGGACTGTGACATCAGCAAGGTGATGCCATGACATGCAAGTGAATTGGGTTTAAATGAGGGAGGGCTGTGCAAAGTCACCAGCCTCACTTTCTCCTTTGGAGTCATCTGGGTCCAGTGCCAAGATATAGATCAGGACATCTGGAGATGGCTGTGAATGCAGTGGGAGAACTTGGCCTTTTTAAGCTAAGGTCTTTAACAGGACTGAGTTTGACTGAGGCAACACATGCTCAGTGATTAAGGCTAGATAAAGAATGAGGCAGAAAATGGCCCCTTTTCCCTAGTCAAAAAATTAAAAAAGCATGTAGACTAGCATCCCAGGAAAACCCAGGAAATTGTGACCCAGAAAATCTGTGATTTGCAGAAGTAACAGTTGGGTCCAAATCTAGCAAGGAAGTTGTCTTCAAGTTCTACTCCAAGATAGTTACTTCTCACAATGTTTTCTAGACAGATAATTCCATCTTTAGAGAGTGAATTTTTATAAACTACTAAAAATACATATCTCCTCTAGTTTATGTAGCTATCCTCTTCCTGACCTTTTACCTAAAGATGCTCCAAGTTACTTTGGGGCTTAAAGGAATCTGTCTTCAAAACCTTTACTTTTTTTTAAAGGTAATTTACCTTTTATTTTAAGGCAAAAATTGGTATTATTTTCTTCCTTAAGAGTTAAAGGTTTTTAGATAGATATTTTTTGTTTTTACATCACATTCTTTTCCAGATATATTCCTACCACCTTACCCATGAGATAACAAAGATTAAAAAAGAAACAGAAAGAAAAGAAAAAAACAGTTAAAAAAAACCCCACCAATGCATCAGTCATGTCTGACAGCAGTCTCTCACCTCTGCAATGAAGTGAGATAGATACATTTTCTCAACTCTCCTGCAGCACCAAATTTAGTCATTGCAGTTATACACTATTACACTTCATTTTGTTGTTCTTTTTGTTTGCATCATTTAAGTCATTGTGTATATTATTCCTCTGGTTTTCCTTATTCCACTCCATATAAGTTGATATGTTTTCCCATATTCTTCTAGATTTTCCATAGCCATCTTTTTTTAAGATACAGTAGGATTTCATTACATCCATGTACCATAATTTGGCCAGTTCATTGCCCCATGGGCACCTATTTTTAAGAGTCTTTCTTTTCAAGAGATAAATACTTGTAAGAATTAATATTTTAACAATGGCAGAAACAAGTGAGAAATTCCAAAGAATGAAAGGGAGCTAATAAGATTTTCTATTTCTTTCTTTGTATACTCAACTCAGCATCCACCGAGGTTGAATCGTAGAGTCACTGGAGTAAATGATCGTTGGCGCTTCCCAAGAGAGCCTTACCTAGGAGACCTACTGGGCCTCTCCCAATTGTCTAGAGCAACGGGAGTAGATATTGACAATGAGCTGAAGATAATTGACAGGTAGAGAGAATGTAAAAATACATTTCCACAGAAAATCTCACTTCTACAAATGCTATTATTAGGCAACTTGGTCTAATTGTTAGACTATTCAACTGGAGATAGAGGAGTTTATTGTTGTCATTTTTGTTGTTGTTATGTCCTCAATCTTCAGAAACTTTCCTCCCAACTCTACATGACAGTGTGGCAGACAAGGGGCAGGAGATACTAAAAATTCCCATCAGTTTTTGACTTTTTAAAAACTTTAACTTACCTGTTAGTAGTCTAAATGAGAGTTCCTTGGTTAATCACCAATGAGTAGACACCCCACTGGAAGGACTGAATCCTAGAAATCTTGGCATTCTTACTATAATTGAAACCAACAAGATGACAACAAAAAGTTATAGATAAATGGAAGGTTGGTGCATAGATTCTTCTTGGATGTAAATGGTAAATGAAGGAATTGGTGGAGTTCATTGGTGGAGCACATTCAAAGGCACAAAGAAACATGATTTTTCATGTTTTTGGCCATCTTGCCTTGATGAATAGTTCCCAGAAGAGCATCATTAAAATAACTGAAGTCTGTTCACCAATACATGGCACAAAGGATTTAGAGGAAAAAAATTTCTATAAGAAGTTCAGATAGATCCTTTCACATGAATCAACAAATGTTTGATGACTTCAATAAAAGGTGGGGATAGGGGAGGATGTGTAAAATATGTTGGAAAATATGATATAAGAATAAGGAATGAGAAAGATCAAAGACTTGCAGACTGTGGAAACTTCACACCTACATATCACAAAAATTTTCTTTGAGAAAAAGAGTCAAAATGTGCTGAATATTATGGACACAGCTTTGTAATGGGAAATATACTGGGTTTGGAGTCAAAGGACCTGAGTTAGAGCCTTGACTGTTTTACTTAGTACCAGTATGACCTTGGGCAAGTCATTTAACCCCTTTGGGTCTCATTTTCCTCATTTCTAAAATGAACAAGTTGGATTAGATATCCCCTGAGGTCCGTTCTAGTTCTGTCTGTCAGCCTGTAAAAATCCCAGAAAAGGAAACTGATCACATATTTGAAGATTAGAAATGACGTGTTACTGATGTGGGAGGCATTCCTAAATGTTTGTTCAGGCCACTGAGTTGTTCACACAAAGAACAGAATTAGAACAAAGCGATAAGTATAAAAAATAGGCAAATATATTACATATGATTAAACTGACCTATTAAGTAAGTTGTTTATTAAAAAAAAGGGGGGGAACGACAGAGGAAATAACCCAGTCACCAATGACAGGAATAAATGATTAACCAATAGAAATCAATTGCCATAACTAGGAGACCAAAAGATCCCCCATGTTGCCTTAATCTTCAAACATTTGATTTCCTTAACACACAAGAGAGAAAATTACAATGGAAGGCAACACTTTTCGATGACAAACTTGTTTATAAAATCTTAGGAAGGATTATGGAAGAGTGTGAAATGTATCAACTCACAAAATTAAAAGAAGTATAGGAGTTTAAAGAAAGTATGTCTAGAGACTCAACCAAAGAATGTCATCCCAAAAGTATTCAAAGATGGAACTAGGAGAACAAGAACAAAAGATGGCTGGAAAGAATATGCAAAGATTTCTATAACCTATTATTTTCACCCTTGAGGACAGTGAATCTGCCACGCAGAAGTCCTAATATCACGATCCTAAATTACTGTTAGTGGAGATGGAAATGTCGCTAAAGATGAGAAAAGCAACTGAATTACATCAAGTATAAATGGAGGAGATAGATCCATTCCTGATGTGACATGATTGTAAAAGGTGTTGAAGGACCTATTTAAAAGGAATCTGAAGATGGGGAAAGTACCAAAGATGTGGAGAATGGGGGATCTTATCATTATCTCCTCCCCAAATAGTGCCTGAGGATAAATATATATGTTTACTTTACCATCCATATAAAACTTTTAGTGAAAATGGAGTGAAAAAGACATGAATTCAAATCTTGCAGCAGAGACTAGCTGTATGACTCTGGGCAAGTCACTTATTCTCTGTCATCCTCAGTTCCTTATCTGTAAAGTAGAAATAATAAGAGTGTCTAATTTGACAGTGTTGTTTTGAGGATAATATAAGATAAAGTTTGCAAAGTGATTAGCAAACTTTGAAGTGTTATTTATTGTTTTTATTCTTTTTTTTTTTTTAAAGCAATCAGGGTTAAGTAACTTGCTCAAGGTTACACGGCCAGTTATTTCTGGGTGTGGTGCTAAATATCTGAGCTTGGATTTGATTCCCAAGTCATCCCAACGCTGGAGCCAGTGTTCTTACTCGCTGAGCCACCTGGCTGCCCCTATTGTTTTTATTCTTGATGAGAATGTTCGTAAAGAGACAGATTTTCATAAGCTATATTCCATAAGTGAACACATCTTCACTATTACTCAACCAATTGAGAGATGTCTGGGATATGAAATCTCACTGTATTCTCTGCTTGTTGACTTTAAAAAAGCTTTTGTTTCACTAGAGAAAAGTACTACTTTAAAGGCTCCCTTCCAACAAAGCATTTGCCATACAAACTATTTCTCAGTGCAGTTATGCAAGAATCTTAAAACAAAGGTAGCCTTGTTTGGTGGTCCTCTGATCATTAATATTAGGCAAGGCATAAAACTGAAAAACATTTGCTTGCCTCCATGGTTATGGAAGACAGAATTCCTATAGATGGTAAGGTCCTACACAGGTGCTCCTTGATAACAATGACATTTTTCCAGTTGTATGAATCCCCAGAACATTGCAGAACCTACTGAAAGAGATCAGTAACCATTCTAAAGAAAGTGATCTAACTATCCATGCAGGAAACACAAAGTGTATGAAGAATGACTTTTGCCTGCATTCAGAGCTACATAGCCTATAATGTGCATCCCCTAGTCTGTGTATCAGATAGATGTTGTAAATGGACAATGTGTTGGAACTAGAATTAAACAAGGGAAGGAGGACAGGAGGGTTTTTCTTTGGGAAATTGGAAAACTCCTTTAATAACCCCCAGGTTCTCCTTGACAAAGGCTTATATTTTAATGCTAACATTCCATTGTTATTGTATGGTTGTGAGTCATGTAACACTATGGTCTCCAAATGAATTAAAAATGAGTATCCCTCAGAGAGAAATGAATTGGTGCATGGCAGGTAAGCAAATGCTGCAAAAAATAACAAGGAACTATGAGGAAGAATTGGAATATGAGATCTCATCAAATAATCAACCAAGAAGATTCTGAGTTAGTCACATGATGGGAAAACTTAATTGCATTGTTTCATTCTGGCTCCTTGTGGCTGAGAAACCAGAGTTATTGCTTAGAGACCAGATTTACTTAATGCTTAACCCATGATCTAGGTTGTGCTGACCCGAAACCTTTCAGATCCGAAGATTAATATAAAGAGTTTCTCCTGCCATAAATTTCAGACAACCTACATGTATTATCTGGAAACTGCCTCTGTGCTGGCCAATCAGCTACCATTTCCTTGCCTTTTTTAAAAAAATACTAAATAATGTGTAACTTACAGACAATGGAGAGGGGCAGTGAGCCACCCCCTTTTCTGCTCTCCTTTCTGCCTGATGACTTAATTTTTTTTTCCAAATTATTTCAGTTCTGGGTTTTGTTCTCTGCCACATCACAAATAAAGGACTATTACTGAGAAACGTAGGTATTTCCCTTTTATCCTCACAATGAGAAGAGAGTGAGGAAGGTCTTCAGAATTTTGAATGAATTCCCTATAGACAACTTACGGGATGATATGGACAAGAGCTTCACTGTGTGGTCAGGCATGAATTGATTATTCCCTGCATTGAAAAGAATGATTCAGCCTATATCTCATTAAGCTCATTAAATTCACATTAATGAGATCCCAGATCCATCTGAGTATGTTTACTATGCCAGGTGATGGGGGTGCAAAGATAAAAAATCAACCATCTCTGTCCCCAAGTAGCTTACACTATACCAGAAAGATATGCTAAATATGCAGATAATTGGTATTTAAGGTAGTATTCAGAGGCAAAGAAGAAATCAGACAAAGCATTTCAGAAAAAGTTAAGGATGGAAAAGCCTGATCAGCTGAAAAGATTGAGGAACACTAACCACAGAAAGTGACACCTGAGCTTGGGAAGAAAAAGGACTGAACATCAGATATGAGGAAAGATTTCACTCCAGGCTTGGGGGATGATATGGAGATGGCAAATTAAGGTAGTTCAGTTTTGTTGCAGTGGAGAGTGTAAGGAAGATAATAATATCAAATACAACTGGAAAATTAGGTTGAAGTGAGATTTTGGTAGGTCTTTAAAAGCAAAGCCAAAAAAGGTTTTTCCTAAAGGTGGTAGGGGAAAAAACATTGAAAATGTTTTGTAAGGTAGGGGAAGGGATATAGTTAAACCTGTGCCTTGGGAAGATTTTTGGCAGCTGTATGAAGGATAGATTTGGCCAGAGTAGACCAGAAACTAAGAGTAATTACAATAGTCCAAGCAAAAAATGATGTGGGCCTGGACTAGGGTGGAGTAGAGAGGAAGGGTCAGATGTGAAAGATGTGGCTATGGAACTGAGAGGAATTGATGGATGATAGAAATTTGGAATTGGAAGAAAGAGGAATTTTTAAAAGACTGAGGTTTTAAACCTGAATGACTATGATAGGAAAAGGGAAATGTGTGGGAGGGTTAAGTTGAGGGGAAGGTTATAGGTTCAATTTTGGACATGTTGAGTCTGAGGTATTGACAGGACAACCAGGCAGAATTGCAGGACCAAACTTAATGAAAAAAGATCTGGCTTTTTTTTTCCCCCCGGCTTGTGACCAGTGAGCAGCCATGAACAGCAGTCTCACGTGACATGCTCTATGAAGCTCTGCGGGAGGTCCTGCATGGAACCCAGCTCAAAAAAAGAAAGTTTTTGTAAACTGTGGAGCTGCAGATCAGTCTGAAGAACGACGATCCCCAAAAGGATAAACGTTTCTCTGGCACCATCAGGCTCAAATCCACACCCCGACCTAAATTTTCTGTGTGTGTACTGGGAGACCAGCAGCATTGCGATAAAGCCAAGGCTGTAGAAATCCCCCACATGGACATCGAGGCCCTGAAGAAGCTGAATAAGAACAAGAAATTGGTCAAGAAACTGGCTAAAAAGTATGATGCCTTTTTGGCCTCTGAGTCTTTGATCAAGCAAATTCCTCGAATCCTGGGCCCTGGTCTGAACAAAGCCGGCAAGTTTCCATCTCTGCTCACCCACAATGAGAATATGGTGGCGAAGGTTGATGAGGTTAAATCTACTATCAAGTTCCAGATGAAGAAGGTGCTGTGTCTAGCGGTGGCTGTTGGCCATGTGAAGATGACAGACGATGAGCTTGTCTACAACATCCATTTGGCTGTCAATTTCCTGGTTTCTCTGCTGAAGAAAAACTGGCAAAATGTGAGGGCATTGTATATCAAGAGCACCATGGGCAAACCTCAGCGGCTGTATTAAATCAACATGGTGTTAATAAACGGCGGAAGCTACAAATGAAAAAAAAAAGATCTGGACGGGCTATACATTTTTGATTATAAGATTTGGAAGTCCTTCATTTTCCATTAGCTGGTCTGCTTAGTTGGACTCCAGGAACGCCATGCCTTCCCCAGGATCAGCTCATCACCTGAAACCTCATCATCAGGGAGACTGATTCAGTTTTGGTTCTCAACACCTCCTCAGCAACCTCAGACCTGCCTCTGACTGGAGGGCTGGAGGACAGGGAAATAAACTCCTCTCAAAGCCTCCCTTTATAGAGAACTCATATTGTCCCAGCAAACTTTATTTCCCATCAACTGTTCCGCTTGGTACCATCTGGCATCCAGCCCACCCCTACCCCCTTTTCAGCTTCCTTTTGTATAGTCTTCCCCCATTATATTGTAAGTTCCTTGAAGGAAGGGACTGATTTTCTTATTTCTTTTTTTAAAAGCAATCAGGGTGGCGTAATTTGCTCAAGGTTACAAGGCCAGTTATTTCTGGGTGTGGTGCTTAGTATCTGAGCCCGGATTCGATCCCCAACACTGGAGCCGGTGCTCTTTACTTACTGAGCCACCTGGCCGCCCCTAAGCAATTGGGGTTAAGTAACTTGTTCAAGGTTACACGGCCAGGTGTTTCTGGGTGGGTGCTAAGCGTCTGAGCCCGGATTCGATCCGATTTTCTTATTTTTATCCCATAATTTAAGCCTGGCACAAAGTAGGCACTTAATAAAAGTTAATTGACTATTGACTACCATCAATGTATAAGACCACAGATGAGACCAACAAAAGAGAAAATACATATATATTTGTGTACACACACACACATGCACACACAAAGAGATGGCCTAGGACAGATTTAAGGGATATATCCTTTTATGGAGGGAAACATGAATGGCAAACCTGGAAGAAAGACTGAATGAGCTGGCATCTGGTGTCAGTGGTGGCCCACACAGGTTCCATCTTCCAGGATGCCCCAGACCACTGATCTCACCCAAACAATACCATCCTTCATATTCTCCACTTCTTACATACAATGAATGATAACATAGCCAACAGAGGCAGACTTGCCTTTAGTAAGTCTAGGGATGTGTGAGACCAGTTGTTTATATGACTTTTTCTTCGTCTTAGTGACTCACCTACATATTACATTCTGCTACCCCCTGTTGGCTCTTGGCTTTTATTCACATATTTTAATATGTGAAGAGGAGCAAGGGAAGAAGTGGAGAAAACTCATTTCTTACCAGCTAACGATTGTCTTTCCTCAGAAACCAGGGTGATTTTTATGTAAATGGATCCATGCTTTGCCACTAAATGTGAAAAACAGAGCGTGGGGAAGTCAGAGGGAGCTGGAGAACCAGGTGTCAGAAATTCAAAATTTGTCAGAGGTACTGAGGCACAGAAAGTGATAAGTTGACAAATGGTTCTTCTTCCTTGTTGACTTTGAACCCTTCCTGACTTTAAATATATATCTATATAATTTTAATAATCACCTCCCTCACCTCCTAAAAATGCAAAGTAGCTCTGCTATCAAAAGGGGAAGTGAGGGCCTGTTAGCCAGGAATAAGGTAATGAACAGAATATGGAGTCACTCTGGAAGGATTAGAGGCAGGAGAGGTTGGTACTTGGTGCAAACTGAGGTTTTAGAAGAAAAGATATGTATAGCCAGCATAATATTTAAGAATAAGGTCTCCTGGCAGCTGTTTTCTGATATAAAATTCTTTTTTTTTCTTTTTGGAGGGGGGAAGGCAGGGCAATTGGGGTTGTGACTTGTCCAAGGTCACACGGCTAGTTAAGTGTCTGAGGCTGGATTTGAACTCAGGTCCTCCTGACTCCAGAGCCGGTGCTCTATTCACTGTGCCACCTAGCCACACCCTGATATAAAACAGAAGAAGAGACTCCTCATGATATTTCAGAACTCTCTGAATTCTAAATGTTATAACAAAAAAAATTTTTTTTTCCAAATGTGCCTCCCAGTGAGATTCCATAAGGCTCATCACAACCTCATAGACCCTTTCTTTTTCCTATGGGTAAAGCTTTTATGGTTCAGCATGAAGGCCAGCAAAATCAGGTCACAAATCAGGAAGCACTATAAGATAGCTCACAGGGTTAAGAGTTTAAAGACCTTTAAGGACCACTAACCAATTACATGTTGTTTTAGAAAAGACATCTATAAGATAAATGAGTCCAGCTCTCTCACTCTAGAGAGGGGAAAACTGAGGCATAGAGGTGAAGTCATTTGCCCAGGGTCCCAGAGCTAGTAAATGTCAGTGATGGGAATTTGGTTCCTAATGTAGTACTCTGTCCATTCTCTCCCTTTGCTCCTATAGGCTTTTTTTTTTTCTTTTTGGAGAGGGGAAGGTAGGGCAATTGGGGTTAAGTGACTTGCCCAAGGTCACACAGCTAGTTTTGTGTTAAATGTCTGAGGTCAGATTTGAACTGAGGTCCTCCTGACTCCAGGGCTGGTGCTCTATTCACTGCACCACCTAGCTGCTCCACCTACAGGGTTTTACATGTCTACATGCCTACCTGCCATCTTAGCTATGATTAAATCCCACTTAGTATCTACTAATTTTTAAGGATGAGAAACAGAGCCCATTTATTTTTAGTGACACTAAAATAGTTTACCCTGAGAGTTTAGATTCTTCAAAATCCCTAACACAAGCAAGAAATCATGCCCCTGCAGCTCTTTTGATCAGGAGATAAGTCAATATATGACAGCTCATGTTGTAACTGTGACCCTCTAACTCAATTGGTGAGATTATAGTAACTGTGGGGTCATGAGTTTAATCCTTGAATTCTCCAGCGAGCTCTGGTTTGTTCTGTAGTCACAGACAGCACCTTTAATCATTGCCAGCTATCTTGAATACGTGTGACCTTGGCCACAAGGTGAATTGAATGAGAGTACAGTTGGCTCTAGGTAAATCTATCTCCCCTGGTAAGAAAATACCTCAAAGACTGAAACCTGCAGATGGTGAATGAGGAGTGTCATCTTTGCTTAGAAAGGACATCAACACCATTCCAGTCTGTCATTGGCTGGCATTATAATTTCCATTCATGAACTTCAGGGATATGACATAGCCCTGTGACATTGACAGACTTAGTTAAATAAATCTTCCAGGGTGTAAAATACTGGTTGTTGGCTCTCTGTAATGATTCTATTTTCCTAAGAGGTGTTTAGGGTGGGGACAGAGCACTGCATTTGATTTGAGTATCATATTTTTCTCAGCTACAAACTCATCCAGTATGATGATGATGGCAGATGATCAACTTACAACACAGTTCATGCTAGATGAGAAATCTTGATGGATTATCTGGTACCACTTCATTGAATGAGGTACCAGCTCAGTAGAATGCCAGTCTGCCGCCTGCAGTGGCTTTCATTCACTGAAGACCCAGATGAAGACTTTGAGGTCTTTTCTATGATCTTGGCTAAGTTAACAAACTTTCCCAAATGTGAAAAAGATGAGAAGATATTACAGGGGAACTTGTGCCTTGATGATAGCTGGCTGGGGGTGGGGGATACCCACCCAATATAGAGGAGGACAAACTGGGGCTTAAATCCTGCCTCTGACATTTATTAGCTAGATACTCTTGGACAAGTCACTTAGCCCTCAGTTTCCTTATCTGTAAAGGGAAAATAACATACCATCTACCTCAAAGAATCAACGTGAGGCCCAAATGAGATGATATATATTAAGCGTTTTGTAAACCACAAAGAACACTGTTTTTTACAGATAAGAGACCTAAGACCAAATTCCAGCTTTGGCACTGACAAGCTGTGTGATATGACCACAGGCAAGCCGCTTATCCTCTCTGTCCTTGGTTTTCTCTGTAAATGCTATTCTCTGGAATATTATGTTTTCTGGAATGTAAATAATATTCTCTGGAAATAATAGTTGTACTACCTATCTTAAAGTGTTGTTGTAAGGAAAGTATTTTTCGAATGTCATATTAATGTAAGTTATTATTATAATATTATATGCTACCTATTTTTATTATTATAGGATTATATTAGTTTGAGATGATAATGATTTATGGTATAGATAGGCTTTGCAAAGCAGATGTCAATATTAATTCCTGGATTTTTAAAAACCTATTCTTCTTAAGGTTACATATTCCACAACTTCAGAAAATCTTAACTGGTTCAATCAGAAAAAAACCCACACAGGGAAGCGTGCCAGGTAAGTCCTTCTCTCCAGTGACATGAATAATTTAGAATTCTGCATACCTATATGTATAGAATGGGGTCCTGAATTCATGAAAGTGGTCTATATTTCCTGCTAGTAATCCAACAAATGTGTTTTCATGTGCTTATGGACATAAGCAAGTTATCAATAATCCACAAATAATCCCCCTTTGGAATGGACTGCTTAATCAAAATACCATACATAAGCATGCTAATTATACTTTCCTCACTTTTGCTATTATCAAGAGTTTAGTCTTTAGACATGAAATATACATTTGTGTTTTGCTAAGATTGAGCATAATAATAAAAACCTAGGTTTTTACCTCCACAATTCTGCATTGTGGTAAATATCTATTTGGCAGCAGTTATCAACCACGTGAACTCAGGGGGGAAATACTTCTCCCATAACACAGCTCCTAAGATTTTATGAAAATTCTATTTGTTTGGAAAATCGATGCTGCCTATGTAAACTTTTGCTTTATCTATGCATTGCTCATTGTCCCCTGCCCTTTATTTATCCTCATATAAAATCCTTTACATCTATAGAGTGCTTTAGAGTTTATTAAGTGCTTTTGCAACTATATTCATAGCAACCTCTTGAGGTGGATCAGACAGGAATTATTATTCTCATCTGACTGATGAATGTACTGAAGCTTGGATGGCTTAAGTTCTTTGCTCAGGCTCACACAACTCTCGACTGCCATCCAGAACTTTTTCCACTAGATTGTGATGGATTCAGGTCTTGTACTCAGCCAACACACCCTAGATTGCCTCCATCTTCTTTCTTCCTAAGGTTTCCCTCTCCATTTCCTCTCCTCACTCTCTCCTCCTATCTCCACAAAAAGCCCCACAAAGTTCTGATGAATTACATTTATGAAACATTTATTAAGTTCCTACTATGTGCTAAGAACCTGAAATAACCAGGTCAGAAATAAAAATAGTTCTTGCCTTCAAGGAGCTCATGTTCCACTGGTAGAAAGACAGGTGAATATCAAGATGAATCAGGTAAGGCTTCTCACCTAAGAAGGTGGGGCCTGAACTGAGCCTTGGAACAAGATGAAGATTCTAAATGTGGAAGTCCTGTTTTAGTTGTGAGCTTATGCAAATGAACAGAGAAGGAAGGTAGAGACAAAACAGAAATGGAAACCAAACAAAGGGGAATTGAGAGATGGGACATTATTTGTTTTCTATTTATATTGCCTCTTGACTTAGGTATTGGAAAGAGCATGAAACTTAGAATTTTCATAAAATTTCAGAGTTGGTAAGGACCTGAGCACTTAAAGCTGGCAGTGTGATCTTGAATGAATCACAAATCTTTTAATCTCACAGAGACTTAGTTTTCTCATCTACAAAATGGGATAACACTTGCATTACCTACCTCAAGAGGGCCCTTCTGAAGATCAAACAAGATGAAATATGGAAAGTAACTTGAAAATTTGAGAATACTACAAGATTGTAAATGATTGCTATTCTACAATATATTACTTATTTTCATATGGCTACATTATGTGGATTCTAGTCTCGTTTGTAGCATGGGTGTTTTGTTCATTCACTCAATGCATCTTTACTGTGTACCAGCCATGTGTAAATCATTCTTTTCATTGTAGGGGATACGCAGATGAATGTCTAAGACAAAGTCCCAACTCTCAAAGAACTTTCAGTCTTTTTTGCATGACTTCATATTGTAATGAGTTTTGTATTTCTTGCCTTTTCAGTGACTGGGGGAGAGGGGTAGGGAGAGGGAAAGAATCTGAAACTGAAAAATTTAATAAATGAATTAAAAAGAAATAAAGCTTACAGTCTAGCAGAACACTAGGAATAAAGTCCCTGCAACTCCACCCTAGTGGGGACTGTGAAACAAGCCAAATGTCAAAGTGCAATAAAATACTTTAAAAATGCCAAGCCTGCTAAAAACAGAACCTGGCGAAAGCAGTTTGCTTGTTTTTTAATCAGTAAGTCTAGAAAAAGTTATTTTCTCTTTTTCATTCCCTGTTCCTTGGGAAAAGGAAAACGCAGAAGTGTCAGAAGACTGTTATTACCAGGAGAGTATAAACTTGAGACAGACACGGTTTCATTTTTATTCTTTAGTATTTCCAGCTTGCCATGTGCCTTAGACATTGCAGGCCTTAATAAATGGTTGCTGGACTAAAATAAATTTACTTGGCAGTGGATCTGAAAGTACTCCTTAATAGGCTCAGGAATTGTCCTTTGAGATATCACCTCATCCTAGGGCTGATTGAAAATGTTCCCTCTGGAATTCAGATAGAGTTGTAGGAATTAGAGTTAACAAGGACCCCAGAGGCCTTCCATACTAATGCCATCATTTTATACATAAGGCAACTATTTTCTTAACACATGAAAACTTTTTCTTAGCATTACATTGATTTTAAACCTTTAATATTTATGATTTTGAAGCATTGGATTTTAATGCTATTTTTACCTAGAAAATTCCCAGGTGGTTTTAACATTGGAGCCAATACATTTTTGGCCTTTTCATATCATTCTACCATCGTCCTTCTCCGGTTTTGGGTTTTCCTCCTCTCCTCACTTTAGTTTTATTTCTAGTTCTTACCTCTTCCTCCTCATTCACTCCCTGTCAAGTGAGAAGTTTTTTTGCTGAAAACTTTTGCTTACTGGCAGCTATTGGAACAGGTTTTTAAATATCTGCCCCATGAGCAAGGGGTAGCTAGGAGGCATAGCGGATGTTATGCTAGGCCTGGAGTCAGGAAGACCTGAATTCAAATTTGACCCCAAACATTTACTAGCTATGTGACTCTGGGCAAGTCACTTCACCGTTTACCTCAGTTTCCTCATCTGTAAAATGAGCTGGAGAAGAAAATGTTAAACCCATTCCAGTATTTTTGCCAAGAAAAGCCTGAATAGGGTCATGAATAGTCAGGCACAATTAAAATGACTGAACGACAACCACCCATGAACCGGGGGGGTCACCCCCCAAGAGGGCAGCAATAGTCATCAATTCCCACAAGTAGCCTGGGATCGTAGATGTAGAGTTGGAAGGGACTTCAAAGGTCTTCTAGTCATAGTCATGGGTTTATCTATTGGAAAGAGCATCAGACTCAGAATTTTCATCAAATCTCAGAATTGGTAAGTCATGGGACCATAGATCTAGAGCTGGAAAGGGACCTCAGAGGGCACTGAGTCCAAATCCCTCACATTACAGAAGAGAAAACTGGCAAAGAAGAGAAGTTGAGTGATTTGCCCAAAGTCACAAAAATAGTAAATGGCAGAGTTGGGATTTGAACGGAAGTCCTCTGATGCTAAACTAGAAATCTCTCCACTACACTATGCTGCCTCGGATGGAAATTTTCCTGACTGCCTCAGGCTGGTTTATCTGAGCCCTCTAGGGGAAAATTCATGTCAGAAGTGTTGTTGTTCATTTCATGTTTCAGTCATTTTTGACTCTTCATGGCCCAATTTAGAGTTATCTTGGCAAAGATACGAAAGTGGTTTGCCCTCTCCTTCACCACCTCATTTTACAGATGAGGAAACTGAGGCAAACAGGGTTTAAGTGACTTGCCTAGGGTCACACAGTTAGTCAATGTCTCAAGTCCTCCTAAGTCCAGGCCTAGTACTGTATTCACTGCCAACACCTATCTGCTCTTCATCAGGCATAGGTTGAGACAATTCAGGGAGACCAAGTGGAAGAGATATTTAAAGAGAACAGAGAGTAGGGCCTGGAACAGAGCCTTGGAGGATATCCACAGTTACTGAGAATAACCTGGATAAAGATCCAGGAAACAAAGAGAGCAGGCAGCCGGATGGGGAGAAGGAGAATCAGGAGAAAGCAACATCATGAAAGTCTTCAAGGTAAAGGAAGAGAAAGCATCAACAGTGCCAAATGCTGGAGAGAGGGCAAGCAGGATAAGGAATGAGAAAAAGCTCTTTCCCTATGAGGTTGCTCCTTAGACAGTTCTAGCCAGGAAGGTTGTTGAACACTTTGCTCAAAATGGTTTTCTTCCCTCAGATGTGACACTTGACTGCATGGGCTTCCAATGGGAACTCCATCAACCTCAGCTCTTCCATTCGGGGACCCTAACCAAGCTCTACATATTTGCTCTGTCCCAGAAGAACACAGACCCCCTGAAAGAACTGGAGAAACTTCTGAGAGGTATCTTAGCATCTGATTTAGGAGCCCCCTGTTGTACTGTTTTAGAGATAGTGGCATGTGTGTGTGTTGGGAGAGATAGGCTGTGGCACTCTTAGAGTTTAATTATAAGCAGAAGAGCCCTAGGACAGACATTTTCCTTAGGCAGCTGGGAGATGAAGGGTTGATTGGCCCATTTACCAATAATTTTTTGTTTAGACCTATAATTTCATCCATGTAGGGAATTTCTGGTAAGGAAATTCTCTCTACTGATTCAGGTCGCTAACTACCCTTCAACTTAAAGTTTTTGATAGTTCTGGAGGTTCCTGAAAGGTTAGATAAATGGCTCATTCAGGATCACACAGCCTGTTTGTGTCAATCACTCAGTCAATTAACAAACATTTATTGAACCCTTACTTCTGTCTGGTATTGTGAGAGGAAGGATATGAACTCAGGTCTTCTTGGCTGAGAATCTAGCTCTCTGTTCGTTCCCATACCACACTGCCCCTCCTCTCATCTTGTATTTATACAGTTGCTTTACAGCTTTATAAAATACTTTCACTTTCATAATTTTTTTAAATCCTCACAATAACCTTGAGAGGCAGGTGAAGTCACCAAGTTAACAAATGACAGAGATAAGACTCAAACCTAAGTCTTTTGAAGCTCAAATTTGATTTCTTTCCAGTGTACCATGTTATATCTCTAAGGAAAAATGGTTTATGAAGTATTGACTATAAAATTACATTCTGCCTTTAGTGTCTGTGGGTCTGGAGGCTGAAATTGGGCTGATCAAGTTTTTATCAGTCAAAAAGCCACAACTCTCCTCCCTTATCCCTGCAGTTAATTGAATTCCCAGTTGGCCACGTGTGGCCATGTACTGCCCTTTGGCTGTGCAGCACAGCCTCATGCCCAGCATGAGAAGCAGGTGTCCCGGAAAACCCACAGACACTGAAGCCCACCAACGTGCCCTAGGACTCAGGTTGTATTTCAAGTAGGAGGCAGCCAAACTCTGGGATACTGGAGCCAAACCGGTCAGCGGAGGTGCTAAATCTACTCCTTCTACTCCATGGGCTTAGAAAATGTGCCCCCACATTCTTCTGATGAAGAGTGGGAAAGAAAACCATGGATTCTCACATCATGACCTACTACTGCCCATTTAGGGAGAAAGAGGCTATCCAATTAGGAATACTGTACTAGCATTAACAGTTCCCTTCAGCTGTAGATAAATATGAAACACAGAAAAAAAATGAAAGTAGAATAATGGTTTGAAGATTAACCACTGAATGAAGTCAGATAGCTTCCCTGGGCCTCAGTTTCCACATCTGTAAAAATGAGGGAGTTGTACTCAGTGTCCTCTGAGAGCCCTTCCATACTCTAGATCTGTGGTCCTGCGATTCTCACAGAGGTGGTAGAAACCCTAATTTAAGTGCTTCCCTTCCATAAGCCTCAAGAGTATTTGTTTACCATTTCAATACCATTGGACCCAATTTGCTGGTTTTCCTATGGAGGGTGCTCCATTGATGGTGCTATCCAGGCTAGGGGTCCTTAATTTTTTTGTGCCATGGTCTCCATTGTCAGTCTAGTGAAACCTAAGGACCTCTTTTTAAAAAATAAAATAAGAAACCAATTATATTGAAATAGTTATTGAAATATTTTTTAGAACAAGTTTATGGACCCTTGGTTTAGAATCCTTGCATTATGCTCCCCTTTCCAAATAGTTTGAAAGGAAAAAACAATCAATAGTACTAATAAATTGGCAACTTTTATGGTGCCTTACAACTTTATTTTCAGTGTCTAATCTAAGTTCCTTGAAGACAAAGACTTTTTCATTTTTTTCTGTGTGTCTCAGGCCTTGCACATAAGTATCCGCCTAATAAATGTTTATTGAATTGAGTTGACTTTTTGCTGGGTCTAACCTATTAAGTCATCCACATTGATTTGACTGGCTTTTTTGCCTCTGACTTCTGCTTGTTGTAGTTGGAAGTTATTAAGAGGTGGATGC
Source organism: Petaurus breviceps papuanus (assembly GCF_028583685.1). Taxonomy (NCBI): domain Eukaryota; kingdom Metazoa; phylum Chordata; class Mammalia; order Diprotodontia; family Petauridae; genus Petaurus; species Petaurus breviceps. Next base: position 100,453,782 of record NW_027186296.1, read on the forward strand.
CTTTGGAGGTGCAAGTCTCTCATGTTGGTGGTTAAATGTAGGTGTGTTAAGCACTTATTACCTTGAGTACCTGCTCCAGGCACAGTCCAAGGTGGAAGGATCACTGACATCAAGTCTTTTCAGTGTGTAGAAGGGTCTACACATAATAACATTTTATAGGTTTGTAGCAGCAAGCACCCCAAGTGTCCCCAGGGTGGGTTGCCAACACAGGTTCTTGGATCTGCTTTGTTATAGGAAAGCAACTCAAAATGGGTTAACAAGCTTACTTTAATCAGTCAAATATGTATCATTTACCTAGTTCAGGGGAAAAAGATCAGCACCCTGAACTTCAGAGTATACAGACAGAATTATCAAGACAGAGAAACAGATCAAGTAGACAGATTTCCAAAGTGTCCAACCATTACATCCATACCAAATCAACATCTGGGTTTTTTTTCAAAGGGGGGGGGGGAGCTCTCAACAACAGCTTCCTGGAGTCTCATCTGATCAAATCACAGAACACTTCTCAAAGTCAGCCCCAAAACAAAGCCTCAAATCAGGGTTTATATAGCCTTCTCCTGGCTCAGAGAATCTAACAACCTTCTGGACCCACTGGCCAATCAAAAATTATTTACTGAAAAACAAGCCTTCTACCCCAGGCTCCAGGTGCACTCTAGCCTAGGGGCAGGGAAGATCTTTAAATCTGCATTCCCATTACAAGGTTTTAGAGCCTAAAAGGACCTTGCAGATGAACTAGTCCAACACTCTCATTTTATAAATGAAGAAATTGGGACCTAGAAAAGTTATGTGATTTTTGCAGTGTTGTACTGGTTGTAGTAGTGCAAGAATTTGAATTTAGGTCCTCTGACTCCAGATCCAGGATTATACCATGTTTATTTAAAGTGCTACAAGATACTGGGTATCACAGGATAGGGATAGGGGCTGGATCTGTGATTTCATGGAACTGGTGAGTAGATTCCTTCTTGCTATGGCAGCTTGGCAATGCATCTGCAATGGTGGTCTTAGAGAATTGCGTAGAACACGAGAGGTTAATTAATTTGTCCAGAATCATGCTCCCTATATATGTCAAAGACAAGACTTGCAGGCTGTCCAGGCTCCAAGGCCAACTTTCTATGCATTGTGCCATAATATTATAATAATGATGATTTCTATGCCTCTTCCAAATTTTACTGCTGTTGGATGGGCTTAAGGTTAGGATTTTACTCTCTACAATCTCAGTGATTTCATCAGCTCGCATGGGTTCAATTATCATCTATCTCTTTGTAGTTGATTCACATATATGTGTGTGTGTGTGTGTGTGTGTGTGTGTGTGTGTGTGTCCCTAGTGTCTCTGCTGAACTTGGAGTATTTCCAACCGCTTCTTGGCCATTTCAAACTAGAAGGTCCTATAGACATCATGAATTCAACATATCCAAAAGAGAACTTAGTATCTTTTCCCCCAAACCCTCTTCCCTTCTGGACTTCCCTATTATTGTGGAGGGCACCACCATCTTCCCAGTCACTCAAGCCTTTGACTTCAGTGTCTTCCTCAATGCCTCATTCTTAATCTCCCCACAAATCTAATCCTACTTAGTCTTCTTACAACTTCATCCCTTCTATGGATTCGTCTACTTATAGGACCTTGAACCCACCCTATCTCCCATCTCTGTGTCTTTGCATTATCTGCCTCCCATGTCTGAAATACTCTGCCTTCATACATCCACCTCTTTGTTCCCTTGGCTGCCTTAAAATTCCATCTTCTTCAAGAAATCTTTACCAATCCCTCCCAGGTGCTCTTGCCATATTACATTCAGCTGCTTGGTATGTATCTTGTCTGTACCTACTCATTTACAAGTAGTCTTCCTCACTAGAATGTGTTCCTTGAAAGCAGAAACTATTCTTCACCTTTCTTTGTATCACCAGCACTTAGGACCTTGCTTGGCACACAGTAAGCATTTCATAAATGCCTGTTGATTGAATGACCAACTAACTGGTTGATGACCTTCAGTTACCACATATATAAGAAAAAGGAAAGGTGGGTGGCAAACTAGTTGGCTTGTAAGTCCTCTCTAGACATAAATCTATGATGCCAAGTCTTTGAACAGGTAGAGGGAAGTCTGACAACCAAGTTGATTACCATGGTTGGCTATATTCCTCTAGAATACACAATCTACAACTAAGGTCACATGACTATGAGAGTCTGATTAGACAGTGGTAAGGTTTTGCAAGCTTCCATAATGGTTCTTGCCTACAGCCTGGGGTGTGGGGAGAGTGGGCTCTCATGAAAATATCTTGGTACATTGACTGTGACTGGTACAGTATCGTTTGCACAATTCTTACCCCATGTGTCCCACTTAATTTCTTAGCTGAACCACCCAAAGAACAGCCACAAAAGACTCCAGTAAAGAAGATAGCCATTTCCTTGAAGATTAATGATCCTTTAGTCACTAAAACTGGTAATGTAAACTACCTCTTTTGTTTTTTGAGAATGCCATTGAATCAGACTTCTATATGTGTGAAGAACCAATGTTAAATCCATTCATTCAAATGAACTGAATAGATGAAAAGGACAAAGAAGCCCACAAAATAAAAAAAATGTCTTTAATTTTAATCTGAGAAATAAAAATAAAAAATGAACAAGTACATAAAGTTGACTAAAGATGGAAGTAGCATCTTTGGCAAGGAAAAATCATGGGATTTAAGGAAAAGGTATAATATCAGGCAGATGTCTCCAGAAAAACTTACTCCCCCAGGGCACAAGCAAACATTTGGCTTGGGAAATCCTTCTACTTGGACATAAACCCTAGACTCTCTTCTTTAATATGACTTACCAACATGTCCATTGCTGCTCAGTTTCCAGCCTTGCCCACAGTGGGCCTACCCTGAGATTATTCTTTATCTCAACACTTCCATTATCAAAATGAAATCCTTTCATTTCAATGTAATACAGGCCTTTTTGGTGAAGTGTCATCATTTATGTCAAGGCTGTACCCATAAACCCTCTTGACTTGACCATTTTGATGGTTGACTAGCTGGGAAATCAGATCAGGGTGAGAAACAATTGATTTGGTTGATGGTTGAACTAGTTGAGTACATCCCTATATTCCCAAAGGAATATTAAATATACCAGAGTTTCACAATGATGCTGTTCACTAGGTCATTAAATTTGGGACAAGGAAAATACATTTTAAACTCCATCTAGGGAGAATTGATTATTTAAGCACCCCAAATTCTTTGTCAGTAAGTGAACTCACAGCATTTACCTTGGGATCAAGGTAAGAGGGAATGTTAGGTATACATTTGGGTTACTCTCTTTTTGTACCATCTCTGCTTTCCAGCATTTATTCAGTAGGGAGAGAGCAATTCAAATTCCCCCTCTTCTGTCTGACCTGGTTTTCCAAATAAATGTCTGAATGATTTAAATTTATGACAAAAAGTTGTCTTCACTGAACTCTGCTCATGGACAGTTGGTTACTGACATTTCAGTCATTCCTGTCCTCCTTAGGGTGAAGAGGCCAGTGAATGACAATCTGACCCTATTTGCAGGCCTTTAGATACCAGCAGTTGAGGGGTTTGTCCCCACAGAACCTCATGCTGAAGCAGTTTTCTCTTTGACTGTTGCTTCCTACAGCCTTTGCCACGGCCCTGAAGAGTCTATACACCCAAGACATAGAGGTGCATATGGAAGATGTCCTGGGCGTTTTGGCATCTGCAAACATTCTCCAGTTCCCTAGTCTGTTTAAAAAGTAAGGAAACACTGGTAGGAATGTGGATAGGGTGGCCCTCAGCAAAAATTTAAGATGGGATCCTGATGCCTTCCTGCTTCTCCCGTGTTGTAACATCCTAATTTTTCTGCCTCCTGCACCTGCCCAGTGCCCCTGTGCTGCTCCCAGGTGGCCCATCTGATTTGCCTCCCCTAGTCTGTGCCTGATCCTTTGGCCCTATACTTTCCCTCTCCTAAAGCCAATGGGAAAGGATTTGAGGCAGATAAAAAAATGTAATGTTGTAAAAGAGCATTGGCTTACACTTCTGAAGATCTAGGTCTAAATCCCAGCTCTAGTCCTCGTTATCTGTGTTGGATTTGTCAAATTAATTTGCCTCTTTGGGTCTCAGCTTCCTCATTGTAAAATGAAGGGGCTAGACCAGGTAATTTCTGAAGTTCCTTCTGATGATGAACTTCTCTACTTTTATGGAGGATGGGACAGAAAAAATAGAAGGCATTATGTAGACGTCAGAAGATCTGGGTCCTAGTTCATACTCAGTCACTGACTGTCTAATGTTGGGTTAAGGTTACACGTTTTGTCTTTGGCATCAGTTTCCTTGTGGAAAATTGTGATCCTATTATACTTGAGTTATGAATTTATTTCTAAAAGTAATATTTAAGGTGTCAGTGGAGTTTTTAGGCAGAAGAATCTTCTTATTTGCCTATTAAGTCATAAATAATACACAATTCCTCCTGTTGCTCAAACTGAACCAGTTTGCCAAGTTCTCAGCTAATAGTCTCTTACTCATTAGGGGCAGAGAGAGGGACTGGACCTGTGACTTCACTGATACAGGGAACTCCCAGAAGAGGAATCTCCCTCTACCAATGCAGGCCAGCACCTTCTCTGCAACTTCAAGACAGAGAGTTGTTGGTGAGCCAATGGTCACACAGCTAAGTATGTGTAAGAGGTGGGTCTCAAACCCAAGTCTTTTTGACTGTGGGGCCAGCTCTTCACACAAGATGCTATGACTTCCTCCCTGTCACTTATTAACCCTCCCTATTTAGGAATCCCAAATGGCACACTTACAACAAGACTCTGAGGGTCACACTTCCAGCTGTTGACAATGCAGATGGAATTAGACGGAGGCTGGAAAGGAAGAGGATATCTTCAAGTGAATTGACCAACGACCTGAATACTTGATCCTTTTAAACACTACCTGGTGAATTCTGCTGCCAATAATCTCTACCCAGAAAGAAGTCAGAGATTTTTTAGATCTGAATTCAATTCATTAGGCAGCTAGGTGGTATAGTGATTAAGAACTCTGGACATGGAATCAGAAAGATGGGTTCAAATCTGGCCTGGAATACTTTTACTATCAGTGTGACCTTGAGCTTTGCAAACCGTAAAGGGCTATCTAAATACCAGCTATTACTATTAAACATTTATTTAAGAGGCTTGATCCATTTAAAGTGTGGTTATAAGGAGATAGCATTCAAGTCAGTTTGTATCTAAATGCCATTTGAAATGTGGCCAGAGTGTTTTCAGACAGGAAGGCAGAGATGTTATTTATAGTTTGTGTGCAAAGTCATTGAGTTGTAATTGAAAGAGCCTGGTACGGGAAACACCAGCCCTAGGATCTTGCTCGGTTCTGCCATTGACTGATTATGTGAATCTGATTTCTCTAGGCTATAATGTTTTTTGTCTATATATGGGGTTAATCATTTCTATCCAAACTGTTACAAGGGCTTATTGAAGATAAAAAGAGATGTGTATGAAAGCAATTGGAAAAGTGGTGTTTTAAGAATCTGTGGTGTGAAGAGTTCCTTGCATATCCATGATTCTAACCCCCATTCTTCATACAATAACCTTAAAGTAGTTGGTGATTGCAAGTAGTTTGGCAAAGAGGTAATTCATAAGTGTGTATACATATGCATAAGTATATATGTATGGTATTATACATGCATGCATGTATGTATGGGGATTGTGTATAATGTATGCATATACACACATATGAAACATCCAAAATTGCTGTGAATGACATTTTATCTCTTCTCAGTATGGCCTCTTTCCCTTCCCTATTCTGCCATTTTCTCAGATTGATGTTGTTTGTCCTTCATTTTCGAAGAGGACAATGACATCAGGAAGGCGATGCCATCACTTAAAGGTGAATTGGATTTAAGTGAGGGAGGATTGTGCAAAATCGCCAGCCTCACTTTCTCCTCTGGAGCCATCTGGGTCCAGTGGCAAGATATAGATCAGGATACTTAAATGGCGAGTATCTCAATTTTATAGGAAATTGCTGACTTTTCCATCTGTGATTGGTCTCTTCATCTAGGCTCTAAAATTCTCAAGGGTAAGAGCTATGCTTGCCTGCCCTCTTCAATATTCTGTACATTGTAGGATTTAAGTGGTATTTTTGCTTTGTATTGTTTTAAATCACCACTATACTCAGTAGAGGGGCAGCTAGGTGGCACAGTGGGTAGAACACTTGGCTTGGAATCAGGAAGACTTATGTCTGTTATCTTTTGACTAATCATTCCTAACCTTGAACTAAAATTTGAGAGTATATCTAAATTTCAAGGTTTGTTTCCCTGTACCTTTCACCACATGATCTTCATATGGATTTCTCCCCTTCTCCTCCACCCCGGCCCCAGATTTTTTTTTCACTTTTAAAATAGGAGGGAACATTATAAATTATATGGTCCAATTAAGGTCCACAGAAGTGAAATGATTTGCCTAAGATTTGGGCAAATTTGACACTAGCTAGGATCATGACAGTCAATTGATAGTAAGAATAGCTTAAAGTTAGAGAGAAGGAGCAGACATGGGCCAAGAGGTGAGCTGTGTTTTGCCTTTTTTTGGGAAATCTGATGATGCAGGGAATTAGGAAGAAATCTGACAGCAGCAAGCCCAAGAGGTTGAAAGGAGATGATCCCCTTGGTCCTTCCTATATAATCTTGGAGTCGCAGAGTAATCTAATTGAAAGGTACCTTAGAGGTCCCCAAATGCAAAAGTTTATTCTGCATCCTCTTGGGTCTGATTGCAGTGCAGCTTAGGTATCCAGTTTATGAAGCAGCTATGATAGAGGTTACTAGGTGTCAGTCCAGTGATTCATCCAGCGACATGGGAGTTGGCCTCTTGCTCTCTTGGCTAGATAAATAGCTGGATGACATTTAAACACACATGTCCCAGGGAAAATGTTTTTAAGGCTGTTTAGGTTCCTTTATTTTTGAGTCAGAATGTTAGGGCTAGGAAAACATCAGAGGTCATCATGGCAGTCTTCCTATTGCCCTGTCTCTCTCTCTATCAATGTGAGCCTATATAATTGTGAAAGATCCCAGGGGACATAAAATCCATGCAGCCCCCTTCTATGCTTATAGAAAGGCACAGACATTGCAATCAAGAAGGTGACAATCTAGGTAGAACATTATTTGTAACAATAACAGTTCATATTTGTGTAGCATCTTACAATTATGAAGGACTTTATATAATTAATTAAGTTGGTCCTCACAGCAATCCAGTGAAATGAATGCTACAAACATTTTTATTCTCAAATGCCATTTGAGGAGATTGGAGCCCAAAGTGGTTAAGTGACTTGCTCAAGGTCATGAAGTTAGTAACTAACAGTAATGATACTATAACCCCTATCTCCTGATACTAAGGAGATGTTTCTTTCACCATAAAGTAGTGAAAAACATGCCTCTTCTATTTTTGACTGTTTGTAAGACAATCAAGCCAAAGAGTTTAGTGACTTAATAGGGAGAGGGTAGAAAATGGTTAGTGAAGTTAGAAACCTAGGAGAATCATGGCTGACATCATAACAACTGAAAAGAAAATTGCTGAAGTTGTCAAGGGCTTCTAATATTTAAAGCTGGAAGCAACGTCAAAGATTACTGGGTCTAGTTCTGTTCATTTTATAGATGAGGAAACAGACCCAGAGAGATTAAACAATTTGACAGGATCACATAGGTTTAAGTGAGAGGCATGGTCAGAATTTGAATTTAGGCCATCAAATCATAGACTAGGGATGGGGAACCTGTGGCCTTGAGGCCCCATGTGAGGGGCCTCCTTAATAAAAGGATTTGTTTTGTAAAACTTGGACTCAGTGAAAAAGTTACACCCAAGGACCTAGAAGGCTACATATGGACACAAAGCTGCAGGGTGTGCCGTGCCCCTCAAGTCATAGACTCTTAATTAGGTTTGGAAGGGACCTCAAGAGATCATCTGTTCCAAGCTGCACCTGAAGAAGCATTCCCTCAAAATGGCCCTGACAAGAGCCTGAGAAGGGAGGTGAATCCATTGCCTACTCAGGCCATTTATTCTACTTTTTGATAGCTTTGATCATTAGTAAGTTTTTCCTTATGTCAAGTTAAAATTTGCCTTTTTGTAACATCCACCCATTATTCCTAGTTAGTGCTAGAGCAAGGCCTAACAAGTCCAATCTCTCTTGTACAGGACAATCCTTTATCCCTGACCCCTACCTCCTTCCATCCACACCCCAACCTCTTTGGCAAGAAATATCTTCAATTCCTTCAACCAATATCATGGTAGCCACTAACCATCTTGATTGTTCATTTCTGAACACTATCTTATCAAATGTTCTCCCTAAATTGTGGTGTCTAGACATGAACATAGTAGTCCCAAATGTGATCTGACTAGGGTATAATGTCCAGTAGGGTCAAACTCATGGCCCCAAGGCTCACAAAATTCTCTAGTGTGATCCAACCACATTAAATTGTAATGGGTGGGGTGGGGGAGGGGAGAAAGGGAGATTAGGTGGTGCAGTGAATAGAGCACTGGCCCTGGAGTCAGGAGGACCTGAGTTCAAATCTGGCCTCAGACACTTGACACACTTTTTAGCCATGTGACTTTGGGCAAGTCACTTAACCCCAATTGCCCTCCAAAAAGCAAAAAAAAAAAAAATTGTAATTGGAAAATGTTGGGAATTGGGAATTAAAATAAATAAATAATTTATTTCTGAATAAATATTCCCAAATAATCGAGAAATAAATAAAATTAAATAAAGTAAATTGGGAAATAAATAAAAATACATTGAGACATAGATAATGTTGATTTGAGGTTTTCTAAGTCAACATGCTGAGGTGGAGATCTATTCCTATTTGAGTTTGGCTCCATTCTGTATATAGACTATGACCTCCTCCTCTTATACATTGAACATCTCTTTTTCTTTTTTTTTTTTAATTTAAGCAACTGGGGTTAAGTAACTTGCTCAAGGTTACACGGCCAGTTATTTCTGGGTGTGGTGCTAAGTATCTGAGCCCGGATTCGATCCCCAGGTCATCCCGACACTGGGACCAGTGCTCTTACTCATTGTGCTACCTGGCCGCTCCAATTGAACATCTCTTAATGCAAACTAAGATAAGTGACTTGTCCAGAGTCACACAGCTAGTAAGTGTGTGATGTGAGACCACATTTGAACTCAGGGAGATGAGTCTTCCTGACTTTCACGCCCAGCACACTATGCACTATAGCGCCCCCTGGTGGCCCAGAGTTCAGTTTTCTGCTGACACCCTCAGATCACTTTCAGCTGAACTCCAGCCCAACCACACCTCTCTATCTGGTACAGTGATGACATAGAATCATGGTATTAAATAATCTGGAGTCCAAAGGGGCCTTAGAGATTATATAGTATAGCTCCCTCATTTTATAGATGAGGAGATTACATGGAAGAGGAGTCACAGAATCTTAGAGTTGGAAGGATGGAATGAAGCAAGGAAAACAAACGTTTATTAAGTGCCAACTGTGTGCCAGGAACTGTGCTAAATGCTTTGCAAATATTGTCTCATTCACTCCTCATAATGACTCTAGGATGTAGGTGCCATTATTATCCCCAATTTACAGAAGAGAAAACCGAGGCAGCCAAAGGTAAAGTAACTTGCCCAGGGTCACACAGCTAGTCTCAGGCTAGATTTGAACTCAGGTCCTCCTGATTCCAAGGACAGTACTCTATCCACTGTGCCACCTAGCTGCCACCACAGGGACCTCAATAGTAGGAATGTATTTTTTTTTTTGCCTTTTTTTGGGAAGGCAATTGGGGTTAAGTGACTTGCCCAAGGTCACACAGCTAGTTTTTGTGTTAAGTGTCTGAGGCCGGATTTGAACTCAGGTCCTCCTGACTCCAGGATCGGTGTTCTATTCACTGCACCTCCTAGCCGCCCTAATAGTAGGAATGTGTTAAGAATCTAGGTTCCTATTTTCTACTACGAAGGCCCATCTCAGGGTTCACGTGGACCAGGTTTCAGCCTCAAAAAAAGACTAACCTCTAAAGAGAGGTGCTAAGCTTTTATTCTCATTGTCTCTCACTCATTACATTTCCACCCAGAATAAGATTCTGGGGAAAATTTCTAAAACAAAATTTAGGTTTGGTCTATGTCTAAGATCTCTTATAACAAGAGAGAGAGAGAGAGAGAGAGAGAGAGAGAGGTCCTTTGGCATCATGGTTGGTCATTATGTTAATCAGAAGGCTCAGGTCTCTGAATAAATTGTTCTCCTAGTTTGTTCAATTGACTCTGAATCAGTCCATAATCCATATTTTGTCTGAAATGGTCTATTTCTTCATTTCTTAGGTCATCAGCATTCCATTCCATTCATAGATTATGCTTTGTTCAGCCATTCCACAAGTGATAGGAATCCCCCTAATTTCCAGTTTTTTACCACCATAAAAAGAGTTGTTATAAATATTTTTGTATATATGGGTCATTTTCCTCCTTAATTTCTTTATGGGGTAATGGACCTAATAATGATATTGCTGACTCACAAGGTATATATACACACCTTAGTAGTTTTATGGTCATAGTTTCACATTGCCTTCCAGAATGATCCTCCCAATTCATGGCCCTACCAATGGTACTTCAATGTGCCTATTTGCTTTCAGCCCTTCTGTATCGTCAATGCAATATTTACACCACCCACGATCACGATAAAGACTGTGACTATAAGTATCACGTGACGTTTGATTGCAAAATATACCAAACTCTCTAGACAGAGGATAGAACTGAAGCATTTATTTAGACACCAGAAAATCGAATTCCAAAACCAGTAAGTCTATTCCATCATAGTACCAAAGATATTCAGAAGTCATAATAACGCTTAGAGCCACAGCATCCTTCAGCCTTTCCACAAACCAATACAAGATCAACATCTACTCACAAGCCTATCCGACTCCTTGCCTGAGCACCCTCTCTCTCCCACCATCTCACTAGCTCTGACTAGCTTCCTGTGGGCTCTGCTGCACCCTTCAGCAAATTCCCTCCATCACAGGCTCCATGTGATTACATTCAGCCTATCAGGGGGCAGAGTTTACTTTCAAAGTAGGAGAGGTCTTCAAACTCCCCCCTAGGTCTATTAAGGGGCAGGGAAGATCTTCAAATTTTCCTTCCCATTACACCTTCCAACATGAGTAATTTTCCTTTTTGTGTCAACTTAACAAAATTTCTTCAACAGAGAGAAATGAACAATTGCTAATGTAGTCGTGGTGGCTAGGTCGCACAGTGAATAGAGCATGGACCCTGGAGTCAGGAGGATCTGAGTTCAAATCTGGCCTCTTAACACTTAAGACACTTAACACTTACTAGCCATGTGACCCTGGGCAAGTCACTTAACCCCAATTGCCCTGCCTTCCCCCCTCCAAAAAGCAAAAAAAAAAATAATAAAAAGACTATTATTAAAAAAATTGCTAATGTAGTAACTATAGACATTGAATTAGTTTTTTTGTGTTATGGCAGTTAGGTGACATGGTGGGCAGAGTGCCAGACCTGAAGTTAGAAGACTCAACTTCCTGATTTCAAGTCTGGCCTCAAACACTGTAACCCCAGACGAGTCACTTAACTCTGTGTGACTTGGTTTCCTCATCTATAAAATGAACTGGAGAAGGAAATGACAAACCACTCAGGTATCTCTGCTGAGAAAACCCCAAATGGGGTCATGGAGAATGAGACATGACCAAAATGACCTGAACAATGAGAAGTGCAACCAAACACTCAATTTGTTCATATGAAGATTAAAATCAATGCCAATTTGGAATTATGAATAAGATATAAAGGGGATGCACCATATAATAGTGATAGTTCCAACCTAACCTGTTCAAATAAACCCCTAAGGGTAAAAAATGTGAAATGGAAATGGAATGAGGAAAATATATTGATATGGAATGTCACAATGTGTTACAGAGATGCGTCATGGATATAGAATGACTCTTACAAGATGGCAGAAAAGTCATGAAACCACCTTAACCAGTAAACACTTGATATCCCACCTCAGTGGAAAGTCAAGGGCAATCCTGATATAGGAAAACTAAATTTAGGGAAGAAAACCCCAACTGGTTTGCAAATCTTTACAGAGGAGGGTAATAGGAGATTCTGAGCAGTATTGTCTCACAAAACAATGAGAAGCAAAAGGAGGAAAAAGAGTTTTGCAGATAGCTTAGTATGAAATTCGCTTAATCAGATCATCTGAAGAACATTTAAAGATGAAACTTGAAGAAGATCAATAAATAGGTGACAATTCAAGAAGTTCTATAACAGACTATTTTTTTTTTTTACTAATGACAGCGTGACCACCATATTTGGATTTCATGAAGAAGTGGAAGTGGCTCTAAAGACAAAGGGAAGAGGGACTGGACTTAAACATGTATATACAGAGGAAATTCACACCAGAGGCAACCCAGTTTTGAAAACATTGAAGCATAGATTATCAAGATATTCCAAAGAAAGGAAGTCACAAAATCATTTGGGGGAAAAGTAATCAATTACCTACCTGCATGCCTATTTTTATACGCATAAAATTTATTTGAATAATCTTTATAAAAATTGAGGGTATCCTTAATGAAAAGAGAGCGAAACAGGCAAATTTGCACAAATGATATTCTACAGCAGATCACATCTGTGCAGATCCTTCTGTTTATTGTTTGTTTATTATTTTTAAAGTATTTGATCAGCAGAATGAAATGCATTCACATAGGCTTTCTTCCAAAAAGGTATCTTACGTGCATATGTTAAAATCATACAAGATTTCTTCAAAGACTTCTCAACAAGAAATCACTGCTTAACAATCCTCTATCAATATTAAGTAAGTGATGTATAGTTCAGCTCAAGTGGTTCATCATACTCTATGCCTTTCCAAATACTAGTTGCTAGTACTTCACCTACCAAAATTATTACATAAATTTTGTACATATAGACATGTAAATATATGTATGTGTACATCCATATAGACAGATATGCTCAGTCATTTTCAGTTGTGTCTGGCTCTCCATGACCCTATTTGGGGTTTTCTTGCCAAAGATACTTGAGTGGTTTGCTTCTCCAGCTCATTTTACAGATGAGGAAACTGAAGCAAAAGGGGTTAAGTGACTTGCCCAGGGTCATACAGTTAACAAGTGTCTGAGGCCAGATTTTAACTCAGAAAGATGAGTCTTCCTGATTCCAGGTCTGGCATTCTATCCATGGTACCACCTAAATGCCCAATAGATATGTGTGTGTTTGTATATGTGTGTATATGTAAAATATATATGTATGCATATATGTACACACATATAAGTACATATGTGTGCATATATAGAATACACACACACATATATACATTCACTAGGCTATACATTCCTTAAGGATGAGGACTGTTTCACTTTTGTCTGTATTTTCAGTGCTTGATAAATATTTTTTGATTGATCTTACATTCTTCTGACTATGTCAAATGATACAGAAAACAGGAAGATATATGTTCACCTAAGCTGTTCAGCTCTTCAAGGAGGATGTCTACTATAGAGTTCAAATTTTTAAAAAATATTTCTAATAGGTGAAAAAGTTCTCCTGAGTTCTTTTATGTGGATAACACTGGGCTGGTAGCCCTGAAATATTATAGAACATATCAAGTGAAATATGCAACCACTCAAAATAATTTCATGTAATAGTCCCCAGAAAAAGAACAATGTGTAATGTCAGTTTTCCGAACTATGTATTATATGAATCTGGGTAGACAGTGCAATGAATTGGTGATAAGTACATGTGCCCTGAACACATACTGTTGATGGGCAGTGTGCAGGACCTAGACTTGAGTAGGAGGAAGAGAGTAGATTGACTTACATTTGGGAAATTGCATAACACTGTCAACAGTTCCAAACTGCCCCTGAAACAAAAACCTAGCTTTTAACATCAAATTCTTTTGGCAATGCTATATGGTTATGGATTATCAAACATTATCTAAAGAATCAAAGTTGTGGGTGATGCAAAAAGGCAATGGAGAGACTTAAGCTGGGTATAAATAAATTATAGCAGATTACCACATGTTCAAGAGGTGCCATAAAGTATCATCGAAGTGGCATTTATTTAGTTTTGCAAACAAACTGGTCCAGGTGAACCAGCCATGAATTGAATGTGAAGATTAACTTACAGCCAATCTAAACCCTTCGTTGGTACTCATATAATGTTAAAAGATCCAAAAGAAAGTCTCTAGCCTGTTGGCCAGACTCCCTATGGAGTATTTTTGGGGAGACACAGATAAAGCTAAACAAAATAAGCAGATGTAATTGGGTTTCAAGCTTCACCAACTTCACCATTCACCTGAGGACCCTCATTGACGTTAACGGATGCATACAAATATAGAAGACATACAGTTTGAAGGCAATAAATTCCTTATATATAAATATTGAAGATGTACAGTTTGGAGATAATAAATTCCTTATATTATACTCTTTTGTGTAAAGCATGAATTCATTATGTCTTTCATAAATTGACTTCTTTCAATAATAAAATGACTTCTTTTGCTATCTGATTTCTTGTAAGCTTAGAAAATTGGGATGGGCTGGGGAAGAGGCCATGAATCCATGAGAGCTACTGTTACAAACAAAGCTCAAACAAATCACTCTGCTTTGTAGAACGCTCCTAGAAACTGCAATGCCACTGATGGCTTATTTTCTGCTCTTTTGCTTATATTTTGTTATCTTTGGATGAACTAGTGACTGCTCTCAGGTGGTTAACCAAGCAGGATAAGATAAGAAAACTGCCTAAGTGTGGCAATTCTACTTCTTTTGTGAAAGGACAGAATAATGTTGGGTTTTTTATCTGCCAGAGCATCTAGGATGGATTTCTTTTTCTTTACTTAAAAATGTCATTGGAATCTAAAGCTCTCAATAGTCATCCAATGTTTTTACCATTTGGGTACTCTCAAGTGATGTGGTGTCCAGAGCATTAGATGTCTTAAGTGTCTATACTTGTCTTATAATACTAGTCTTGCTACTTGCCACATGAACCTAGACAAGTCCCTTAACCTCCTCAATCTTGAGTTTCTCCAAATGTAAGACAGGTATACTATTGCTCACCTTGCTTATTTCATAGCATTGTCAGAAGAACACATAAAATAATATGTATAAAGAGAGGAATTCATTTAATCTCTTTATAAAGAGTTAAATTAACTTCTCATGTGTAAATATTCCTATTTTGCCTTATGTTTTCTAGAATGTATATGAGTGATTCATACTTATTTATATTTACATAGAATTTTAGAGCTTATAAATTTCTTTCCTTATTACTATACTGTAAAAATGGGGTGATATGGTAAAAGGAGAACTGGACTAAGAGGTGGAGAATGTGGATCGGAATTCTGGCAGTATTTATTCAGGACCTTGAGCAGGTTGCTTTACCTTTCTGAGACTCAGTTTCCCCTTCTGTAAAATAAGTGAACATTTTATTGGAGGAGCTGAATAAAATCAGTCTTGATATTGTTGCTATAAATGAAACCAGAGGACAAAAGGACAGTGGAACCAAATGGAAGGATGGTTCACTTGTACTCCTCAGGGACATAAATCAAAGAGCCAGAAGAATTGATTCTATTGTGTGTCTAAAAGTAAGAAGATATTACATTAAAGTTATGGTTCACCAAAAGGATAATATAAATGTATATGGTGGTCAAGAATGTACTGCACATATTAGCAATGAAGAATGACTCAGAAGAAGTAGAATTAAGGATGTCATCAATGAGATGGGAAAAAGAAGTGGCATGGATGTAGAGCAGGAAGAAAGAATAATGAACATATATGTTTTGCTGGTCTCTGCCAAATGCAAAGAGATGCTGAGGAAGGTCCCCAGCACATTGGGTGGGAAGATTTCTGAGCAGATGTGGGCAAGACTGACAGCATGAAAAGGCATGGATGGCTTGTGCACCACTGGAGGGAGGACCTACATTGATGAGATCCCAGATGCTTCAGAACATCAAAGAAGGCTCTGTCTGTGAGGTAGGTAGGGCAAGTATCAAGATCTCGATTTCACTGATGAAAAAACTGAGGCTCAAGCCACATGACTTGCTTTTGGTCACATGGTGTATAAATCTTGAATTCAGGTCTTCTGATTCTAAGAAGGTCTGTGCCCCTTGCAGGACAGAGTACTATCTCTCTTAACTAGCAATCAAGATTATAGCAGTTACAAAGGCTGGCATTTTTCCAGCCAGAGTCCTCCAAAGAGCTCAGCATTTTCATATCTATTACCTTCCTTTGATGAAATTTATCATGCCATCTCTAGAGACAGAAACAGAATTAGAGAAATGTAAGGTGACTTGCCCAAGATGTCATGGTCATCCCTCTTCTATTTTCTGAGGGGATCCATACCTGTGATTTCATTGGTGTGGAGAATTTCCAGTGAGAAATGCATAGCATTTACATAGTGCTTTAAGGTTTGCAAAACACTTTTACATATGTTACCTCATTTTGTCATCACAACAATGCTGGGAGGCAGGGTGATATTATTATCCCCATTTCATAGATGAGGAAACTGAGGCAAAGTTTAAGTGATTTATCCAGAGTCATACAACTAGTAAGTGTTTGAGGTTAGATTTGAACTTTGGTCTTCCTATCTACGTGCTACCTTTTCTACTACCAACCTGTCCAGAATGTTAATTGCATCCATCTATATGTATCTGCAGTTTTCTATGTCTTATGTTCTTAGAATGTTTCCAGGGATGTTAAGAGGACAGTCAGTATGTTTCATAGGTAATATTTGAACCCAGGTCATCTTGACTCCAAGGCTGCCTCTTTATCCACCACACCATGCTGTATCAACTTTTAAAAAAATTTTAATTGGCGCAGCTAAGGTGGCACAGTGAATAGAGCACCTGAGTTCAAATCCAGCCTCAGACACTTAACACTTATTAGCTGTGTGACCTTGGGCAAGTCATTAAACCCCAATTCCCCGCCCTTTCCCCCCCCAAAAAGAAAAAAAAAAATTAAATCATGACACTTGATTGTCATTCCAGCAATCTTTTATAATAGAAACACTCTTGATTCTCTCTTTCTAGGTGTGTGTCCTTGATGAAGGATGGAATTTCTCCTTGTACCATTCAGACCTATTACTTGGCTGCCTGCAAGGTAACTCATGCTGGTGACCTACCACATAGGGGACTCAGCTTTTCTTACTTGTAGCATTAGCTCTGCTCAATATTCAAATAGCCAATGCATGTGTTTCCGTTTAGCATCTGATACATGCATAAATAAGAGGGAAGCTCTGTGGCACAGTTGATAGAGTGCTGAGCCTAGAATCAGGAAGACTCATCTTTCTGAGTTTAAATCTGACCTCAGACACTTCCTAGCTGTGTGACCCTGGGCAAGTCACTTGTTTGCCTCAGTTCCTCATCTGTAAAATGAGATGGAGAAGGAAATAGCAAACCGCTCCAGTATTTTTGCCAAGAAAACCCAGATGGGGTCATGAAGAGTCCGACATGACTCAAATTACTGAACAAAAGCAACAACAAAAACGTTCCAACATTGAAAAGTTGGAAATGACCTTAGAGGTTGTCTAGTTCACCCCATTCTTGAATCATAATCTCCTCTACCATCCAAACAGAACAAATCACTGCAGACAAGGTCTAAGACTGAGTACAACAGGACTCTCACCTCCCTCATTTTAGATACTGTGTTACCCTGTTGGTCCATATCAGTTTTTATTTTCCAAATCAACTTATCTAATTTCCCCTGATTTTGCAGCTGATTTTTGGAGCCATTTAGTAGAACTTTCTAGTTGTCCTTATTAATTTTCATCTTAGAGTCTGTCCATTCTAAGTTGTCAAGATCTTATTGGATCATTTCGGAACTCAAAGAATGTTATAGTGGGAACGATATTAGATCATCTAGTTCAATCCACTATTCTTACATTTGAGAAAATTGAGATGCAGAAGGGGCAGCAACTTTCCCAAGGACACACAGTGTTATCAGTAGGGCTCAGACTCAGATCTCTAGATTTCTAGAGTCCAAGGTTATTTCCAAATAGGGAAAATCTATCTACAGAGCCTCTCTCTCTTACAGTTTCATCCCTTCCTCTCAGAACACTTCTTCCTCCTAGGATTTTCAAGTTGTCATCCCAAAATAGACTCCCAAATCCTTCATTCTCTAAACATTTCCAATCCATGCTTCCTTTAAAACTTTTATCTTTTCTCTGCCCCACACCCTCTGAACCCTGTCCTCAGAGGCTAATTAATTTGATAAACTAATATATTCAGGAGTAGACTGACCCGCTCATAACCAACACATGAGGGTTGATTGTAAAATTCTCGCTGTATGGACATTGGCTTTTGGAGAGCCAATTATTAAACATTTAGCAGCACATCACTATTTTTTTTTAAGCAATTGGAGTTCAGTAACTTGCTCAAGGTTACATGGCCAGTTATTTCTGGGGATGGTGCTGAGTATCTGGGCCCAGATTTGATCCCCAGGTCATCCCAACACTGGAGCCGGTGTTCTTACTCAGTGAGCCACCTGGCCGCCCCTAAGTAATTGGGGTTAAGTAACTTGCTCAAGGTTACACGGCCAGGTGTTTCTGGGTGGGTGCTAAGTGTCTCAGCCTGGGATTTGATCCCCAGGTCATCCCAGCACTGGAGCTGGTGCTCTTACTCACTGTGCTACCTGGCCGCCCCCAGTACACCACTATTAAGATACTAATGGAAAGATCTCTAGACTTAGAGTCAGCAGACCTGGGTTTGAATTCCAGCTCTGCCATTCATGAGCTCATTAAGATATTTTACCTCCATGACCTTTAGTCTCCTCATTCAGATTTTTTTTATCACCAGCAGAACAACTCTAAAGAGTCATATCATTAGTTAATTCCAATTTCAGAATGGCAGATTCTCAAGGACAGGGCAGCTAGATGTCACTCTCTTCTTTAATGGAGAATGATTTTGGCAGAGCATACCTCCTTCCCTCTCTGCTGTAGGATGTTTTGTTATCAAATAAGACCTCACTAACTCAGAACCCAAGACCCAATGCTAGCAGATGACTTTGTTCAATATATGTAGAACATAAGATGAAGAAAAACTGCAGAAACATACAGAGAGATGCAATTAACATCTGAAATGCTGGAGCCAGCTCATACTAGCTCAGGAAAGCTGGTTGTTAAATTTTCAGCATGAGCATTTATAGCTCCAAAATCAGTAAATACTACAGATCAGGATTTAATGTATTGTTTTGCTGACTGTTTAGACTTGCAATGGTGGTTGTGAGGATCAAGTGAAATGGTATTTGTAAAAGACTTTAAAACAAAAGATGCAACATACATGTCAGCTGTTATTTCATCCCTACTGCAGGGTACACACTGCCTTAACCAAAATGGGAGTGATCCTGACTGGTGGGAATGTCAGATAGCCAATGAAGCTAATAGGGGAGATATTTTTGGTGGATCTTTCAAATTCCATATATCCAGGGGTGTGCTGGAGCGAGCTCATACTGGCTTAGGAGAGCTGGTTGTTAAATTTTCAGCATGAGCATTTATGACTCTGAAATAATTAAATATTAATATTTTTATAATTAATTAATATATTTTATATATAATAATGTAATTAATAATTTAATAATAAATCTTAAATATCAAATCAGGATTTGATGTATTGTTTTGCTGATTGCCTAGACTTTAAAAAGCAATGGAGAAAATGTAAAAAAAAAAATTCAGATTAGACTTAAAAGTGTGTTATATGTACAGTTTTCAGAGAACTCTTATTAAATAATTACCAGCATATTTCTGAATGCATGCCTTCTCAAAAGGACTAGCTTTTCTCCTAATTGTGAAAACCCTCAACTGAACATCTAGGACAATGCTGGTTACCTACTATTTCTCATCTAGAATCTTGTGGACCCCACCCCATGAAAGAAACAGGTGGCAGGAATTACAGTCAACCCCAATTTTTAGATAAATACTGAAGCAGAAAGCCATTTAAAGAACATTCCTTAGAGATAATTAGATACCCAGAACAGATGACCTAATTTCTCTTGGGTACAGTGAAAATGCTGGTATTGGGAATCAGAGGACCTGGATTTGCATTCAGACTTTGCTGCCTACTAGCTGTGTGATCTTCTTCTGGGTCTCAGTTTACTCAACTGTAAAAGGAAGGATTTTGTTTAGATGATCTCTGAAGTCCCATTGAAACCTTGTTGAAATAACAGACCTTTCTATCTTTCTCCTATACTCCCTATCATGTACAGAACTTACAAAAGAACCATCTCAAATATTGAATTACCTTAGTTATTCTATCCTTTTTTATCTTTTGTAATGTCATTACTTGCGGGACTATGCAGATTTCTCATAAGAGCTTGGTTTTCTTTCTTTTCCTTGTGGGGGAGGTAAGAGGGAGAGAAAATAAAGTGCTTGTTAATTGAAAAAAATAAACGTCACCTGTGTGGTCAGTGAGCTCCATACCAGGCTACAGTTTTACAAAACACCTGTTTTTCAGTGGTTTGGTAAATACTAGGTCTCACCACGAGATGGTGCCCAGAGCTCATAAGTGCCTTGGCAAATCCAATTTTTTTCCATCTCAATCAGTACAAGGAAGAATTACTGATCACTGCCTGCGAGAAGTGGCTAGAAATGAACTTGGTTCCCCTGATCGGGAGGCAGATTTCCCTCCGGACAATACCACAAGAGCTACTGCAGAAAGTGCTCAAGTCCCACAGGTCAGTGGGTGACCCCTCAGTGACTGTCTCCTTTGACTGAGGATTGAAGGCTTGGGAGGGGGATGGAAATACAGCAGAGCTGGAGAGTGGATGGTGAAAGAAGGGGGAAAGAGAGTTGAGTTTTGTTTTTTTAGGAGTTTCTAGTATTGGCACCCTCAGTCTCATTCCCTAAAAGCTTTAGGATTCCCCGGGGCAGAGGATGAAGTAGCAGGTCATGTGGGCATCTCTTACAGTCTTGCTTCCAGTGTTATAAAGGGAAAGATATGCTGTTCTCCTTTTTATGCCCCAGACCATATTTCCCCTCTGTGTAGATGAGGGGAAAGGGAAGATGGAACAGATCACAGTCATGGCCATGATCATAGATCCCAAGCAGGAAGGGCCTTTATAGATTATCTGGTCTACCACTTTCATTTTACAGATGGAGAAACTGAGGAACAGAGAGGTTAAGTGACTAGTCCAAAGTTACTCAGATAGTAAGCAGATCTGGGAACCTTTGTGGAGTTCCTCTAAGGGGTGGATGTGGGAGGCTTCTTTCTATGATCTGTCCCAGAGGCACATCATTCTTTCCACTCCACCTTACTATAAATCTCTACCCCTGATTCCACATTAGGTCTTGCAGAAACAGTTGCAGGTATTGCTTCCCCTCCTCCTTTTGGATCAAATACTTCAGATTCCCCAAGAATGCTATTTATAAGGGGGATGGATTTTGAAAGTGAGAATTGAATTGCATTAGGGATCCTACTAGAATTTTAGGTGTGAAATTTGAAATAAGTGTTTTCTTCACATCACCTCAATGAAAATCAACAGAACAGCTCTAAAGAGTCATATCATTAATTAATTCCAATTCCAGAATGACAGATTCTCAGGGACAGGGCAGCTAGTTGTCACTCTCGTCTTTAATGGAGAATGAGTTTGGCAGAGCATACCTCCTTCCTTCTCTGCTGTAGGATGCTTTGTTATCAAATAAGACCTCACTAACTCAGAACCCCAAATCCAATGCTGGCAGATGACTTTGTTCAATACATCATCCTCTCTCTGTCTGGGTGCAGAGAAAAAGATGTTTTGAAATGGTTGGATTAAAGATAAACATGTCATCCCTTGCACTTTCAAAACATTCCCACTCCCTTGGAAAGAGTGTGTTGTCGTACCCTGGTAGTATTTGACCAAGGGCGGAGAGGAGTGGGGGGAAGAGGAGAAGCATTTGACCGTAACCCAGAAAACTGGAGGTGGGATGAGGAATTAATTTCAAAATTATAGCAGGGGTGGAAAAGTGGCCAAGAAACTGAAATGTCTAGCGTCTCGTCTCCAGAACTAGGGTAGATGTGACTGTCTTGTGTAAACTGGCACCTTTCTCCTTTTGTCTGGTCCAAAGTTCTGTCTGCACAGTGAGTACCAAAATTACTACAAACTAACTTTAGTGTTCACGTAAATAGCACCTCTCCCTGAATGAGCTAGGGCTGGGGTGGCCAGCCCCTGTGGGAGGATAAAGCCAGATGACCAAAGCTTATAACCAACCAAAATCCTCATGCCCTCATCCAGACGATCTCCAAAGACCTAGTTTATGAAATGTTGCAATGTGAAGAGTCATCAGAAAGGGCAGGGGGCAAAGATTTTTAAGCAGCTCTTAAAAGGATGTGTAATTGACTCACTTTGATAAAAATATTGTATTTCCTAAGTAAGGTCCCACCTTTTAGTTTCACTGGCTTCCTTCAGATCTTAGCTCAAATTTCACTTTCTGCAGGAGACTTTTCCCAGTCTACCTGCCCTGCTAGAGCCTTCTACTCTGAGGTTGCTTCGTATCTCCCCTGAGGATCTTATATATACTTACTTATTTAGATGTTGCCCCTCCCCATTAGAAAGTAAGCTCTTTGAGGGCAGGAACTGTATTTGCCTTTTTTTTTGTATTGTATTTGTATTTTGTATTGTATTTGTATATTTTTGTATACGTTGCCTTGACACATAGTAGACCCTTAATAAAGGCTTTGCCTTCACTTGGCCAATTGGTACAGATGCAAAATGAGCAAATGTGGCTTAATTCCAGAAAGGCAGGTCTGTTCTAATAAAGAGAAATTTCTGAGATAAAAGAGGCTTTGTGTGAAGATACCAAGTGCTGAGCCTTAGAGAGGAAATTTCCTATCCATTCACCTAACCAAAACTTCCAGTTAACCCCCAGAAGGAGCCAGGTGGTACAGTGGGTTAGAGTGCTGGCCTTGGAGCCTGAGTTAAAATCCTGCCCAAGACACTTATTAGCTGTGTGACCTTGGGTAAGTCACTTAACTTCTGTTTACTTCAATTTCCTCATCTGCACCTACCTCACAGGATCCAATGAGATACTAAATGTAAAGCATTTTGTAAACCATATGAATACTATCGTCCATCCCCAAGCCTCATCATTCTTTCCACTGTACCTTACTGGAAATCTCCACCCGATTCCACATTAGATCATGCAGAGACGGTTGGGGATATGTGCTCGCTCCCATGCTTGCTCCCCCTCCTCCTGCTGGATCAAACCCTCCAAATTCCCATATATAATATGTTAATATTATTCCATCTGAGGGCCAGGGTGCCCAACCCCACAAAATTCCCTCAAGATACTTTGGGGACTACTTGGGCCTTTGGTGACTAGTATTTGGTGTTAAGGGCTAGTTGGGTTCTTGGGGAGGCTCTCCCTCTATTTTTCCATTAAATCCTAGTCTGGCCCTGTTCAGCTCATATAAGGGCTATGTGGCTTCCCTCTTTCCCCCCATTCCATATTGCATGGGCTTCTGTTCCTTTTTTTGGTGGGGGGGGGGCGGTTATTCTCCTTTCTGTAAACAGCCTGAAACAAAATATGTATGGTTTCCTGGAACTTCTTCTCCAGTGGTTTTTCCCATGTTTACTTGGGCAAGCAGTTTGAAGTTAATTTTCTTCTGAGAGGTCACCTCTAGGTTATTCTGCTGTATAAATTCCCAAATCCTATGTGACCCTCTTTCTTAGATGTCTCACTGGAACTTGTAGTTCTCATGGAATTACAAGGCCAGAGAAAATCCCTCCAGATGTCATTTTGCCCAGTCCTTAATTCTCCATGAAAGACTATTCGCATCATCCCAGAATAATACCATCCATTAAAAAATACCATTTCCTCCATGTTTCAATAAGTAGTGTTTATATACTAGAAGTACTAATTTTGAAACCAAAGATCCAGCTTGATGGTGAAGACCTCCATGTATCCCATCACTTGACTCTTGATTTCCTAAGCACCCTTAAAGATATTCACATTATTGTCATTATTTAAAATTGAGTCTTCCTATCTTGTCTAGCCTGCCAGAAGTACAGGGACATCTCACAGTCATATCCCACTACTAATTGTCCAGCCTTGACCCACTCCTTCTCCAACCTGGGGTGGTTCATCCCTGGCAAGAAATTCTTATAAAACTAACTTTAAATATCAACAATAAAATGTATCATCTATCTATATCTGAAGACACAAATTTTAATATTTAAAATGTCTATAGTAATTTGTTAATTACTGTCTGTGTATATCTTCTCCCTACTCCATCCTCCCACCCCCAAGAAAAGTTTGAATTTTATATATCTGATTTTACACAGAAGAAACCCAAGCAAAGCTGTAATATCACAAAGTCATAGAACCTAAGAGTTGGAAAGGATCCCTCAGTCAACTTGTAGCCAGATAAGAATCTAACATAACAAGACGTCATCTGGCATTTTCCTGCAGGTCTCCAGTAAGTAGGTGCCGACCACCCCTGGAAGCAACCCAATCTGCTTTTCAAAAGTTCTCCTCGATAAGAAATTTTACTTTATAGTGAGGGTTTTTTTTTTTTTTTACAAATTCATTTCTCCAAGTTCTACTTTTGGGGTCCAAGCAGACCAAATCTAAAACCTCTTCACTATGGATCCATTCAAAAATGTGAAAGAGATTTTAATGTGACTTTTAATGTTTATCCCTCATTTCCAGACAATGCAGTTCCACTTTCCCTTTGGTGTCCTGGCTGCCCTCATCGGGGTGGGTTCCAGTTTAGAAACAGCCCTTGGGGTAGCTTGGGTGGCACAGTGGATAGAGTGCTGGGTCTGAAGTCAGGAAGACCTGAGTTCAAATCTTCCTTAGACATTTACTAACTGTGTGACCCTGGGCAAGTAATTTAACCACTGCCTTAGTTTTCTCATCTGTAAAATGAGAATAATTGCACCTACAGGATCAGATTTGTAAAGTGCTATAGTAGGCACTTATGGGACGGCCAGGTGGTGAAGTGGATGGAGTGTTGGGCTTGGAATCAGGAAGACTCATCTTCTCTACAGTGAGCTCATCTGTAAAATGAAGCTGGGGAAGGAAATGGCAAACCTTTCCAGTATCTTTGCCAAGAAAACCCCAAATGGGGTCATGGAGAGTTGGACATGACTGAAAAATGACTGACCAGCAACGACATAATAGGTGCTTAGTAAATGCTTATGATATTGGGAATTTAATTCAGTTCAATAAACATTTATTAAGTGTCTACTGTAAACTAACATACTTTGGTAGGTATTGGGGACACAGAGCTACAAAGTAGCCTTTGACCTCAAGGAGCTTACATTCTGCTAGGTGGACTATAACAGGTTTAGAAATATAGTACAAGGGGAGGGGCTACTAGGTGGTGAAGTAGATGGAGCATCGACTTTGGAGTTAGGAGGACCTGAGTTCAAATCCAGCCTTAGATATTTGATACTTACTAGCTATGTGACCCTGGGCAAATCACTTAACTGCAATTGCCTCGCAAGGAAGGAAAGAAGAAAGGAAGGAAGGAAGGAAGAAAAAAGAAATACAATACAAGGAAATTGAAGCAAGCAAAAGTAACTAACTGGGGGAATTTAGGAGGTACCTGAGTTAAGGTTTGGCCTAGACAGAAATGCACTCTGATAAGAGCGGAATATAGCAACAAACTTACCTCTATCTATGGCCTTAGGCCTCTGTCAATGGAGCCTTCCAATCACATTAACTATCTTGGTCACCATAGCCCCTGTTGACTCATCTTGACCTTGCAGTCTATTGATACCCAACCCATATAATTCTTTTTTCAAATCAACTCTTACTTAGACACCATTTCATCTCATATAAGATTTTACATTCATTCTGTCAAATATTAATATGAATTCTATTTTAAAGTAATTTTAAAATGAAATTAATTTCATCTTTTTAGATTCTTTTTGATTACTGCTCTCCTTTCTAGATATTCCCCAGCCATCACTTTATAGTACAGTTGAGAATTTTGCCAGGATTCACTGTCCTATAATGTGCCTAAAATATGTTAACATGCTATTTTTATGACCAGCACCTGTGGTTAGACCATTCCAAAGAAAGTCATATAGACACACACATGCATATATATACACATACACATACTGCCTGGCATGTTATCTCCTAATTATATAAACAGGCCATTTCCCCAACTCACAATCTTAAACTATCAAATTTGACCTAGTGAGGATGTCACTAAGACATATTAAAACACCCCACATTTGAGATCATATGTTGATTCATCGGGGAAAACTATTACCATTGGGCTGTACATAAAATGGGGACTGAATATGGACTGGAGGAGAGTTATGTTTCAGTCTCCTAGGGATTTCCCCTTGTAGCACCAATGCAATATTTACAGCACCCATGATCATAATAAAGACCGTGACTATAAGAATCGCACAACATTTGATCGCAAATATACCAGATTCTCCAGATAGAGGATAGAACTGAAGGATTTATTTAGACATCAGAAAACCGAATCCCAAAACCAGTAAGCTGATTCCGTCATAGTAACAAAGATATTCAGAAGCCGTAATAACACTGAGAGCCATGCCATACTTTAGACTTCCCACAAACAAGATCAATATTTACTCACAAACCTTAATGAGCATCCTCTTCTCCCAGAATCTGGCTAGCTCTGACTACCAGCTTCCTGGGGGCTCTGCTTTCCTTAAGCAAACTCCTCCCATCACAGGTTCCATGTGACTACATTCAGCCTATCAGGGGGCAGAGTTTATCTTCACAGCAGGGGAGGTCTTCAAACTCCCCCCTAGGTCTATTAAAGAGCAGAGAAGATCTTCAAATTTCACACCCCCTTTATACTGAATGACTGCTATATGGATTAAATTTACTCTTGGACAATATTTTTTCCCCTTAGAGGACAAGGGTACAGTGGACGGAGTCAGAGGACCCAAGTTAAAATCCTATTTTTGACACTTAGTACTTGTGTGACCTTGGGCAAGTCATTTCACCTCCTCATCTATAAAGGCAGGAATTTGGACTACATGGTTTCTAAGACCTTGATCTGTGATCCTGTCATTCTATGATCTCAAGGTCAGATCTCTTCCTCAACAAATTCTCTCTTAAAGAGCAATGTTAGTGTTGTCTTAGCAGGCCATCATTTCTCCATGGAGGCTATCCCAGATACACACATAAACCCGCTGCCTCCCAATACAGTAACCAAAACAGAAGGTCTTGCTTAAATAACTATCTTTCACAATACAAATTGAAATGAGATCTTAATTTATGTGTTTATTTGGTGAGAGACTTGTCAAACCTTAGCTTATAGATTTGCATAAGTCAAACTTGAGCACTTTAATTTAGATCACAAAAGAGAACAGATCGTTTGACAGCTTCTTGATGCTTTAAATCTTAAAAATTCCTCTCCCATTGGCCAGCACGGCACTGAGCTCTGCAGGAATTTTTCCTTCCTGCTTTAACGTTATTACATGGTTTTTTTTTTCTTACCAAGGTCAAATCCAGATGCACCAGCAGATGACATAAAAACCAGATACCCAGCAAAAGCAAGTCCTCCCCTTGCCAAAAATAGCATAAGACGGTGGTAATATTTCCACTGTCCTTTCTGAAAACAGATTTTATTTTTTCACAGGCTTTCCATCCACCATTGCCACCAAAAGTGGCAGATGAAAGAGGTATTAATAGAGCAGTGAATATATGGGCATGTGTAGGATAAAATAGAAATAAGGAGAACATCAGCCACAGTAAGGAAATGTGAATCAGTTCAAGAACAGTTAAGTTAAATCCATGGATTATAGAGTCACAGTAGGTTAAGGATACTTGAGTTTGGAGAGGTGAGGCAGGTCTTGAACATTCCACAAGCCTTTTGAGCTTGTGGTCATGGAGTGCAGCCACCTTCTCTCATATGTTATTATCCCATATAACATCCCTATTAGAGCAAACAATAGGCTAGATCAGGGGTGGGGAACCTGTAGCCTTGAGGCCACATGTGCTCTCTAGGTTGTTAAGGGCCACACTTGGACCTAGAGGGCACATGTGGCCTCCAGGCCACAGGTTCCCCATCCCTGGTTCTAGATGGTTCATGGGTCTATGACCAGTGTGGCAATTCTTATGTTTTTACTGAAATACCAAGACAAATTCCACATTTCTTAGGTAGGTGCCAAAATTTAATCTTCTATTTTAGCACTATAATAACATAATAATAGCACAATATAATTACAGTTTGTATACTGTATTATAATTATATAATACTGTATATTAAATTAATACTGTAATATATAAAATATTACTATGATAAAATAATACTACAATAATAAAATACTATAATAATATATTTTTTTATTATGTTAGACTTTCAAAAGCAAATTTCTCCACCATTAAGTTTTGTTTTCCACCTCCACTCACCACCCCCTTTGGTTTTACTCTGTTTAGCCCGCATTTGCAAAAATGTATAGGGATAGTTGTATTCTAAGTTAGAAAAAATAATCCCCATATCTCTTACTATATGACCTTGGGCAAATCACTCAATTTAATTTAATTCAACAAGAATTTATTAAGTCCCAGGTACTGAGTTAGGCAGTATGATCCAAAGACAAAAAAACAGACATTGTCTTCAAAGAACCTACACTCTATTGTAGGTAACTACCCGGACCTCTCTTTCTTTGTCTATAAAATGGGAGGGACCCAAATGGGGGACAGTGAGGAGAAGGATGGAGATGTACAATGATTTCTCTTCTAGTTTGAAATATAAGTGATGCCCTCCCATGGAATAGTTTTCAACATTTTACAAGTATGAATAGATTAATAAGGATCTGCTTTTCTAAATAATCTCTCTCTCCCTCTCCTCTTTCTCCCTCTCCTCTCCCTCTCCTTTCCTCCCTCCCTGTCAGGCTGTTTACTTTCAGTGAATTTGATCTTCTAAAAACAGCATTATACTGGGTCTACCTCCAACTAAACCTCAAACTTCAGTCAGTTCCAATCTATGAGACCGTCCTGGCGTTTTTTAACAGGTAACAAGCTTCAGATGTTAACGTTATTATGGAAAACAACAACAAAACTCTTCAATGACATGACTTCCTGTGAGATGAAGGAACTATGACCTTCAGCAGTAAGAAGAGAATACGATTTCATTATGGGACATGAGATTGGGAGATGAATGTTAGCAAATAACTTACTTGGAAACATAAATATGACTGTTATGAGAGGACCATATGTTCTGCAAATTCATTGTAGGTTCAATCATACTCATTATATATTAGGGATATATATCAGAAAAGAAATACTATACTGGTCTTAAAATACTTTTTATTTGAAATTATTTTAATTAGACTGTTATTCTTGTTTAAACTACACAAGCAGAACAGAATATGATGTTACTGAGCAATTAAATATGCATGTTTAGAAAGGACAGTGATTGTGAGGTCAGAAGATTGAGGTTGAGTTCCAGCTCTGACAGCAATTAACTGTGTGACCTTGAGTTGGTCACTTCACCATTTTTTTCTGACTCACGCAAAATAATGGGCATTGGATTAGATAATCTCTAGGGCAGTGCTTCTCAAACATTTTGGCCTAAGAACCACTTTGTGCTCTTAAAAATTATTGAGTACCCCAAGAGCTTATGTTTACATGGGTTATAACTACTAATATTTGTCATATTAGAAATTTAAACATAAAATTTTAAAGTACTTATTCATTAAAACAATAAACCTACCAAATTAACATAAATAACCTATTTTAATGAAATATTGCTATATTTTCCAAAAGAACAAAAATTTAGTGAGGAGAGTAGCATTGTTTTACATATTTTACAAGTCTATTTGATGCCTTGGCTTAATAGAAGATAGCTGAGTTCTTATATCAGTTTCTGCATTCCTATATGTTGTTTTGGCAGAAGTATATGAAGAAAATCCAGTCTCATATAATAATGTCACTGGAAAAAGGGAGAGAAGTATTTCAATGGGCAAATAACATCTTAGTGTTGTTATGAAAAAAAATTTAACCTCTGACCCCCAGAAAAGGATCTTAAGGACTCCCATTAGTCCACAGGCTGTCCTTTGAGAACTGCTATTCTAGTATTTCTTTCAGACTAGATATTCTATGAGTTCTAAAACCATGTGTTATAACGATCATTTATCACCCACAAGAGGGATGAAAGTCTTTATGTTAGAAAAGTACCTAGGGTGGTAACATAAGACATGAAGTGCCACAATGGGGGTGTATATATGTATATATATATGTGTGTATATATACAGAGAGAGAGAGAGAGAGAGAGAGAGAGAGAGAGAGAGAGAGATATGTCACAGGCACATGGGCAGTGTTGGGAGCCTAGAGCAGTGTTGTGGGCACCTAGACAGCACTATGGGCAAAAGAGTTTAGAATGGTATCTT
This sequence comes from Petaurus breviceps papuanus, assembly GCF_028583685.1. NCBI lineage: Eukaryota > Metazoa > Chordata > Mammalia > Diprotodontia > Petauridae > Petaurus > Petaurus breviceps. The sequence goes on from NW_027186296.1 coordinate 100,484,043, forward strand.
GGGGGTATGTTAGTGTTTCCATGATCTTTTTAGCAGTCTTCTATCAGTGTAAATTACAATCTATAACACCAGTCACTAGGGTGGGATTCGCCCAATGTGATAACGGCCTTTGTTCTTTAAAAAATGTTTAAAATATTTTTTTAGTATTTCACGGATACAAGGTAAGCACTTGGGCCATCTCTCTGTTGTCCCTTCCTCTTACCGGATGGCCCATCTGTTTTTTCCATTCATTCCAGTGTTTGATGATGCCTAATTTTAATTTGCTCATGCAAATAATTTTAGATAACATCATGCACCTGCTTATACCTGTATCTAGTCTTTCTATTGCTCTTTGGGTCACCTGCAGGGCAGTTGTGGTTCAGCTGAGGTGGTGGTCTTCCATTATATTCAGTTATTACAACTAACTTTTCAGAAGCTGCAGAAAAAAGGAAAGAAATAAAATAACCTAATTGTTGCACTACATGGCAAGCACCTCCAATTCCTCAGTCAATAAGTACTCAGTGAAGGACTACAAAGTGCCAGTTGTAGTGCTGGGGTGCTGTGATACAAAGACAAAAATGATGTGTACATATTCCAATACGTAACAAATTTAATTTTTAATTAAGTTGATTTTGGGAGTAAAGCACTAGTAGCTGAGGAGAATTAAGAAAGACCTGATATGGAAAGTAATGTTGAAGTTAAACTTGGAAGGAAACCAAATATTATAAGAGACAGTGGTAAAGTACATTCCAGGTCCAATAGGGTATGCCAGCACAGAGGTACAGAGATGGGAGAAGTAGGGCCATATAGAAAGAATATCAAGGAGTCTGGACTGCAGTGTGCAAGAAGGGAACATATATATATATATATATATATATTTAGGCTCAAAAAGTAGTTTGGGGCTAGGTTGTAAAGGACTTTAAATCCTAAATAAAAGTATTTATATTTGACCCTGCCAATGATAGAGAGACAATAGAATTTAATGAGTAGGGAAGAGACATGATCAGATTTACACTTCAGAAAAATCAGTTTGGCAGCTATGTGAAGGATGGATGGGAGAGGGGGAGAGATGATAGATAGGGAGATAAATTAGGAAGCAATTGCAATAGTCACAAGGGCCTAAACCAAGACAATGGTCTTGGGTCTGCTGAGAAGATGGATGGGAGAGCTGTGTTGATGGGAAGAAATGACAAGATTTGGCAGCTGAATGGAAATGTGAAGTAAATGAGGAAGGAGCCAAATGCTTAGTTTCAAACCTGGATAACTGGAAGGATGGTGGGATCCTTGACAGACACAGGGAAGGTCAGAAGAGGGAAGGAAAATGAGTTCTTTCATGGACAAGTTTAGTTGAAGATAATTATGTGAGATCCAGTTTGAAGTGCCAGTGAACAATCGATTATGTAAATCTGGAGCTCAGGGAAGAGTCTAGGGCCAGAAATTCAAATCTGGGAGTCATCAGCATAGACATGATAATTAAACCCATGTGAACTGATGAGGTCACCAAGAAAATGTAGGGAGAGAAGAGAAAAGAGCCTAGGACAGAGCCTTGGGGCACAGTAGAGGGTACAATCTGGATAATGGTCCAATAAAGGAATAGTTAGACAGGTAAGAGGAGAGCCAAGAGAAAGCAGTGGCACCAAAACTCAGAAAGGAGAGAGTCTCCTAGAAGAAAGGGTAATGAACACTGTCCACTAGCTTAATGTTGGGAAATCTTGTTCTTGGTAGAAAAGGGCTCTGAATGTGTTTGCCTTCTCAGGCCCCAAGGTCATGAAGTCATGGAATAAGAATCATCCCCTGGCAAAGACAAAAATAGCAGGTTCTGCAAAAGTAGTGATCTAATTGCAACTCTTGTGATGTTGCCTTGGACTAGGCTGAACATCCCAGTGCCACCTGAGGGGCCAGGACAGTTCTAGGCTCTCCATGGGGTTCTGGAAGTCTAGGATTAGGAAAGTTCCTAGTTTAGGCTCCCCTTGATGAGGTGAGGCTACCGCACACCATATTCACCAGATCTTGGCAACATCTCATAGTATAACATTCACTGTGCTTCATGGGTAACAATGTTCCCCAGATTATCCACAAGCCTACTGTTACATAGAATATAAACTGTCTGAAAACAGAGACCATTCTTCCCTTTTTCGTCTTCTTATCCCTAACATCTAACACAATGCCTTGAACACAATAAGCATGTAATAGATGTTTGTTAACTTAAATTCAAATAGTAGCATGGCAGAGTAGCTAGAGCAAAACCTTCGTTCTGGTCTCACTTCTGACACAGTGACTTTGTGACCTTGAGCAAGTCACTTAACTTCTGGGTGCTCTACACAACTCTTTTAAAATTACATGTTGCAGACAAAATGTCAATCTGCATTAGTCGAGGAAATTTCCTTAACTGGGAGTTCCCCATTCCAGTGAATTCACAGGTCCAGTCCCTATCCCTTACTTTGTGCATTTAATAAACATCCATTATAGGCACCCATTTTTAACCAAAGTTCTTTTAGATTGGTATATCATTTGAAAGCAATGAGTCAGATTGCTGGAACAGCTGTGCACCATGTTGACTAAAGCATCCATCTTTAATGCCTTCTTTTTTTGGTCCAGCTGTCAGAATTACACATATTTTGCTCTATTTCTTTGTATGTTACTTTCAACCCAAGTGTTTACACGTTCTATTTTTTTTTCTCTTCCTGATACTCCATGAGACATTCTTTCCTATGAGTCATATACACCATAAGAAATTTCTGTTTGGCTCAAAGTTAGGCTGTCATTTTGGAAACAACATCCCCACACTAAGAGATAGGAAATGAGCTAAAATGCGAATGATTCATAGGGACTCTGGCTATGTTTACTGTGGGAGAAACCAGTGGGAAATGAGAAAGTTATGGTGTGGGTCTTTCTCCATTTATTATATGACAGTGAGCATCATTTGGTGGCCTTATATACCATTCCTAAGTCACACATTCAAAGGCTATTCCTGAATCTTAGTACGATGTGCATGTATTTTTTCCCTTTCAAGTACAATTTTTTATTCTTTATGAAGATGTCTTGATTGGACTCTTAAAGCCAACATGTAGCACGATGCATTGATACAAAGCTCCTTTGAAACATAGTATAATCCTGTTAGATGTTATCTTGTTATGCTACATTTCATTTTTCCCAAAGGTTTCTAATGTCATCATCACTTGAAGTAAATCATATCTCTTGAGGTGATGAAACTGTATTCACTAGGATAGTTGGCTCGGAGGCTTCTAATGCCACTTTCCCCGTGGCTTCTACCTTCATTACCCCAGCGGGTCATTTTGCAATGTCCTCTTCTCTTCAGCAGGCAGCACAGCGGGGAGAGAGGGTTAGGTTAATAATTAGGGGATTCTTAGCCTTTTGGTACTCTAATGAAGCCTACCATTCCCTTCTTGTTTCTTGTGAAAAGGGAATGGTGGTTGAACTGTACCTACTTCACGAGGTGGTTGTGAGGATCAAAGGAGATTACATATGTAAAGCACTTCATACAACTTAAAGCCCTATATAATACTAATCTCAGCATAGAGAAATATCGAGGATCATAAAGGAAACTAATTGCATTGAAACATGATCATAACAGAAATTTCAAACAAGTTCACAGACCATAGGTTAAGAACCCCTTACTTCAAAAAATGATTTCTATTCTTCTTTAGAGGGGCTAACTTCAAGTGAGCTTTTAGTTAAACTGTAGTGGTTCTGGTTAATGTTCCCCATTATCTTACCCACTTTCAGACAGATGTGTCCCCATGTATAACATCTGCTATCCTTCCCTATTTCCTCCACATAACTTCTTACCAAATTTGTTTTGGTTCAGTCATTTCAGTCATATCCTATTCTTCATGATCCCATGTGGGATTTTCTCGGCAAAGATTTGTTGTTGTTGCAGTCCTGACTCCATTTGGGGTTTTCTTGGCAGAGATACAGGAGTGATTTGACATTTCCTTCTCCAGTTCATTTTACAGAGGAGGAAACTGAGGTAAACAGGGTAAGTGACTTTCCAAGGGTCACACAGCTAATAAATGTCTGAGGTCAGATTTGAACTTGGGAAGATGAATCTTTCTGATTCCCAGTCCAGTGCTCCATCCATTGCACCGATTAGCTTCCCATTCTTGGCAAAGATACTGGGTTGAGTGACTTACTCAGGACCACACAGCCAATAAGTGTCTGAAGCTGAATTTGAATTCATGTCTTCCTGCCTCCACAACTAGCACTCTAAACACCAGGCCACCTATCTGCTCTTTTCAAACATATTGCTATAAATAAAGTCAGTTTCTGGGGCAGCCAGGTAGCACAGTGAGTAAGATCACTGGCTCCAGTGTCGGGATGACCTGTGGTTCAAATCCAGGCTCAGACACTTAGCACCCACCCAGAAACACCTGGCCATGTAACCTTGAGCAAGTTACTTAACCCCAATTGCTTTAAAAAAAATAAATAAAATCAGTTTTTAATACTTTCCTCCATCTCTCCAAACTCAATTCTTATTATTACCAAGCACGTTTTCTTTCTTCCAGGCATGCTGGTTTGATAATTGTACTATATTCACAACTCATTGTTTCTACTCCATAGCAATGTTATTCCTCTTCCTTGATTCTCCTCCTTCTTCTGAAAATCAATCCACCTTTTTTACTTTTTACAAAACCCAGTGTAATAGCTAATAAAAATAATAATGATTCCAATAACAACAACTAGCATTTATATAGAAATTTGGGTTTGCAAAACACTTTACAAGTAGTATCTCATTTTATCCTTAGAGTAACCTTGGGAGTAGGTGCTAGTATTATCCCCATTTTTCAGATGGGTAGATCGAGGCAGGCAGAGACTAAGTGACTTGCCTAGGAGTCACCCAGCTACTAAGTATCTGAGGATGGGTTTGAATTCAGTTCTTCCTGACTCAGAGCCTTGCAGTGTATCCACTGTGCCCAATGAATCTACCGTTTTTGATGTTGGTGTACAAACTAGAGTTGGGGAAATGGGTCCAGTTTAGGAACATTTAAACTTATTTAAACACATAAACTCTAACTCAAGCCTATCAGAATATTACAGTAGCTCAGTAGCATCATGAGCTCTCCTCAGTGTGGGCATTTCCTCCAGGAGTACAGATTGTAGCCTGTCCAGCTCCTTCCTCCTGTGAAAATCATGTTCATATTATTCTGTGTGTGTGTGTGTGTGTGTGTGTGTGTGTGTGTATATGTGTGTGTGTGGGGGTGGGTTTTTTGTTTTTTGAAGAGGGGAAGGCAGGACAATTGGGGTTAAGTGACTTGTCCAAGGTCACACAGCTAGTAAGTGTTGAGTGTCTGAGCTTGGATTTGAACTCAGGTCCTCCTGACTCCAGGGCTGGTGCTCTATTCACTGTGCCACCTGGCCGCCCCTTTTTCATATTATTCTATCCTCCTATGCTGAAGGATTTCTTCCAGGTCATTTATATTTTGTAAATACCTCTTCAATATTTATGTTGCTTACCTGTTATCCTTTATTATTGCTGCTTTATGAAAATATTTGTTTTTTTGGCTAATGGGAGATATAACAGCTATCTTTTTTTTTAAGTTTCAATACCGATTTTTGTTTTTACATTACAAACATTTCCAGAATATACCCACCCCATGAGAACTTTTTTATAACACAATGAACCGAAGAGCAAAACAAACAGTAATGACCTCATCTGAAAGGGTGTGCAACATCCTATCCTGTAGCACTCCCCCACCGTCAAAGGTTTTTTTTTTAATGAACAAAAATCTATTTTTCTCTCTCTCCCTCTTCTTATCTGATTGAAAAAAAACAAATTATTATTTTAATAAATACAGAGTCAAGTGAAACAAATTTTCTCATTGTGTTAAAAAATGTATATATCATTCTGTACTTTGAACTTATTACCTATCATGTTTCATCATCATGTATTGTGTGTCATGGATAATCATTCCAATGATCAGAGTTCTTATGGTCTTGAAAGTTGTTTATCTTTAAGGTGTTGTTATTGTATAAATTGTTCTCCTGGTGCAATTCATTTCATCTTTCAATTTCTCAGTTTTCAAAATTGTTCATCTTTACAATATTGATGCTATTGTATAAATTCTTCTTCTGGTTCAGGCCCTTCATTCTGTATTAGTTCATATGTCTTTCCGTGTCTTTTTGAAGTCACCTATTTCTTTATTTCTTACAACACAATCATATTCTATCCCATTTGTATACCATGACTTTTCAAGCCATCCCCCAAGTGATGGACATTTCTTTGGTTTCCAATTTTATTGCCACCACCAAAAAATCTGCTATAATATTTTTGTACATTTCTTTGATCTCTTTTGGGAATAGGTCTACCAGGTGGCATAGTTAGGGTACCTAGGTGGTGCAGTGGATAAAATGCAAGGTCTGGAGTCTGAAAGACTTGAATTCAAATCCAGTCTCAGATATTTACCAGTGTGACCCTGGACAAGTTACCTAACCCTCTGTTTGCCTCATTTCCTCATCTGTAAAATGGAATGATAATAGTGCTCTTCCAGGGTTGTTGTGAGGATGAAGTGAGAGTGATTGCAAATTACTTAGCACAGTATCTGGAACATAGTAAGTGCTTAATAAAATGTAATTGTTATAGCTAGGTCAAAGGGCAGGTAGTGTTTAGTACCTTTTTTTATCTAATTCCAAATTGCTTTCCATAATAACCATTATTCATTCACAGTTCCACCAACCACCAAGATAATTATTTTCCTACAGTCCCTCCAATATCTAATCATTTTCCTTTTTTTGTCACCTTTGCCAATCTGATGATTTGAGGTGGAATCTCAGAATTACCTGTTTTTGTTTTCTTTTTAGCTTTTTAGAGGGGCAATTGGAGTTGTGACTTGCCCAAGTTCACATGGCTAGTAAGTGTTATGTTTCTGAGGCTGGATTTGAACTCATGTCCTGCTGACTCCAGGGTTAGTGCTCTATTCAATGCACCACCTACCCACCCCCTCAGAATTACCTTTGATTTGTATTTCTCTAATTAGTGACTGGGAACATTTTTTCATATAGCTTGGATTTCTTCTTTTGAGAACTGTCTATTCACGTTCTTAGAGCACTTATCAATTGGGGAATGGCTTCTATTCTCATAAATTTTAATCCATTCCTTATGTATCTTGGAAATGAGATTTTTATTAGAGAAACTAGCTGCAAGGATGGCTTTTCCTCCCGGTTAATTGTCTTCTCTTTAATTTTAGATTTATTGGATTTGTGCAATAACATTATTTTATGCTATCAAAATATACACTTTATCTTCTGTGATCTTCTCTGTTTCTTGTTTGGTCATGAACTTTTCTTAAGTTCTATCCATATAACTGATAGTTAAGTTTTTCATGTTTTCCTCATTTATTGATGGTGTAACCTTTCATATCTAGATTGCATATCCATATGGAACTTACTTGGTGTGTCCAAAGTGTAACTTTTCCAATTTTCCCTGAAGTCCTTGTCAAAAACCGAATCTTTATTCCAGGAACTTTGTGTTTCTCGAGTTCTAGGTTCCTATATTAATTTGCTTCTCTACCTAATCTGTTTCACTGATCAATCTATTTTTAACCAGTACAAATTGTTTTGAGAATTACTGGTTTGTAGCTCAGTTTGAGATTCTTGACATTTTTAACCTCAATGTGAATTTTGTTATTATTTTTCTAGTTCTATAAAGCAATCCTTTGGTAGTTTGATCAGCATGGCATTGAAAAAAATAACTCATTTAGATAGCATTGTGTAGCAGCAAGCACCCCAGCATCCCCAGGGTGGCTGCCAACGCAGGTTCTTAGTTCTGCTTTTCTAAAGGAAAGCAACTCAAAATGGGTTAACAATCTTGCTTTAATCAATCAAACATATCATTTACCTATTTCAGGGGAAAAAGGTCAGCACCCCGAACTGCAGAGTATACAGAGATTACAAGCAGAAATTATAAGAAGACAGAGAAACAAACAGATCAAGCAGACAGGCCTCCAACCATTACATCCTTACCTAGTCAATTACCAGAGAGGGAAGTATCACCATCTGGGTTTTTCAAAGCCGGGGGGGGCTCTCAACGGCTGCCCAGAGTCTCATCTGGTCAAATCACATAACCCTTCTCAAAGTTAACCCCAAAACCAAGCCTCCCATCAGAGCTTATATAGCCTTCTCCTGGCTCAGAGAATGTAACAACCCTCTTGACCCACTGCCCAATCACAAAGTATCTCCTGAAAAACAAGCCTCCCACCACAGGCTCCAGGTGCACTTAATCTAAGGGCAGGGAAGATATTAAAAATTTACATTCCCATAAAACATTGTTGTTTTATTATATTGACTCATTCTTCCATCAGCAATTAATATTTTTTTCCAAAATGTAAGTGTGTATTTCTGTAAACTGGTTTATAATTGTATTTATATAAGTTTTGTGTATATCTTGGTAAGTAAACTCTCAAGTATTTTATATATTCTGTGGTTCTATTAAATAGAATGTCTATTTTTAGATCTTCTGCCAAGTTTTATTGGCATTATATAAAGCTTTGTGCAGATTTGTACAGATTTATGTTACATACTGTGTTTGTTCACATTGTTTCAATTTATTTTAGTTGACTCTTTAGAGTTTTTCAGTATACCATCCTAACATCTGCAAAAAAGTATTGTTTCTTCTTTTCCTGTTCTTATTCACTCAATTTCTTTTGTCTTAGCATTTCTTTTTTTTTTTTTTTAAGAAATCGGGGTTAAGTAACTTGCTCAAGGTTACATGGCCAGTTATTTCTGGGTGTGGTGCTGAGTGTCTGAGCCCAGGATTCGATCTCCAGGTCATCCTGACACTGGAGCCAGTGCTCTTACTTGCTGTGCTACCTGGCCACCCCTATAGAAAGCATTTCTAATCTTCTTTTAAATGAATACAAAGAATATCCTTATTTAATTTACCCCCGAAATTGTCTGAAAATGGTTCTAGTTTATTCCTATTGCACATAATAGTAGCTCTTGGTTTTAGATATATACTATTTGTTATTTTAAGGAAGGGTCCATTTATTCCTATACTTTCTATTGTAATAGAAATGCATGTTATATTTTCTCAAAAGCTTTTTCTACATCTATTGATATAATCATATAATTTTTGTTGATTCTTTTATTAATGTCCTCAGTTAAGTTTATGTGCTATTAAACCAATCATACATTCCTGATATAAATCCAACTTGGTCATAGTGTGTAATCTTTGTGATATGTTGTTTTAAATTCTTTTCTATTATTTTTTAAAAACATTTTTTGAATCAATATTCCTTAGGGATCTTGGGATGTCATTTTATTTTTCTCTATTGACTTTCCCTAGTTAATATGTGAAGACCATATCTTTGTCATAGAAGGAATTTGGTAGGATCTCTTCTTTTGTTATTTTTGCAAACAGTTTATGTAATAATTATATAATTGTTCTTTTAATGTTTGATAGAATTCACTTGTGAATCCATCTGGTCCTGGGGTTTTTGTTTTTGTTTTGTTTTCTTCCTTTGGAAGTTCATTTATGGCATATTCAGTTTCTTCCTCTGAAATGAGGTTATTTAAATTCTCTATTTCTCATTTGGTTAATTGGGATATTTCATATTTTTGTAAATATTCATTTAAAGACTCAGCAGAAATCCCAGCTTCTGCACAAGGCCTTTCCCACTCGCTCCTTCTCCTCTTTCTCCTCCCTAGCCTATAGCATCTCCCCCTCTCAGACCTTCCATCTACTCCCTATGTATCTTATGTTCATCTATTTGTTTACATTTTATATCTTTCATTAGAATGTAACCTCACTGAGATCAGGAACTTTTTCCCCTCTTTTCTCTGTATGTCTAAGTCTTAGCATACTGACTGGTACATAGTAAACACTTAAGAAATGCTTGTTGAGTGAGTGGCTGATAGTTTCGCTGTAGTGAACAGAAAACTGGTCTTGGAATAAGGAAGAACCAGGTTCAAACCCTACCTCAAACACTGCATATATGGCCCTAGGCAAGTCACTTAGCTTCTTAGTGCTATGGCTACTCTCTAGGATAATGAGTTTCAGAGAAGGTACCACACCAGTGAAATTATAATTCCAGTCAAAAAATGAGAACAAATATAAAACACCAACACACAAATAAATCAATTTCATAAACACTTTATAGAAATAAATTAATAGGCTTATTGTTCAGAAGTGACTGCTTGTCTTGATCACTCTTTTTTAATGTAACATTTCTGTCCATGATCTTTGACATCCTTTTAGAATCTTCCCCTTTAGTATATCTTGAAAATCCGTCCCTGAGTATTTTGAAAATCCTGCTGCCTCCAGAGCTGACTTCCTCTGGCTTCCTCTCTATCATCAGGTACAGTCACTTTTTCCAGTTTCATTTTTTTTGATGGCCATTCTGTATATAGCACATGAAATAACTGAGGTGTTGGAGTCTTAATATGGAAGTTCAACTGTCGTCAGTGATAAAAATAGATCACTTTAGAAGTATGAGCAGAGCTATCCCATTTCACAAGTATCGGCTGTCTTCTCAGTTTTATCTGGAATTCATTCTGGAATGATGTGACTTATTTGAATCTCAGACATACTCTGCAGGATTCTTTCCCCTCCATTGTTTTGTGGGGCTATACTGGCTTATAACCTTCTGAATTTATTTTCTAAACCAATGCTACTATTTCTCTCCACTTGGATGAAACATCCAATGTTTACTAGCTAAGAAAGTCCTTTGAGATCCTCTTGTGATTGTTTTACATCTTATTTTTCTGAGAAATGTTGATCAGAGTCAATCTATGTTTTTCCTTTTATCCCTTCCCCCCCTCAAAGATAATAGCTTATTTAAATCAGACTCTGGCCAGAAAAATTTGACAGTCTTTCCCTCCCAGACTGAAATTTTTGTGATGGTAAATTCATCCATCCTTTGTTTCAGTTCTTACCCAGTTATTAGACTTTCAATGGTAATTTCCTCAGACAAACTGAGACCTGGGAAAGACCTTAATTTAGAAAGATCACCCACTGCATCCCCAGCCATCCCCAGTCATCTTGACATTTGTCCTGCCACTAGACTTTGAAGACTCTGGAGGAGAGAGTGAGGCCAAAGATTTTGCACAGCTCTGTTTCATATAAATCTAGTTCATGTGTCAACACATCACCCTCTTGATGTCACTGGTCTTCTTCAAGAACTAAGGATGATCCCCAATTGATAAATGGTCAAAAGATATGAACAGGCAGTTTACAGAGGAAGAAATTAAGATATTTATAAGCATATGAAAAAATCTTCTAAATCACTATTGATTAGAGAAATGCAAATCAAAACAACTCTGAGGTACCACATCTCACTGGTCAGATTGGCTAAGATGACAAAACAGGAAAATGACAAATTCTGGAGAGGATGTGAACAAAATGGAACACTAATGCATTGCTGGTGGAGTTGTGAACTGATCCAACCATTCTGGAAAGCAATCTGGCATTATGCCCAAAGGGCTATAAATAATTTCATACCCTTTGACCCAGCAATACCACTTCTAGGGTTGTATCCCAAAGATATCATAGAAGTGGGAAAAAGACCCATATGTACAAAAATATTTATAGCAGCTCTTTTTGTGGTAGCAAAGATTGGAAATTAAGGGGGTGCCCATCAATTTGGGAATGGCTGAACAAGGTGTGGTATATGCATATTATGGAATACTATTGTGCTATAAGAAACGAGGAGCACATGGACTTCATATTTACCTGGAGAGGCTCATATGAACTGACGCTAAGTGAGAAGAGTAGAGACAGGAGGAATCTGTACACAATTACAGACACAACATATGTGTGATGACCAACTTTGATAAACTGGACTCTTCTCAGCAATCCAGAGTCATAAGTCAACCCCCAAAGACTCATGATGGAGAGAGATGTTTACATCCAGAGAAAGAACTGAGTTTGAACACAGATTGAAGCAAACTATCTGCCCTTTTTCTTTCTCTTGTTGGGTGTTGTTTCCTCTTTCCCATTCTTCATTCCATCTGATACAATCTTTCTTTATAACCTGACTAATGATGTCTAATGTGAAAGTATTTGCAGATGCTATACTTGATTGTATGCTGCCATGGGCGGGGGGGACGGGAGAGAAAATTTGAAACTCAAGGAATTGTGGTAATGAATCTTGTAAACTAAAAGTAAACAAACAAAAAAAAGAACTAAGGATGAACAACAACATTTAAATCACATTGGAGTGTTTAATTGCATGTATTCTTCTTATCTTTCTTTTTTCCCCCCTTACCTATTCTTTACTGGTCTTTCAAAACAGATCACTGATCTATAAATAACTCTCATGTGGGTAGCCAGTTCTTTCCTATTGATTATAGTGGTCAGTTTAATTTTTGGTGATGTTATTTGGTGTTCCCCATTTTGACTAAAGTCAGACTTCTTGAAGAATGCATTCCTGATATGCCAGTATAAGACTTCTGAACAAGCCACAAATCTCCAGTCTCTTTCATTTCTTAATTCTGAACCATATTTTCCAACATTTTTACTCTTTCCCTATGCCTACATTCTCATTGAAGTCACTCAATATCAAGGCATATCTTGACTTGGTTTGAAAGATCTTGTCAAGTTCTTTATAACATTTCTCCTTATATTCATCTGCAAGGGATATTGATACATAAACCACAACTATCTCACATCAGTCCCATTTCCTACATTCATCTTAGGTGAATACTGAAGGGTATGATGAACAATCTGTTCTCAAGTATTTGCATTTCAAATTCATCACAATGAGTTTGAGTGATGAGTAATTTTCCTCAATGTCTTTTAAGTATTTTCCACTGGGCTGCTATTTAACTTCTATTTAACTGTCAGAAACAACTCATCATTGACATTCCTAGTGCTTTCCCAAAGCATGTTGATACTTCAGTTGACTTTAATGATTCTAGCATGATTATTTTAATCCTAGGATAAACAGCCTTTTACAGGAAAAGAACTATTATTTGTAGAGTTCTTGGAACATATAATCTTTTGAAAATTTGTATTCTATTGTGTGATGGCTCTGGGGTCAGTAACCAGTAGGGACTGAGATCTTTTGATGGAACGTGGCAGACCAGGGCCAATTCTAAACATCCATGCCACCTAGGGGAATGCAGTGCTACAATGAGGCTTTTGCTGGTGTACATGTGCTTCTGGGGTTCAAGAATCTTAGAATGGTTGGGGAGAGCTGCTTCATGTTGGGTGGAGGTAGAAATTTGTGATGAAGTTTCACTCATAGATTCTTGGGATGGCAGAATGATCTGAGACGCATTTTTATTTGGGAATAAGCCAAAGCACAACTGAATTACTAACCCACCATCAGACACAGTAACATTTTTTTTCAGTTGGGAGCTGAAGCAGAAGAGTGCATTCTAAGGTGATTGTACTGTGGCTATCTTTAAAATTTAAATTTGTTCCTATGGTACTACATGGAGTAACTATGCTCCATAAATATTGAACTGCAAGAACCGTTATATTTAATCAGAATTAGGTTTAAGCAGGGATTGTTCCCTCTTGTTTGTATAGCCTGAGGAAAAGGCAGAACTCCCACAGGGGAAATAATAGAATGAACTGAAGGAAATAAAAATGTGTCTTCAACTCTTTCTCACACTAGAACAAAACCATCTCCAGGAGGGTTTTGTGGAAGGCTCCTAGGGAATGAGCAAACAAAAATAAATAGTGTGCTTTTTTTAGCTTTTCCAATATAAACATTCAAAAGCCAAATTAAGAGCAAAAAGTGCCCAACCTAAGCATTGTACCTCTCAAGGTGTTACAAAGATGCCCCCAAGATGTTATTTCTTGCTCTAGGAAGCATATCAGAAAAAGGAGGCAAGACACAGGATGAATGTGTATCTAATTGATTTTTCTCCTGGCATTTTCTATTTAAGAAAAACCCATGGGCTGCCCAGAATGAAATGTAATATGGCTACTAGAGAAACTAAGGATGAGCAAAGATGCAACTATGGTCCTTTGTGGAAGGAGAATCCACTATTTCATCCTAGTCAGCAGGCTCCAAAAATCAAGGATGGGGGTGGCTAGTTGGCACAGCACTGGCCCTGGAGTCAGGAGGACCTGAGTTCAAATCCAGCTTCAAGGACTTAACACTTACTAGCTGTGTGACCTTGGGCAAGTCACTTAACCCTAACTGCCCTGTTAACCCCCTCCTAAAAGCAAAAAAAAACCCAAAACCAAACCCTCGAAATCAAGGATGGTTGTGAGCTTCTCCAAGTGAATGAGGGAGTGGATCTGAAAATATGCCTTTTTGGGTTACTCCCACCCCCAGAAATATGAGTTAGAAACTTGGCAGATCTGATGGAGAAGATAGCAGACCATTCTCCCACCTGCCTCCTTAGAAAAGAGATGAAAACTCTTAAGTATTTAGAGCAATTTTCCCCTCAAGTATCTCATCTAAAAGATATTGGACCTGTCTCAGTATAGAATAGATCCTAATGGAAGGGAAGGCGGGTTTTGAATCTGCTAATCCCTGTCTGGCCCTGAGCTCTGTTTTTGAACACTGTCCCACCTGTACTAACCACATGGCAACCTCACATTCTAAAGTTAGAACTGTCCTCAGCATTTCTGCATTTCCACTTGCCCATAACTGAAAAACCTGAAACTGAAACCTCAGCATGTTGTTTTCCTTTCTTCCGCCCCTCCATTCCCAGTCGAGACATCCGCTGAAATAGAGAAATGCCCAACCTTCTCACTCCAAGATCTTTTCCCTCTGGAAAACTTCAAAATCACTGGGAACTCCAGTTGCAAGACCAGTGCTGCTGGAAGGAGAAATTGAACCATTCTGTCCTGGCCCTGGAAACTGGGCTGGAATGATTTTCAACAGCAATCTCCTCAGCTCTCCTTAGTAATGTAGGAGATACATCATTTGGATGCAATAAATGATATTTTCATTGGGGGTAGAGCTTTTTGGGAAGGTCTCCTCCTCTTTAACTACTCTCTCTCCTTCCCTTCCTGATTTTTTTCTACTTAGGTTCAGTTTTCTCCATCCTGTAGAAGGTCTCTTATTTCCTCTCTGTTTCAGTCTCAGAAAGCATTCTTCTTTAATAGGCTGCAGATAACTGAAAGACTTTTTAGCATGAAGACTCCCTCTCCCCTCCTCTCCTCAGATAGAATAAAAAGTCAATCAATATTTCACTGCCATACAGATTACTGCCCTCAATATTTATCGATTTTCTTCCCTTTTCTGAGTCATTAGGTTGGTGTGATTTCCCCACCCCTGGAATGGTCTCCTATCCCCTCCATCAGGCCTTCCACATTCCTAGCCCACTTTATTTTTGTAACCATAATGTAATTTAAAAGTCACATTTTCAGATGCATTCCCTCATTCAGTTGGAGAAGGTCACAACTCTCCTTATTATGGTTTATGGTGTTCTGGTGCAAGCCAAATGAGGAGTAAGCTGGTTTATATGGGAACAAAGCCCTGGAAATCTTTCGTATGTGTGAGAGCTTCAACTGAGGCATAAAATAGCAATTAAGGGCCTACTGCTAGTGATAATTTTAGACTTCAATTTTAGTTCAAATTTGGTTATGACACAATTCTTAGTGTCAGAGTAAAGGGCTTATTTAAATATATTTTTTCTCGACTTTTGACTAGCAAAGTAGTGACTTTTTTTAGCCGAAATTTTGTTTGCATATAAATGGAAAATGGTTCATAGTAGTGGTAGAAACGGGCAAAGGGTGGCAAGGCAGGGGCAATGTCAGGGAACTCAGTTTTCAAACTTCTTGGTCCCACCACAATATAAACAAGCATGATGCTTTGAGTCTCTTTTTCCTCCTTGGGATGTCTCAGTGCATGGACAATGAGCTGTGGTGGCAAAAGGAGTCCAACTATCTAAGGTGAAATTCCTACTCTTTACTGGCCTAAGGACACTCATATACCCTCTGTGAGCCTCAGTTTCCTCATCTGTCAAATAAGGAAGTTGGATTAGATTATCCCTGTGGTTTCTTTCAGCATGAAATCTATGATCCTGGGAACCTCTCCTTGAGTTGTTCTTCTCACTTGTTTTTTCCACAGGAGAATTCTTTTCCTGGAGCAGAGCGATTTTCTTTTTACTCTCAGTGAAAAGAATACTTTGATATGTTGAAGAATCTTTTATGTCAACAGTGTTATGTACTCTTACCACAAATATAGATCACAACCTTTTCAAACCTTCTTTTCCTTTAGGATTCTTGCTTATAAAAGTCAAAAGCATTCATGCCTATTTGGGGTACTGGAAATGGAGGTGTGGAGAGGATCAAGAGGGAATGCATCTTAATGATATTTAGCATCATATTTCATTTATCTGTTTTCATAGGAGGATCAGGTGTTCTATACAATATATAATTAAAGTTTTTCCTTTTAATTGGCAATCTTTTATTTAATATCTTAATTTTTTTCCAATTTCTTGTAAAAACAATTTTTATCATTGGTTTTTAAAATTTTTGAGTTCCAAGTTCTCTGTCTTCCTTCCTTTGCCTCCCCTGAGATGGCAAGCAATTTGATATAGATTATACATGTGCAGTCATGCAAAACATATTTCCATATCATGTTGTGAAAGAAAAAATTAAACCAAAAAAACCTCTCAATCCAGCAATAACAACACCACCAACAGTAAGAAAATAAAGAAAATTAGGGAAAAAAGTGTGCTTTGATCTGCATTCAGACTTCATCAGTTTTTTCTCTGAAGGTAAATAGCATTTTTTTCATCATAAGTCTCTCAGAATTGTTTTGGATCATTGTACTGCTGAGAATATCTGAAGTCATTCACAGTTGATCATTGTACAGTATTGCTGTTACTTTTTGCCGTTCTGGTTCTGTTCACTTCACTTTGCATCAGTTCAAGTCTTTCCAGTTTTTTTCTGAAAGTATCCTGCTCATCATTTCTGTTTTTGTTTTTTGTCTTTTTGGAGGGGGAAGACAGGGCAATTGGGGTTAAGTAACTTGCCCAAGCTCACACAGCTAGTAAATATTAAGTGTCTGAGGCCAGATTTGAACTTAGATTTGATTCCAGGGCCAGCGCTCTATTCTCTGAGCCACCTAGCTGCCCCCACACTCATTTCTTATAGCACAATTATGTTCCATCACAATCATATAGCACTGCTTGTTCAGCCATTCCCCAACTGATGGACATCCCTTCAATTTCCTATTCTTTGCCACCACAAAAAGAGCTGCTATAATATATATATATATATATTATATAGTATATATAGTATTATATATATATATATATATATATATATATGTCATTTTCCTTTTTCAAAAAATCTCTTTGGGATATAGACCTAGCAGCGCTATTGCTGGATCAAAGGGTATACACAGTTTTATAGCCATTTGGGCATAGCTTCAAGTTGTTCTTCAGAATGGTTGGATCAGTTCACAACTCCACCAACTGTGCTTTAGTGTCCAAATATTTTTAATTAATAATTTTAATGGGAATTTTTAAAAAATATATCAGGAGCATATCATTTAACCATTTTGGTGGTACAGGGTCATAATTATGAACATTATTATATTATGTTTAAATATATTAGTACCCTCATGGGCTATTTTTTGCTTCTCCCCCATGCAAACCTACATATATAAATATGAATATACATATACATTACTGTGCTTTTCTAGTTCTATTTGAATTTTAATTTTTCTGACTTTTTCCTCTATATCAACCTAGCAGTTGTCAGTCTTATTGGTGTAAGAATGCCTACCTGTACCCATCTTCTTCTATCACTTAAATTTGTTGCTTCTACTCAATAGTGAGCTGGGAAAAGCATAATAGAGTATTGGCTTCAGTCCTGGGTACCTCACTGCAGGAGGGTTATTTGGCAGGCAGCAAGATGTTCAGAAGAAGAATGACCCGGATGTGTAGTAGACTTGGGTTATATCATGAGATTTAGCCAAAGAAATCATATTATTAGAGAGACTTGGGGAGTACATGGTCACTATATTCAATATTTATCATATGGAAAGGATTGGACAACTCCAATGTGCTCAAAAAGGACCAGTAGATAGAAATTATAAGTAGTCAAATGTTGACTCAAGAAAAGGAGAAAGTGTTCAACAGTTTAAAGTGTCCAGTCTTATGAGGTAAAGAGTTGCCTTTTACTGGAAGTTTTCAAAGGGAAGCTTGCAGTTGTTATATAGGGATTTGTGTTTTAGGGAGGGCTTGGAAAAATGTGCTTTGAGAGCCTTTCCAATTCTAGGATCTTATTCTATGTATATCAAAGGAGGACTGCAATTATTCTAAGTCTAAGGACTTTTTCATATTTTCCAAAATGAATAAACTTCGGTGCATTGCCTTTGTGGCACAACTACTCATATTCCTCATCTTGATGCGCTAGAGGGCAGAAGTTGCTACACACCTTATCTCACAATGTCTGGCACATAGAAGGCACTTAATATATGTTCATTGATTGAATGATTGAGTGATTGGTACATTAGTATGTACCAATGGGGCAGTTAGTGACACAGTGGATAAAACACTGGGCTTGGAATCAGGAAGATTCATTTTCATGAGTTCATTAAATCCAGCCTCAGACTCTTACAAGCTGTATGACCCTGGGCAAGTCCCTTAACCCTATTTGCCTCAGTTTCTCATCTGTAAAATGAACTGGAAAAGGAAATAACAAACCACTCCAATATCTTTTCCAAGAAAACCCCAACTGGGGTCACAGAGAGTTGGACCTGACCCTTAAAAAAGACTTAACAACAAAACATTATTATAGAGGAATGCGTCTCACAGATAACAACAATATTAATAATGATATCTATCATTTATATAGTACTTTAAGGTTTGCAAAGTGCTTTACATCATATTTCATTTGATCCTTACAACAACCCCATGAAATAAGTACTATTATTAGACACATTTTTCAGATGAGGAAACTGAGGCTAAAAGAAATTAATTTGCCTGGGGTCACACAGTCAATGATTATCTGAGGCAGGATTCGAACTCTGGTGTTGCTGATTCCAAGTCCAGTGCTTTATAAATGTACTTTACCAAAAATAAGTAGTGTGTTTTTTAAAATGAGAAAAAGTGTGGCATGGAATATTACCTTCAACTCAAAGAAAATAGCTTCCAAGGTTAGGATTGCATGGTGGCTAAATAAACTCAGTTCATGGTTTTCCTTTATTAAAACTGGAAGTGATGATTAGTTCCTCTTCCTGTAGGGGAAGCTACTCTAGGTTTCTTTTGTCACTATCTTGTCTGAGGTGCAGTCATGAGCAAGAGTGATTCAACAATGATCATTCATACTAAGGCTCCCTGCTGTAGCAATCCCAGCTCCTGTCCAGGTCCTGAGGCTCGATCCCAAAATGGCCCAAACACTAAGCCCCCGACACCTGTTCTTGATGATGATGGTCAAGAGTGTTGTCCATGACAGTTCATTCGTGGAGGTAGATGAGTCAACTTTGGATGAGAGTAATGTGATAAGGGTTTTCAAACAGTATCAAGTCATTTCCAGTCTACTTTTGTCCTGGTTTGCTTCTACTTTTTGAAACAACAAAATGTCAGTGGATCCTAAGATAAAGAGCTGGGAGGGACTTTAGAAATTATCTAGTCCAATCCCTTTATTTTTACAGAAAGGGAAGCTGAGGCCCAGAGTGGGTAACTGATATGCCCAAGAAAGTAGAAGATGCAGGATCTGAACTACTTTCCATATGATGTTAGATGAGACACAAACTACATTGGTTAAATTGTTAAGATCTTTCAACTATCAAGTGTTGGAATTATTTTGAGGCAAGTAGAGTGAAAGGAGACTAGCTCCAGAGACAAAAGACTAGAGTTCAAATCCTGTTTCTGATGCTTACTACCTGGTGACTTTGGATAAAGTCACAACCTCTCTGGACCTCCGTTTCCTCATCTATAAAATGAAGAGGTTGGATTAGATGGCTTCTTAGGTTCCTTCTGGCTCTAGATCAATGGTCCTTCCAGCTTTCATTTAGTCCTGAACAATTGAAGCAAGATAGACAGCTTGCCATGTTGGAGTAGTAGCTTATCTTGCAGTCAGGAAAACCTGAGTTTGAATCCTACCTCTGACAGATTTTGACAAGGGTAACCATAGAGAAACTTAACCTCTCAGTGCCCCAAGGGAACTCTCTGAGCTTATAACTGCAGAGCACCTACCAATCTGCATTGGTAGAAAAGAGTTTCCTCGTCGGGAGTTCCCCTATGTAGGTCCAGTTGAAAGGAAAACAAACTGCCATTTTATTGATTTGTAGCAATAGCCTCATGTAGTGGCAAGAGATCCAGATGAGGAATTGGAACACAAGCATTCTGTTCCCAGCTCTGATGCTGGTTAGCCTGGTAGTGTTGAGTCATTTTTCAGTCGTGTTTGACTCTTTGTGACCCCATTTGGGATTTTCTTGGCAAAGAGACTGGAGTGGTTTACCATTTCCTTCTCCAGCTCATTTTACAGATGAGGAAACTGATACAAACAAGGTTAAGTGACTCGTCCAGGGTCACACAGTTTATGAGTGTCTAGAGGCTAGATTTGAACTCAGGAAGATGAGTCTTCCTGATTCCAAGCCCAGTACTCTATCCACTAGACCACTTAGCTGCCCTGTGCCCTTAAGCAAATCCCTTTTCTCTTGTAGACCTCACTCTTCTCCTCTGCAAAGTAAGAGGATCAAACACAAATTATCATTTAATGTCCTTTTGACTCAAAAGTCTGTGATTTGGTCATTCAGTTTGACAGGAAGAGTTCACCTACCAGTTAATTCTCTATTAATCATTTATTATGTAACACACTTGCTAGTTAGGCATTAGTTTCTTTACCACTTGGTAACTTTGTAGTTGAGCAACTAAGTCCTGTGGGTGTGCAGAATAAATTTGAGAGGGCCTCCTGAACCCCTTCCATTTCTTTTTCAGGTCTCAATCCTGGGATTATTTTATATCTCGGGCAGTGACACTCTTCTAAGTAGATGGAGCCAACTTTTCCCTTTTAATTTTAGTGCAGTTCAAATGAATGTGGGAGGTGGAGGGGTTAATCATTGATTAGACTGCTAGCCTTTAAACAGAAGCATGCTTTTATTTAGCCTGGGAATGATTCCAAATAATGTGCCCTGGAGTCCCAAGAATGGAATTAAGTGGCAAGCATGGCTTTGTGTATGAAGTCAAGAAAAATACTTGTGACATTCTATAACAACTTGCTGACCAGTTAAGTAAAATGAAACGTGACAAATTTGGTCCTGTGGGCATTTATTTTCAAAGAAAACTTGGATTTTTGGTTCAAAACTCCCAGCAACCTAATGATCATTGACCCATCTCACAAAAATCTTGCATCCAAATGAGACACTTCTTACTTAAGATTCTAACAAATGGCCAAAGCAGTAACTTCTAAAATACAGAATGAAGACAAAAATCCCTATGCAAGCACATATTTACATTAATGTGAATAATATGCTTCATAAAATAGAGGCCATAGAGGGTGATGGGAATAACTTTGAACACACAGGAAGAAAAATTGGGCTTGATCCACAGTTTATTCACTAACTGTGTGATATATCAAAGGGCAAGCTATTTCACCTTTCTCATCTCAGTTTCCTCCTCTATAAAATGATCAAGTTAGGCTAGATGAGAGCTCAGGTTCCTTCCACTTCTAACATTTTCTCATTTTATAAAATAAGCTATTTCTTTGAACTAAAAACATGGATTGAATCCATCGTGTTCTTTTTTTTTTTTTACTTCACGTTGTCTCAACTTTGATATCAGAAGGAGAAATCCATATGACTTTAGGAGAGGGGCTTCCCAAAGTCACAAAATTGGAGAACTGGGGGGCTAGACAGGGTCTTAGAGAGTTCATCAGGTCTAATTCTCTCATTTTTCCAATAGAATGGAAACTTTTTGAAGGCGGGAACAAATTCTCATTTTGTCTCTGTATTCTCTGGGTCTATCTAACACAGGGAGGGCTTAGCTTAAATGCCTTTTGGGTTAGATTTTACAAATGAGAAAAATAAGGCTAAGGAGTGTGAAATGATTCTCATAAAGTCAAATGAGTCCACAGCAGTAATTTTAAAAAGCTTTCCACTTCTAAGTCTTTTCCCATTCTTCCATGTCTTGTCTATTGATAACTTCTTTGAGCAAGGAATTCAGATTCATGATTCAAAGACCGTGACCCAGGCACAGTTAACTGCAATACTGTCTTCTACAATGAGCTACAGGACAGGCACAATGATTGGCTTTCCCCCCCTAGGATTCACTTAGCAAGCACTCAGAACAGCACCATCTTTTTTTCTGAAGACTTTGTTATGTCTTACAACCATAGTGAATTTAATGAACATTGACTCTGGGGAGATAGACTCTTTCTTGAAATACTTTATTTCAAGAATGAAAGCCACCGAACACTTAGTGCCTAGTAAATAAATACCTCAGTGAGAAAAATTATGACTTTTTAACTGGCAGCTTCTGCTGAGTTCTAATTTCAAAGCAAATATGGGGTTGCTGGTTTTTCTTAAGGCCTTGAGTGAATGAACTTGAGGTTTGTTTAAATAATGATGGCAATCCTTTACATTTTTATAGCTATTTATGGTCTAAAATTACTTTCATATCCATTATCTTATCTGATCCTCACACCAATCCTGTGAAATAGGCATAGGAGATATTATTAACATACCCATTTTTGCAGATAAGGATCCTGAGAATTAGATAGCAGAAGTGAATTTCCTAAGGTTAATATTTACTTAGTGACAAGAGTCCAGACTGAAATCTAGAGTTTACCTTTCACCCAGCTTTGTGAAAAAACAAAACTATTAAGTAGCTCTTTATTGCCCAAAGGATGAGCTACTTGGGATTTGAGGCCCTATACAATTTGACCCTGACTTATGTTTCCGGGTTTATTTCATAATACTGTCTTTCATAAACATTGTATTCCAATCAAACTGGATGGTTAACTGTTCCCTGAGCTCAACATGTCAACACCGGCTTCCATGCATTTGGACAAGTTCTCCCTTATGCTGGAATGCATTCCCTTCTCATCTCTGCTTTCAGTTATCCTTCTCTTCCTCAGAGTTCAACTATAGGACCCCCTCATCTGTGAAACCTCTCCTGGTCTCTCCGGCTACTAGTGGCCCATCTCCTTAAACCATCTGGTATTTTTCTGAACATGCACACATGTCTTCCCTAATAGAATATAAGTTCCTTGAGAATAGGAGTCATTTCATTGTTGTTTTATCACCAGTTTCTGTAACCAAGTGTTTTACATATGTCAAGCACTTAATAAATGATTGTTAATTGATTGATAATGGACATCAACCCCCACTTAGTGCATATCACAAGCCCCCTGCCCTTTGTCATCCTGTATGATTCTTGCTCATGTTTTCTCATAGATCTTCTACAGAGGTCCTGCCCAAGGCACTGAAGGCCTTGCTGGCTCTCACTCTTTTCATTGATCAGACTACCATTGTACCACACAGGCTGCCTGTTGATCTGTTGTCAATCATTTTGTATCCCTGGCTGTCTTCTTCAGTAATGGATGTCCCTTCTTTCCTTCCCTCTCATGCTTCTTGCTCCTCATTTCACCTACTCTAATTTCTAGAATTTCGCGTTGCTTCCCAGCCCTTCCAGGCCCTGTCCCTACCATCATCCATCAGTGGCCTTTCCTTCTTTAAGATTCAGTGCATCTGTAGCAATCTATCAAGATCCTGGTGGCTATTTTCTGCTGATCTCTACCTAAGCTTTCCCATTTTTTTCTCAATGAGTTCAATATTCACCTCATTGTTTTCCTCTCCCTGCTCCACCCCATCCCAACTTCTACCCTCATACTTGGGGCCTTCAGTTTACACATTGATATTCCCTTAGAACCCTAGCTGCTCGGTCAGCTGCACTCTGGATTCTGTTCCATCACCATCTCTTCCTTCTCACACCCCCCAACCCTCAGGAGAAAAACAATCACCAGGAAACTCATCGTCACCGATTGTTTCAGCTTTGGTACTCACATCACATCAGAATACTCAGTAGTCTCTGCCCCCTGATAACTGGAGGGCTGGAGGATGGAGCAAAAAACTCCCCCTAAAGCCTCCAGATAAGGAGGGTTCAGAAGCCCAGTGAACTCTTCATTTCCTAATAGCTGAGCTCTTTAAATTCCATTCCGCTGTCATGGTGCCCTGGGTCCCTTCTCTCCCCAACTCCTCCTAGTTTCTTTCTCTTTTTATTTTCCTTTTGTTCATCATCTTCCCCCATTAGATTATAAGCTCCTAGAGGGCAGAGACCATCTTCAGCAGTTATCACAGTACCTGGCACACCATAGGCCCTTAATAAATGTTTATTGTATTGTGCCATGTCGTGTTGTATGGTGTGGTATTGCATTGCACTATATTGTATTGTAGCTGTCTTTTTCTAGCAGTGTTTTACAACAAAAGTTGAAGAGGGTCATGGGAGTAACCCTCAATTATCTGTACCATTATACCACTCCAGTTATGCACAATGAAGGTCATACTCTTGATTACATCACCACCCATCTGTTTTCTATCTTCATATTCTGTAATCCTGAAATTCCTCTTTGATCAAAACCTCTCCTAAACCTATCTTCCCTACTCTGACCTCACTTTCCTCCCTTTAAATTCTTGACCCTTTAATTACTCACATTTGGCATTAACCTCTGCCCTTGAACACTTTGTCCCACTGTCCCATTGCTGCTCATCCTTTCTAAAGCTCCTGGATTGCTCCCATCATCCACCTTCCGCGCTCCTGCAGCACTAGAGGAAGCCACATGGCTAGAGTAGACTTGTTCTACTACAAATGTGTGAGACCTAACCTTAACTGAACCCTCAGTGCTACAGCCCAAATCTTTCACCCTTCCCTAATTAAGTCTCTGTTGAACTCCTCATAGTAGCTGTTCTATAATCTCTTTTCTTCCTGAGCCCTCTACAACAGTCTCCCCCTCCTCCTCCATCTCAGCAGAGGACTTCACCATATATATTACCGAGAACATTGTCTATTCTAAACTTCCTCATCTTCTCAATTCCATTCTTCCAATCTTCATTATTATTCTCATTTCTCACATCCTTTGCCCAATCTTGAAAGATAAGATAGACCTTTTCCTTGCCAACATCAACCCCTCTCCTTGTGCCCTTGATTTATTCCTTTGTATTTTCTCCAGGAGATTTTCCTTCTTTTCTGCCATCTTTTCTTTCTTTTCTTCTTTCTTTTTTTCAACCTTTCAACCTCTTCTTGTCCATTGGCATCTTCCCTGATTCCTACAAACATGCTCAAATCTCCCACATCCTTTTAAAAAACCCTTCATTTTATTCTAATATTCACTCAGGCTACCATCGTTTATCTCTTCTCCCTTTCATAATCAAGCACTAAAAAATCTGTCTATGCTCATTGCCTTCACTTTCTCCTCTCCCAACCCTAATCACTGAATGGTCATTGCTTCAGTCAAAGTGAGAACTCAGAAAGACCTTAGTTTAAAAAGGCCAAGGTCTCCCATTGCATCTTGGACCATCTCCAGTTGTCCCAGTCTATATCCAGCCACTGGGTCCAGATTACTCTGGAGGAGAAAGTGAGGATGGTGACTTTGCACAGTCCTCCTTCACTTTAATCCAATTCACTTGCAAGTCATGGCATCATCTTCCTGATGTCATGATCGTCTTTGAGAATGAAGGACAAACTACAAGCCATGAGTAGTCCAAGCTGCCCAATGAGAACCAACCTGGTCAGTTCCACTTGGGCATCTCGGCTCCTCCTCTCCTCTCCCTTGTTTCTTTTTTTTTCTTTTTGGAGGGGGGAAGGCAAGGCAATTGGGGTTAAGTGACTTGCCCAAGGTCACACAGCTAGTAAATGTTAAGTGTCAGGCTGGATTTGAACTTAGGTTCTCCTGATTCTGGGGCCAGTGCTCTCTTCACTGCACCCCCTAGCTGCCCCCTCCTCTCCTTTCTTCTTCTTTCATCTCCCACTCACTTCTTGAACCCTTTCAATCTGGCTTCTGTACATATTACATGATTGAGACCTCTCTCCAAGGTCCCCAGTGGTTGATCTTCTCAGTCCTAACTGAATGAAGACTGCACTGAAGTATTTAATGCTGTAGAACATCTCCTCCTTCTGAATACTTATTTTTCTGAAGTTTTGTGGCACTACACTTTTGGGGTTGGCTTTCTATATGACTAACCAATTCTTTTTAGTCTTTTTGGATCATCATCCAATCCCCTCCCTCTAAGCATGGCTATATCCTGAGACTCTCTCTATCCGAAACCCTCTGCTATTCTTTTTCTGTAGTAGGTAATGCTTATTCATTCATTGATTAATTGATTCTTGCTACTTGACTGATCCATCTATCTCCTTTTCCTATCATATGTAGCTTTCAGATATTTGTTTTTCATTATTATATATGTTTTTATTTAGCACTTTGTTTTTCAATTTTATATATGTGTGTATGTATGCAACACATATATAATTTCACTTGAGATGATACTAATATTTATTATTTACATATTTTTATCTAATACATTTTATTCTGCATATGGGTTATACAGAGAATTCTAAATAAATGCTCGGTTTATGAATGACTAAAATCAACTTTGGAAAGCCAGCAGTCTCCATTCCTCCTCTTATTTGGTTTTGTGACTTAATGTGTTTCTCTTGGAACCTTCCCATTCAGATCTGGTTCTGGGTCTTGGTCTTATTTGTTTGTTCTTAGGAGAGCAAGGGTCCATGGGAAAATCTGTGTCTTCCTGTGGATAACAACAAGGCAACTGGTTTGGTTAATGGGGGAGATGCTGCTGGTGAGAACATGCTGCAGGCTAGTTAAGTAGGGTCTTGTCTGAAAGTAGAGTTCGCTGGTGTCTTTCTCTACACGCTAAATATGGTAACTGGGAAAGAAAATAAATTCTTCATGTGAGAAACCAACATTCTAGTATTCATTGTGTTGGGATATGGTCAATCTGACATGTGCTGGTCACAGTGTTAGATGCCCCTTGTGCACTACTGAGTGTCATACTTAAAAATACTGAGACCACAGCTCTCACGTGGCCTATGTCCCTCTTGTATGTGACCTCCTCTTTACTGCTTCTACTTTACATATTATAATATTATATCATACAAGGCTCCCTGGGGCATGCTCAAAAGAGTCAAGTGGCTCTTTTGATTAATACTGATTGCCAGCATGGGTCCAAAGTCATACATAACTGTGGTCACTTTAATGATCTCCTTACCAGAAATACTGGTGAATCATAGACATTGGACCATTAAGTCATCTCATTCAAAATTGCTCTAAGTCCTACATGTGAATGGCTGGTACGTTTTTGGATTACAAACTTCTCTTTATCTTCTTCCACCCCCCCCCCCCTTTCTTTTTTCTTCTTCTGTGTAAATTTTCACAGCTACCCTGCCTAGAATTCCTACCTTTCTTCTCTCTACCTCTCCTATTCTACCTAGTTCTCTTATTCCTTCATTTTCCAATTTCCTGAATGTTTTAATGCTTCTCAGTATTTCTCAGTTGCCCCCATCTTTATTTTTTCCTTTTGCTTTGTCAGAGAAAACCCAGATATCTTGATTAAATCCATTGATCAAAACTTAAATATTAGACTGGACCAAGTTATGACCCTGTGAATTTCAAAAAGTCAGAAGACCTGGAGGGACATCAGTATCTACAAGGGTCAGAAGCTACTCTTTAGAGCATAAGTGGTGGATGGCAGTATCTGCATCAGTGGCTATGAATATACCATTACATCAAGGGAAGACAGCTTCAAAACTCTACAGGGACATTGACCCTCAGCACTCAGCAGAGAGCTATCACTAAGGGGAGCTTCATGAAGACTTCAAGATGGGTGAAAACAATTTCTAGTAATGCAGAAATATGAGTTACTCCTTTTCCTCATGGATACCTTGGACATTTACCTTTTATTTTATTATATATTATTATTTTATTATAAATTTGAACCCCCTCTACCCAAGGACCTCATGTTTACAAAAGGGGAATACACCTTCAATTTGGGGAGATTTATTTCTGTAACAATTGTTCTTGGTATATCTGGATTAGTAAATAACCTTTTTTTTTTTTTGGAGTGGGGAAGGTAGGGCAATTGGGGTTAAGTAACTTGCCCAAGGTCACACAGCTAGTTTAATGTTAAGTGTCTGAGGCTGGATTTGAACTCAGGTCCTCCTGACTCCAGGGCTGGTGCTCTATCTACTGAATCACCTAGCCACCCCTGTAAATACCTTTTCTGAAAGCTAATTAAGTCTAGTTTGATAATCAATGAGAAGTAATCATGTGAGTGCTAGTGAGCAAAAGTATTAAAATTCCATTTTCCTCAGAATTCCTCCTAGGATCCAAAATAATAAAATTTATCATGGTAGTTGGGAAAGAAACCCCAAAGGGATTGCTATACTTTTTTCTTATACAACCTCTCAAACTGAAAGAAATCTCCAAGTGCTCTTTTAGCCATAGATATTGCTAGAACATTTAAAAAGTGTTCTGTACTTCTTTGGAACAGATGTTAAGTTTTATTAGTGTCAGGAACTCCTGGGGAGGAAACACTTTCCACTAATGCAGAGTAAGAACTTCTTCACATTTTAGATTGCTTCTGGGAGCACTGAGATGTTAAGTCATTTGCTCAAAGTCACCCAGCCAGCACGTGTCAGAAGTGAAAGGTGAATCCAAGCCTTCCTAATTCAGAGGCTGACCCTCTTCTCTACATTGCTGTCAACATCTGCAGTCAGCAATTTATACATGTTGTGTGCCTGATATTGTAAAAGGAGCACTGGAATAAGGATAAGACCTGAGTTGCAGGTCTTTGTCTTTACCACTCATTAGTCATGTAGCCCTGGGCAAGTCACTTTACATCTGTTTCCTAATTTAGGAAAGGGGAATATTAATATTTGCAACCATCTACCTCACAGGGCTGTTGTGCAAATCTTTGAAGGGCTGAACTGTCCATTGCAAAAGAAGCAAGTCACCCTCCTCCATTGTGAGCTGTGGCCAATACGCCTCCATTTCAAGAAAGGCTTCAGGAGGCACTTCGTAAAGCAGCCGTTGACAAAGTGATGTCTTTGGGCAAAGTGGTTTTAGGCCAGGATTTTAACAGAGATTATAAAGGACTGCAGGAGAAGATGGGAAACAGGAAATGGGGCCAATGCTGGGAGTTGCTCTAAACCTACAAAGCAGTCTGAATACCTGGTGAATGAGGAACATGCTTTATTTCTAGAGGGTAGAGTGGAGGGGAAAATCAATATTCAGCAAGCATTGATTAAATGCCAAGCTCTGTGCTAGGTTCTGAGGATGTAGATGTAGCATGTTACAGAAAGGAGCCCTCAGAGGCTGAATATATAAAATGCTTTTGAACAGGAAGGAACTGAAATCTGTTTGGGGATCATGGCATTGAAGGAATTCTTAACCCTTTTTTCTGACATGCACATCTTCCATTGTCAGTCTGGTGAATCCCATGTGCTGCAATCATAGTGATTGAATATCTACTAGGGAAATCAAAAGGTCAGGCAGCATCTTTTTGTTTCCTTATCTGTTAAATGAGAGTCGGGTTAAATAATCTTTAGCATTTCTTTTGATTCTAAAATAGTCTGTGAATCTTGTTTCCAGCTGCCTCAATATTCGCAAGCCAGCAGGAAAGAAGATTCCAAAGCTGATGGTTGATTTGTTAACACCCAAGACAACCTTTGAGTGTCTTTCACCTTTCCCTTGGATGTCAGGCCTCTGATATTATATAACTGTAATTAAAACATATTCTAGCATTCCAGTGTCCCTCTGTGATGACATATATAAACTTTTAAAGGCAAGAGCACACCAGTGTTGGACACTTTCTTCATAAATTGAACATGTGTATTATAGGATTGGTAGAGATAGTAGGAGGTCAATACATCCACTCCCCAGCCTATAGTCAAAACATCTCGGGTTTATGAGGGTCTATCTAGAGAAATCCTAAAAAGGAAACCCTTCAACATTTTAAGCACATTCTCAAAGGAAACAATTTGCTGCTTCTATCATATGTTTCTTCCTCAGATAGTCTAGTAGCTTTCCCATATGCAGCCGTTTCTTCAAACCACTAAAAGTGGAGAACTGGGGCCTGGATAATTTAGCAGTTCAAATGAGTCATCTTTCTTCTCACTTTTGTTCTTCCCTGTGGCAGAACATGACTCTGTTTAGCTTAAGTCATATCTCTGTACCATTCTTCCGAGCAAACTCCTTTTTTCAGTCTTGGGTTCTTCCCATACTAAATAGAGGCAACTCTTGGCCTTTTAAGATACGATTTCAAAAACTATAGATTATCTCTTCTCTTTTATTTCCCACCATATGGTAATATCACTGATTATCCACACCTTACTTAAATGAAGGAGGTGGGATTCAAATCAAGCAACTTATCTCTCCTTGTTACAATTTTTAGAAATTCTAACTGGGGAAGATAGAGGTGGGAAAAAGAAGACAATATTTATTAGGTTGACATTTTTATACTTCTCAGTGACTTTGGCTTAGCCTTGCTAAAGGTTCACTGTAGTACCAACTGCTCTGCCTCCCCCACCATGAGCATCACCAAATTTCTTTGCCATCTTTTCTCCCACCTCCCCACAGTGTACCCTCAAGCCCTTTTGACCCAGGTTAAAGAGGTCAACTTCTGATGTCTGGGCAAGTTAGCAAATTTCCCTTCGAGTCTCCAGGGATCATGGCAATAAAATGGTTTTACTAGGAAGTTTGATCAGAGTACCAGGCAAGGGTGGGACACAGAACCCCATCATGCTTTTGACTCAGCAGGGACATTCTGTGATTTGGGCACCACTCTTGATTCATGGAAAAACAATCTAAAAGTGTCCTTGGCCCGTCTTGTTTGGGATGTGCCCTCAGTGAGTGACTTTGTGTTTCCAAAGGGACTTGGAAAATCTGTCACAATTCACCCCCCCCCCATTTTTAGGAGGAAATAACTTATTCCTGGGTATGCATCTGTATGCCTTTTCTGAAGACCATCCATGTGTGGATCAGATGGATTAGGATTTAACATAATAGGCCTGTTCATTCAATCAACTTTTTAAGCAAATATTTTAATAAAGTAATAACTAATAATGCTTGGTGTTTTTATCATCACTGTTTTTAAAGTATCTTAAAGGGCCCATTTCATTCCTCCAAAAATTATTTATTGTGTATGTGATGTATTCAAAGCACTGCTCTAGACACTGCATGGAGAGATGCAATGTAATGACCAGTCATTTTGTCTCTGCCCTTTAAGAACAGACCATCCAATTATGGAGTCCAGATGTATACAAGATGAAGCAGTTAAGTAACAATTCAAAACAGTTTGTGCCTTTCCTAGTTCCCCTTATTTGTAGAACTTCCCATTCTTCAAGTTATTTTGTATTTTCTTTGTAGCAACTTGTCTGTGTACATGTGGGTTCCCTCCAGCAAACTGTAAGCTCTTTGAGGGTAAGGTCTATTTTCATTTTCATCTTTGTATCCTCAGTGCCTAGCGCAGTGCCTAGAACATAGTAGGCATTTTTTAAATGCTTGTTAAGTTGAATTCTCTAACAAATGTCAGAAATAAGCTGTACAGGCTATAAATACTATTTAAGTTCAAAGAATGCATGAGATCAGTAGGTGTTAGAGGAGTAATGGAAGACTACAAAGGAAGTGGTGACCTTGACCATGAAGGACTGGTATGATTTAATTCTAGAGGAATATTATGAACGGAGGCTTACAGTAATGATGGAAAAAATGTTTTCATTTGTAATACATTACCCCAATTTTTTTCAGAGAGAACTAAAATTTAAAGGAGTTAAGGGTCTTAAGTCATAGTGAGTAATAGAGCAGAGACTCAAAGCCCAGTTTCCTGCCTCACTCCTCAAAATCTTTCCATGTTTCTATGCTGCCTGTAAAATGTGGAGTGTTTGTGTTTAGGAGGAGCACAAGCTGAGGTTGGACTGTATGTTGAAGCCAGATTATCAGAAATCTTCCTCGGAAAGTTGAGTAGTTTGAACTTCACCCTGGCAATGAGAAACCATTGGGATTTTTGGACTTGTGTGGTGCTGGGCAAGGCACTGTGCAATTAATTTACACATTGCAGGATCATTTAAGCTATAAGGGACTTCAGTGACCATCTACTCTAATTTTTCCATTTTATACACAGGAAAATGGAGGCACAAGGAATTTAAGTGATTTGCCCAAGATCATCAAATTTAGGACTTAAACTCAAGTCCAGGGCCAGTGTTCTTTCCACTGTGATATGCTGTTACAATTATTTCATTTTACGCCTAAGGGTAATATAATGTACACTAAGAGCCATGTAATTTCCTCTTCTATAGTTTTAAGGAGTTTATTTTATTTTATTTTACTAGTATTTTATATTTTCCAACTGCATGTAAAGACAAATTTTAACATCCATTTTAAAAAATTTTGAGTTCCAAATTTTCTCCCTCCTTTTTTTACTTCCTAAGACAGTAAGCAATATGATACAGGTTATATATGTGCAATCATGTAAAATATTTCCATATTAATCATGTTGTGAAAGAAGAAACAGAACAAAAAGGGTAAAATATATAAAAATAAGTGAAAATAGAATACTTTGGTTTGCATTCAGACTCTTGTCCGTTTTTTTTCTCTTTCTGGATATAATAGTATTTTTCATCATGTGTCCTTTGGAATTGTCTTCGATCATTATATTGCTGAGAAGTTAAGTCTATTATAATTGATTATTATATGCTGTTGTCATCACTGTATACAGAGTTCTCCTGGTTCTGCTCATTTCACTTTGCATCAGTTTGTATAAATCTTTCCAGATTTTTCTGAAAATCACCTGCTTGTCATTTCTTTTAGCACAATAGTATTCTATTGAATTTATATACCCCAACTTGTTCAACCATTCCTCAACTGGTTCTAGGGCATCTAGGGAGTTTATTTTAGATGAAAATTATGAATTCAATCTTAGTTGCTTTAAGTCCCTAGATAGGAAAATTTAGACAGAGATTGGGCTCTTTGCCTAAATTTATATCTATTTTTAGTTGATCTATGTTCTTAGTGACTGAGACAAAAAAATCAGATTACTGGAAATGTTTGGGTACAAAATAGCAGATTATATTATAGTATCTACAGATAGACAGACACCAGGAAGGGAAATTGGTGAAAGAGCAGACATTTTCTCAGAATTTACCTCAATTTTTTAATAAGTGGGTTCACTAGTGGAAGCAGTCTGGGTCTTCTGCTCCAAGATGCTTTTAATGCTTACAATCTTCAAAATCTCCCTTATCTGCCAAAGCTCAATCCTACCTTTTCTTTCTCCTTTCACTGCTTACCTGAGGACGGCTGGTTCTTGGCTCAGCTCTTTATAAACCTCCCATCTCTCTACTTCCAGACACGTGGCAGATGCCAAGAGATCTGTATGGTTCTGGATAGTTCTTTTATACAAATTCCTTAAGATCTGACCAAATCTCTTACTCTGTGGCTTTGATTGATTCAAAGAGGCATATGAACCCTGTTCCATACCGTTCCAATTGATTTAATCAAGGTGTTATTACCTAAGAGGAGTAGAGCGAAAGAAAGTAATATACAATCAGCAAATCAAAAATAATTCATTAAGAGTTTACTCTGTGTTAGTTACTGTGCTAAGTCCTGAGGATGTAAATTTCCTAGAAAAAGCATGTAAATAATTAGGCACATGCAAGATATGTACAGAATGAATGGAAGGTAATCTCAGAGGAAAAGGAATTAGCATCAAGGGTATGGGAAAGGCCTCGTGCTAAAGGGGGAATTTGAGTTGAATCTTGAAGGAAGCAATGATTACCAAGAGGTGGAGTTGAAGAGGTAGAGTCTTCCATGTATGGAGGACAACCAGTGTAAATGCATAGGGGACAGAGTGTCATGTTCAAGGAATAGCAAGTGGGCTTGGGTAGCTAGAAAGGGGAGTCATGGAAGGGAATAAAGTATAAGACCAGAAAAGTATAGACTAAAAAATATAGGTCAGACTATGAAGAGCTTTAAATGCCAGAGGACTTTGTATTTGATCCTAGAAATAATTGGTTATCACTTGAGAAAGCAGTATCACAAATACCAAGGTTGAAAGGATGATCAATAATGTGAAATGCTGCAAGGAGGATGAGGACTGAGTGATAGCATATTTAACAATCAGGAGCTAAGGCTGTGGTTCAGCCATTCTAGAAGGCAATTTGGAATTATGACCTCCTTCTGAAAAATGAGTAAAATGTCCACACTCTTTTACTGCTGCTAGACAGGTCGAAAATGAAAACACAGTTCCAAAATATATCAAAATATTCACAGCAACACTTTTTGTGGTCACAGAGAGCTGGAAATAAAGTGCATGTACATTCATTGAGAAGTGGCTAGATCAATTGTAATACTTAAATGTAATATAATATTATGCACTGTAAGAAATAATGAACATGGAGAATTCAGAGAAGCATGGAAAGATGTATATAAACTTCAGAGTTAAATAGGTAGATCCAGTAAAAACATTATGCAATGACTGCAAAAATTTAAATGGAAACAACAAGATGAAATCAAACGCTGATCAATGATCAAGAAACTTGACCTTGAATTAAGAGTTGAGAAAATTCACTTTCTTCTTCATAGTACTAAGAGTGTGGAATATTCCATATACTGTCACTCTTGGTTAATATTTTGGTTGGTGTTGTTGAACTGATTTGCGTTTTTTTCTTAATTTTTTTTTGCAATAATGGTAGTAAAAAGGAGTAGGATATATTCAGAAGTGAAATTAACAAAAACAAAATATATCAATATAACTTTGAGGGGGGGGTCATCAGTGATCTTTGAAAGAATAACATCAAAAGACTAATTGGATTGGATGCCTAATTGTATGAAATTTGTTAAGGAACAAATGAGTGGTAAGAAAGTGGAGGGAGTGAATTTGGACTGTTTGAAGCAAAGGCAGAGAGACCTGAGCAAAGGGGTAAGGGAGGAAAGAGTTGTTATGCAGGGTGACTTAAAGCAAGCTCCTAAAATGGACTGGAGTTGATGCTAGAAAGGGCACAAGTGAACATATTAGACTTAGAAAAAAAGGAAGGATCAACTCATCCACTGACACTGAAGAGCCACGTAAGAGGGACAGCTAGGTGATGCAATGGCTAAAGTGCCTGCTCTGAAATCAGGAAGACTTGACTTCAAATCCAGCCTCAGATACTTACTAGGTGTATGACCTTGGGCAAGTCACTTAACCTTGATTGCTTCAAAAGCAAAGCAACTTAGGGAAGACTCAGGGAAGATAATAGAGGTTCAGAGATGAGGAGGGGAGAAAAAGGAGCCCCCATTAGATGAATTCAATCCCATTAAAGTAGGAAGTGAGTCAATCTATTAAAAGAGAATAGATGTAGGTGTAGTTAAGTGTGGTGTAGACATTGTAAGGGTTGTGATAAAGAATCAATTAGAGA
This sequence comes from Petaurus breviceps papuanus, assembly GCF_028583685.1. Taxonomy (NCBI): domain Eukaryota; kingdom Metazoa; phylum Chordata; class Mammalia; order Diprotodontia; family Petauridae; genus Petaurus; species Petaurus breviceps. The sequence continues at coordinate 100,519,305 of NW_027186296.1, forward strand.
TAAATAAAGGGATTGTTCTGTAGCCAGGAGGACCAACTTGATGTTACATAACAAGAATTTGTAGTAGACCCCATTCTTTACCATTTTGTGAATTTTCTCCAGCAATATTCACTGACTCTAGAATAAGAGAGAAGGTAGAAGGGCCTTACAGATCATCAGTTCAATTCCCTCATTGTTCAGGTGAGGAAACCAAGCGGAAACCAAGGCCAAGCAATATTGTATAGTGGAAAGGACTATGAAGTAACAAAAGACAAAAGGACAAAAGACCTGAGTTCAAATCCCACTGCTGATGCTTACTACCTGTCTAACCTTGGGTAAATCACTTTATTTCTCTAAGACTCACTTTTTCTCATCTATAAAATGAGGAGGTTGGACTAGATGATAGCATCTGAAGCTCACTCTAGCTCTGGTTCTATGATCCGGTAATGCCACGAAGTTAAGTGACTTGTCTAAGATCACCCCATCAGTAAGTGGAGGAACCATGATTCATACACAGATCCTCTTGTCCCAAAACTGTATTCTTTCTACTGTAGAATGCTGCTTCCATGGCCTGTTCCTTCTGCTGCTTTCTCAAGCTATGGGGAGAGATTTATTTAAACCAATAGAACTTTTGAGACCTGAAGCCTCAGAGTAATAAGAAGTATATAATAATAATACACACACATATGTAATAAGAAGGTGCTTCCCCTTTTCATACCACAAATATGTTCTTTCTTCTTTCTACTCTCCCATCTGAAAAGTCTTTCCTTAAAGGACTTGGGTGAAGAGATAAGTGGTTCTGGGTATTATTCTTATTTCAGGTGAATTTATTTTCTTATTGAACCTCAAATATTCTTTTTATCACTCCAGTAGCCTGATCTGAAATGATGAAATGTTGATCCTAGCATTATTGGTGATTATTCAAGAGATTTTGGATTAATAGAAGCAGAAATGGTAAAAGGACAAAGGAACAGGAACTCAAGAGTAGACAACTGTGCCTCGTGAAATTTTAATTCTAGGGTCAAGACACTGTGGTGAGAAAAAATGAAACTAGGTTAAGGTAATAGAGGAAGAAAAGAGGGAGGGATTAAAGTACTTAAGATTGCAATGAGAAGGCAGAGCAAGTTTGGGAGGAGTGAGGCAAAAGGAAGGGTGGAAGGACAGAAGCTTGAGATCAGATAAAGCCATTGCAGAGCTCAAGATCCTCCCTCAATGGGTCCTAGTTTTAGGAGATTGTGGTCTGAAGTAGAATCATCCCTCCTGTGGCGGGCTGGGGTTGAATGGAAACAGATATCACGGAAACTGAGGAAGTCTGTGGAGAGGCAGGACAAGGTGCTATAAGGATCATTAGTGTGCATGTGGAAGTTGACAAAGATGGGGGGCAAAGAGGTCGACTTGAAGATGGATGGAAGGAGAATGTGAGCCACCTATTGAATACACTTGAGGAAGGAGGGGTGGGCAGGACTGGCTGCAATTGTAGAGTGAGAAGAATCTGGACTGATGATGAGCCTTGCCGTTTCGTTTGTATTAGTAAGTAAAACTAAACCTGTCTAGTTCTGGAAAGGACATTTCTGAAGGCCTTTTATCCCTTATTTATGTTTCTGCTAAGCTTCCCCAAGAAATGTCCTTTTTTGGAACGGGAACTGGGACAGAAGTTCCTGCCTGTATTTCATTGCTTGCGTCTACATGGCATCACTAAAGGTAAGTTACAGTGTGTGTGTGTGTGTGTGTGTGTGTGTGTGTGTGTGTGCACGCGCACACACACAAATGCATGCACTCTCTGTAGAATGACTCCTTTGTCAGGGGTCCTTCTTCCCTTTACTTCTTCAGTCATTCACTGGGAGTCTACTACCAGGTACGGTGAAAACCTGAGTCATAGCCACCACGTCCTCAATTAACTATAAAATAGCAAGTTACATGCCTGCAGCCTCTGGGCCTGAATGAGATCCAGTTACGACCAAAGGAAATAAGCAAAAACCAAAACCTAGAAGTTAAATATGTGCTATCTCTGCTTTTTATAGTATTCCCAGAATCCTCGAATGTTGGGACTAGAAAAGCTCATGGGCACATTTAGGATTTCAAACTGAAAGGGATCTTAGACATTATTTAATTCAACCCAGCTAGGTAGAACAGTGAATGGAGTATTGGGCCTGGAGTCAGGAAGACTCATCTTCCTAGTTCAAATCCGGCCTCAGACACTAATTAGCTGTGCGACCCTGGAAAAGTCACTTACCCTGTTTGCATCAGTTTCCTCATCTATAAAGGAGCTGGAGAAAGAAATGGCAAACCACTCCAGTATCTTTGCCAAGAAAATCCTGGGTGGGGTCCCAAAGCGTTGGACATAACTAAAAAACAACAATTCGACTCTTTTATTTCACATATAGACAGAGAATTGATTGGACTTACCCAAGGGCACACATCTAGATATTAGTAAAATTGAAATTGCTTCATTCATATGTCTTAATTCCCAACCCAATATACTGTGCTCTACAAAACAAAATGATCTGATAGGTCCTTTTTTAGGGGTGGGAAATGCTGGGTGTATAAACTAAAGTAAAATACTGGTATTCCCATAACCTAGTGATGTGGGGAGTAGAAGGAGGCACCAATGAACTGAGGGTGAAGGTGAGGAGAGAAAGGGCATGGTGAACATGCATGTACAATTCTAAGAAGGTCATGAAATAAAATTTATGTAGGTCTTATGAACTTTGAAAACTATTTTTAAAGCTCTTTTCCACTTTTAAAGTGCATAGAAAGGATCAACAGCAGTAAATGGATTAAATTAATTTTGTCAGAGCTGTTTTCCAGATGCGTATTGGAAACTGATTCATCAATTTAGAATTACCCTTAATGTACACATACTACAGCCAGGAAATCACAAATGCTTTCAGGGAGAGTGCATTGTTACTTTATATAGTTACTGGGTCTATAAATATTCCATAAGTCTTACAAATTTGATGACCCTCTGAATGAAGGCTCAGGGAAGGTTAACTTTTAAAAACTTTAAAAAATGTTTCCCCAAATACAAATCATCACTCACCCTTATTCACCACTTTGTTATAAAACCTTTATGTATTTTAAGTTCATTTGATCTGTACAACAGTTCTGTGAAGTTGATTGTGCAGGTTTATTAGCCCCATTTTACAGATGAGGAAACGGAGATGTAAAGAGCCTTACAAGTGCTCAGGGCTACACAGAGGCTTTCCTTTATACTGGAAGCAATATTTGAAGGAATAGAAAAGTACTTATTAAGAATATTCATTGATCAAATCAGCAATCTGATGGCTTCAAGGTGGTTCTCAAATGATGGTCCAAAATTCTCTGGTGGCCTGTGAAAGCCCTCCTGGGGGCTGGGCATCTGCTCTCTTGTAGAGTGGATCTTTCTAATATTATAGGGACATATTTTCAGGGGGCGGGGCATACGTTTAATTTATCCACTATTCCCCTAAAAGAAGTCAGACAAGAACGTGACTGTCAACAGAGGCCATTTCTACCTCTTCTGGTCCTTGGGACCTTCAGTCAAGGAGAAGGTGGCACCAAGGATGTGTTCAAACCCAAGGACCTAGAAAGGTTTGAGACTGACCTGTGAGAGTTTTGGAGACAGAGCAGTGACTTTAATTCTAGGTCTATAATCAACTGGCTATGTGACCTTGGGCAAGTTACTTCCTCTTTATGAAGTTAAGTTGCCTCAACTTTAAAATAAAAGGATTGGACTAGATAAGCCCCATGGTCCCTCCCAGTTCTAGCCATCTAAATTCAAGATATCTGGTGCAAGGGAAACAAGAGAGATATATCTTATGAATGTCCTTGCCAGTCTTCCCATGGGTGCTGGTGCTTTTTATATTGGCTTTAATGATGCCAAGTGGGAGTGAGTAAGTAAATTATCCACTGGGTATTTTGCCCTTTCAGCATAGTCCATAACCTGAAAAAATTAGAGAGTAGTTATGAATTGATAATTCACCTGTGAGATTACGAAGTTATTAACTGGGGGCAGGCAGCCTGGTTCTTTGGGTACTCTCTGGGAAAGACCACCATTGACCCCAGGAAAGGGGGTGGCAATCACACTTTAATTAAACACAGAAGGTATGGGGGCAAAAAAAGCCCAGAAAATCAGAGACAAGCAGTGAAAACTACTACAGAGGGGATGAGGTGTTGAAGGAAGGCAGATAGGCAAAAGGATAGGGAGGCAGAGAGGCAGAGAATGTCAGTGACATACCCATGGATTCAAACTGGGAGCACTAGGCAACATGGACCCCCTGAAGAGGGAAGGATACTGGGAGGGCAGGAATTTGATGTCTCACTTTTATAAGGTATTTTGGGGAAATAGACCAATACCTATTGGTGCCATATCTAACATCTCTAAATTTCATCAAAGTTAAGAGTAAAACTTCAAAGCCTTTGGGAACGACTAGGTGGTGCAGTGAATAGAGCACCAGACCTGGAGTCAGAAGGACCTGAGTTCAAATCCAGCCTCAAACACTTAACACAAATACTAGCCATGTGTGTGACCTTGGGCAAGTCACTTAATCCCAATTGCCCTCCAAAAAGCAAAAAAAAAAAAGAAAAAGAAGAAGAAAAGAAAAACTTGAAGTTATCAGCATCTTTTGATGTTCTGGTGTGGATTGGCTGTGGTCTGGATTTTGTATAGAATTTACATATCGCAGGATCAGAACCCTGACTATAGCATTTAGAGGTGAAATCCTGATTCAGCACATATTACGAGGATGTGAATTTTGGTTAACATGCGACAATTTTTAATTCTATTTTTGGAATAATCTGTGTACGACTTCCAGTTTGCCCTTGACAATCTTTTTTTCCACTATTGCAATATACCCTTTATACTGGCTACCTATAAACTTATTTACTGTACTGACTAGAAGGACAGGTGGTGATGGTCAAGGGGACCAGAACAAGATACAATTTTAACACAAGGAGAAATTTGATATGTGACCAGAACTAATTATGAGAAGCATGAAGTAAGGCACTGATAGGAGAAGACTGACATTGGAAGAGTCTTCTAGTTGAGGCCCAGGGATCCCTAAGTAGGGCAGTCCCTGCCCCCAATAACTCAGTGTTGCTATGGACCTGAAACAAATACCTCCTGAATCTCAGAGACATATTGCTTTCAAGAGACTCCATCCCCAAAGTTGAGCTGTTATATATACAGTCTAGAAAAGTTCCCCTTTAAAACATGAACTACCACTCAAATTAGAGTTAATCCATTCATCATATGTGAGGCTTATGTGTATAATTCTAAAGGGAAAAAAACTTGACCTTGCAATGAAAATAATTGAAAATAAACATGTGGGGACAGCTAGTGGTGCAGTGAATAGAGCACCAACCCTGGAGTCAGGAGGACCTGAGTTCAAATCCAGCCTCAGACATGTAATACTTACTAGCTGTGTGACCTTGGGCAAGTCACTAAACCCCAATTGCCCTGCCCTCCCCCCTCCAAAAAGCAAAAAAAAAGGAAAAGAAAGTAAACATGTGTACTAGTTCCACAAAATCTTATTTGAGCTTTAACCAAACTCAATTTGAAAAGGACACTTTTTTTTTTTGCCCCTCAACTCATAACCTTAATTTTGTATGTGAAATTTTTGTGGGGTTTGTTATGAATAAAATCTTCCCAATTTCTCCTTTATTTTTTTCCCCAAGGCAAGGACCTGGAGGATATAAAGCACATTAACTTCTTCCCTGAGACATGGATAGTGCGGATTTTAGCCAACCATTACCATGCAGTGAGTTTCCCTGCTTAAGAAAAGGAAGCAGTTAGATGAATTTATTGCCTTTCTGATCCTGCCCTCTTCTCTACCCCCACCCCCCACATCCCCCACAGAGATGTTCTTTCCATCCACCACCATATTGGAGATCTTCGTCTCTGAGGTTGTGACGAATGTAGAGCATGCCTCATGCAAGGATTAGGCAAAGCAGTGACGGGAAGGAGTCAGCCTTTGGGATTGGGGGCTTTTCAGCATCACTGCAACTTAGTACTAGTCCTGGTATGCAAGGCGGCATACAAGAGAACAGCAATAGCTCGTGTTTGTAGAGTTCTTTGACATAAGACTGGATAGAGGGGCTCTAAGGCCAGCTTTGGGGTCAGAAAGTCATGCTGTGGATATGGATTTGTTGGGTGGCCTTAGATAAATGCTTTCATTTCTCACTATTGCAGATAACACTAAGATGAAAAGTTAGAGAAGAACTGCTCATCTGCACTAGTGGAGGGAGTTTCCACACCCAGAATTCCTTATCTAGTTTTGAAATGATAGGCTCAGGCTTTATACACACGCACACACATGCATGCACACACACATACATGCACATATACTATATTTGGACACTTTACATGTATATACACAACACACCCATATAGGTGTGAATGTATATATATACATGTGTATACACACTGTATGTACAACATATACACTATATGTGCATAAATACATATATAAACAGATATCTACACCATGCACACATACACTGTATACATATATATCCAATAAATATATAGATAGACATATAGACACATATCCATGCATACACATATATACACACTATATATATACATATATACACCATATACACAATGTATATACCTATATATGTATATATATGTGTGTGTATATATATATATATAAAACATGTGTGGATGTGTGTCTATATGTGGATTGTTCATATGCACACATACCCATTTGGGATATATGGACACAGAGAGGTTAAAGAACTTTCTCAAGATCATACAGATGCCAAATGGCAGAACCAAAGTCTTCTGCCTGAACATTTCCTCTTCAGGCAGATTCTTTTTACCAGACCACATTGTCTTTCAGTTGAACAATGTGCATAAAAGAGGGCGTCCTTGTCCCATGGAATAAATATGCCTTTTGATATATTTTCAACTTTGTATTCTTAGGAATGAAGATGTCTTATTAGTTTATAGATTCTGAAGATTTGTGGTTCACTAATTAAACTCCCAGTTAGGTAGAGGATAAAATCTAGAGCAAGGGCTCTTAACCTGGGGACCTTGGGAATATGTGATTAGATTTCAAGGAGACTGTGAATTTAGGTTTTTTAAAAAATCTATTTCGATAATTTATTTTAATATGATTTAATGGAATTGACTTTCTTTTTAATCCGATGTATTGTATTTTATGCATTTAAAAACATCTTGGGAAGAGGCCCATAGGCTTCGCCAAACTGACTGCTCAAAGGGCTCACAACACCAAAAAAGATGAAAAATCATTACTTTAGAGACATTCAGTAGTATAACTGTGAGATGCCAAAGGTGGCAGAGAAGAGAGTGCCTTCATGGGCCTCCCTGCCTTAGTAAATATCCCCTACCCCAATACCTCCACCTTCTTTTTGTTTCCTAGCTATTTATTCTTTTGTGAATGCTTTTAAAACAGAAATCTCACAGTGCAGCACTCCAGGGGTTGCATTAGAATTAGTCGATTTCAGGATAGAAGAAGGAAACAAAGTACTAACCTTAAGGGGCGTTTAATCTCTCTAAATTGTGTACATTTCAGCTGGAGAGAGGTGGAGACATGTTTCACGTGAAAGATCTTTCTACCCAAGCTATAAGATTTGGTCTCCTAATTAATCAGGTATGTAATAACTAGAGTGGGCCCCCAAGTAGCTTGCCACTATTGACATCTGAACGTCATTCTACAAGTATATAATTGACATTCCCCAAATAAAGATTGTAGACCCTCCTCTGCTATATTAATTGGCTATATGACCTTGGGGAAATTATTTAATCTCCCTGGGACTCAGTCTCCCCACTTATCTAGCATGACAAATTCGACTAAATAATGTCCAAGTTTCCTTCTATCACTAATATGTGAACATTCCCTGTAGTTTTATTATAAACTTCATCTGTTTTCTTTAATATGCAATGTCTTTAAATACCCAAGATAATGGTCTATAACCAACTGAATCTTTCAAGTCTTTAAAGAATTGTTTAAAAATATCTTAGACTAGACTCCAATGTAAGCATACACATTTTATATACTATTTTATACATGTGTGTATGCATGCATGTATGAGTGAGTGCACGTAGGTGTGTGTGTAAGGAGAGACAGATAACACAAGAAAGAGAATTTGTATACTGAAAAGTTCATCAATTCACTTTCTTGGAGGAAATAGTAAAAATCTAAATGATTTTTTAAAAATAGTAATAAGTTACATAGTATTTTATTATTACAAAGTCTCCATTACTTCATTTGTTTCTCACATAAAACTTGTGAGGTGGGTAATTCAAGTATCTTTTCCCTCATTTTACAAAAGATGAAACTGAAGCAAGGGGCAGACAGCCCTGTTATGGGCCCTCCCTCCAATGCCTTCTGTTCCATGAAGCTTTCCCCAGCTTTCCCTGCATTTTTTCCCTATTGCAGCTGTTTTCCCTTTACAAATTATCTTGTCTTTTCTTGCCTGTTTATACCTTATATCCCACCAGTTGAATGTAGGCTCCTTGGGGGATAGGGACTACTAAACTCCCTGGCTGTTGGTATTTCATTGAATTTTTTTGGTCTTTGTATTCCAGGGCCTAAAGTAGTGCTAGGTATCCAGTAGGGTTTGAAGAATATTTTTTAAAAAATGCAATCAAGTACTTTTGTACATAGCATAAAAATCATTCTTGTCTTCTCATAAGGAATGCCCTCCTCCACTTCTTTACATCCCACCCATCTTTCAAGGCCAGGTGAAAAGCCACCTCCAAGATACAGTGTGAAAAGAGAAGTTGACCTTAGATTCAGAAGATTCGGTTAAAGCACCAAACGTGTTTCTCACCTGCATGTTAGGAGCACATAATTTAAGCAAGTTACCTCCTCTCCCTGCGCCTCTTTTGTCATCTGAAAAAATGAATGATTTAGACTAGATGATGTCTATAGTTTCTAACATTCTGGATTCTTCCAGGAAGTTGGAAAGACCCCTCCTCTACCCCCATCTCCCTTTTCTGTTTATTACCAAGTAATTAGCACTCAGGGTCTTTATAAGTATTTGTTGATTGGTTGAATGTGTGTGTGTGTGTGTGACCTTCCCAACCAAACTATAAGCATTTAAAGAGCAGGGACCATAGGCATTCTATTTCTGTTGGCTCCCTCTAAAATCTAGCCCAGTGCTTTTCACATAAGTAGGTACTCTGACACTTCCAAATTGATTGAAATATTTATATTCATTAGGAAATATTTAGCAACTCTTTTGACTAAGACTAGAATTAAAATAAAAAACATTTTTTCTTTAGTTTTCTTGCCTGGGTTCTCTATAGATTTATATTTTGGTTCACTTCTGAAAGACAGGTTGGCATAGTGCAGGAGTGGGGAACCTGTGACCTCGAGGCTACATGTGGCCCTCTAGGTCCTCAGGTGTGGTCTTTTGACTGAGTCCAAGTTTAACATAACAAATCCTTTTAGTAAGGGGATTTTTTTTCTGTGAAGTTTAGATTCGGTCAAAGGGCTGCACTTGAGAACCTACAGATCTGCACTTGAGGACCTCAAGGCCACATGTGGCCCCGAAGCCACAGGTTCCCCACCCTTGGCCTAGTGGACAGATGGGGCTGGCTTTGGAGTCATGAAGCTAAGGATTCAAATCCTGCTTCTGACCCTTTCTGATTCACAGCATCACAGATTTAGAGCTGAAAGGAGCCTAATAGGTCATCAAGTCCAGCACTTTCATTTTTCAGCCTAAGAAACTGAGGCACAGTGCTTTCCCCAAGGTCACACAGGTAATAAGTTTCTGAAGGAGGATTTGAAGCCAGGAATTCCTGGCTCCAAGGCCAGTATCTTACCCATTATGCTATGTTATTCCTCATTGGTTCTCGTAAGTAGGATTATACTTGACCCTTGCATGTGTCCATTCACATGCAGCCTAGAAATAAATATGGGATTCCATGAAATCTAAATGCATTATAAAGAAACTAATGGGCACATATTTAAAGAGTTTCAACTATCTTAATGGGGCAGCTAGGTGGTGCAATGGATGTGCTGGGCCCAGAGTCAGGACGATTCATATTCCTGAGTTGAAACCCAACCTCAGGCACTCACTATCTGTGTTACCCTGGGCAAGTCATTTAATCCTGTTTGCCTTAGTTTCCTCATCTGTAAATGAGTGGGAGAAGGATATGGTAAACCACTCCAGTCTCTTTGCCAAGAAAACCCCAAATGGGGTCACAAAGAGTCAAACGTGACCAAAATCACTGAACAAGGACAACGACAAAGGTGTTATCAATCCACTGTCATCAGTGGATGGAGCGCTGAGCCTGGAGTCAGGAAAACCTGAGTTCATATCTGGCCCAAAACACTTATTAGCTGCGTGACCCTGGATAGTTACTTAATTCTGTTTGCCTTAGTTTCCTCACCTGTAAAATGGGAGTAGTAATAGCAACTACCTCCCAGGGTAGTTGTGAGGATCAAATGAGATGCTAAAATGTTAGCTATTATTATTATTATTATTAATTAGGTTCTGATAAATTAATTCTAATGGGTAACATAGGTTACTCTCAGTCCTCCAATCAATTCTCTGAGTAGATTGCAAACCTTTACTGGTGGGATTTTCTCCACCTTCACTGAAGAAATCAAAGTCTGTATCCCTCTCCTCACCCCAAAATAAAGGGTATCTGCCATGAGCAAGGAACTGAGAGGGATAAAACAATGAATAGGACATAATCTGCCCCCTCAAAGAGGTTACAATCTAGTGAGGAGATGAGATGTGCATGCCAATAATCATAATGCAAATCCCGACATAAGGAATGCATAGGAGATAGTCAACAAAGGTACTGAGAGCCGTTCTTTAGGAGTTGTCTCTCCCAATTAGGATGGGAGCTCCTTGAGAGCAATGAATGCTTTGATTTTCTATTTATATCCCCAGCACTTAGCACACACAGTACTTGGCACATTTAAGTACTTAATAAATGATATTCCATTCCATCCAAGGAAAGAGAAGCTAGTTCCAGCTGGCAGGATCAGGGAATGCATCAAGGAAGCAACATTGGGGCTGGACTTTGAAGGATAGGTATGAAAGATAGGCTATGATCATCATCCATCCCCCACCCCACCCCACCCTTGTGAATTTTCTGATCCAGGATGAGAGGAGGGTAGTGAGTGAAGAGAGAACTGGCGACCTCTCTGCTGAACTCAATTCATCTCAAGCATTTATTAAATACCGACTGTGTTCAAGATACAGAGGGGTATGAAGGCAATACAAAAAGTAGTCCCTGCCAACAAAGGGCTTACACTTTATGGGGAGGTAATTTGTAACATTTAAACATATGAACAAAACATTATGACTTGAGCAAGAAGAGAACATGAACAAATAGGACCTCAGGGAAGGTTCAAATGTTAAATGAGTGTTCCAATGAGGAAGACTGGGAAACCTGGAGTCTAGTCCTGACTGGGCTGATATAGTTGCTATGTTCCTCATATGTAGAATGAGGAACTTGGACTGAATATTGTCTAAAGTTCCTCCCAGCTCTAATGTTCTGCACATCCACTCTTATATAGTAAAAATTATCAACCACTTGATTGAAGAGCATTCAATAATGTTATGTTGTTGGGGGTGGCGAGGTGGTACAGTGAAAAGAGCACTAGCCCTGGAGTCAGGAGGACCTGAGTTCAAATCTGGCCTCAAACATTTAACACTTCCTAGCCATGTGACCTTGGGCAAGTCACTTAACCCCAACTACCCTCCAAAAAAGGCAAAAAATAACAATGTTCTATCTTTGACTGTGACCTTCCCCCAGTCTCACCTATAGAACAGATTGACACCTGCATCTTTACTTACCAAAAAAAGAAAAAAGTTTGTCAGTGGAATTGTAACCAGGAATTTTTTTACCTAAGACAAAAAAATCAACCTTGAAAGTGGGACAGGTGGAATGGCAGTACAGAGGATGGTCTGACCATCAGCACAATCACAACTAATATAATAATGACAACCAACCTTTATATATCACTTTAAGGTTTACAAAATGCTTTGGAAATGTCTCATTTTATTTTCTCAACAATCCTGGGAAGTAGGTGCTATTATTTTCCCCATTTACAACCAAGGAAACTGAGGCAGACAAAGGTTAAATGACTTGGCCAGAATCAGACAGTGAGTAAGCGCCTAGACTGCATTTGAATTCAGGTCTTCCTGACTCAAAGTTTAGTGTTCTGTCCTCTGTGCCCCCTACCCACTGAAGAGAGATGACTGCTCCAGGTCTTTTACACTAACCCAAATGAACTCTGACATTTCAGCTTCAGTTATAGAAGACTATAAGGTAAGGCTCACAGCAATAACTATGGGAAGCATACACCACCCCTGCCAGATGTGGACACTGTGGAACAAAGCCTTGTTTGTTCTATTATAGTTCTATGAATCAATACCGAAGATTGCAAAAGGCTAATTCTTCAGAGCTCAGCACAAATGGAACTCAATATAAATATGGTAGACAGAATCCCAAGAGCCAATCACAGTAATAATATCTTTCTTGCTTGTTACAACACTTCCTAGTCACCTGCAATAAGCAAAGATATTACATAAAATCACTTTTCCCCTCTACTTATTTATAGCACTCCTAATGACAATCCCCAAATTCCATTTTCAGAGTATCAGAGGCAGGATAATGTATTGATGTGTTTTATTGTTGATCATAATTCACAATTTTATAGAGTTTTACAGTTATAAACTACTTCACAAAGCTATTTATTTGATTTTGACAACAACCTCATCAAGGGAGGTAGTCCTTGATATAAGGAAACTGAGTCTTATAAACATTAAGTAACTTGTCCAAGATAATGTATTAAGTGGTAAAGTACTTACTAGATGCCAAGTTTTAGCACTTTAGTACTTGTTTGCTATGTGACTGTGTGCTAGTCACTTAACTTTTCTGCCTCAATTTGCTCCCCTCTAAAATGGAGATAATAATACTTGCTCTCCCCACATGATATTGTTGCACTCTGCAGATTTTAAAATGCTATTTAAAATGAATGGGGTTTGAAAAAAAAAAAACTATTGTTATTATTCTAATTCCCAACTCCATGCCCATACCATATTACCTTAAGTACCTTCTATGAAAGACTCCCCCATCTCTTAGCCAAGTATGCATTTACAGATTCTGGGCCCATTTCTGTGGGTTACCTTCCATGTAGCTAGACCACAAATGTGCTTGGCTGGTTTTTAAAGTACCTTCAATGGCCAACTCATCAATCAAATTAATGTGCAACATTATAGATGTGCAACCGTGATGTATTTAGAGTCTCTTAGACTTAAAGAAATGCACTGAGGTATTCTGTTTCCAAAAGTCAGAGAACAATATTTTTTCCATCTGGTAGCCTGTGGATCATGTTCTCTTTGTCACTCAGAAACAGATCGAACAGTTCAGAACAGATATGACTCGTCACTGAATGATGTTCTTTGGATTATAGCTATAGTATGACTTTCTTTGTGGTTCATATTGTTTGAAGGTTGGAAGTCTTGTATAGATTTTGACTTTTAAATCAAGTTTCAAATGAATCATTTGCTTGAATGAAGTGAAAGATTTTTCTCTTTTGTTTGTTCATCTTTTTACTCTTCAATATAACCTAGGAAAAAAAGATTTATTCGGAAATGATTGGTGTGTATGGATTCTTCTTTGAGATTAAGGGAATCAAACATGGCAGCTCCTCCTATAGTTTTTACATGCAGGTAAGAAGTGGGTAACAACCAGGAAAGTAAAATCTGTGAGGGTCTTGCTTTTGAATAACTGAAGACCGAGAAAAGAGACCTTTAAAAAATATCACCCTTCCATAATGAGTAATACTTAGTGTCAGACAAATGGAAAAGAAGATTAATTTTGTCTGAAGGGGGAGTGTGGTGTAGTGGAAAAGAGCCCTGGAGAATGAGTCAGGAGGTTTGACTTGTCATTCTATCCCATGCCACAAATTAACCACGTGACCTTGGTCAAGTTGTTTCATCTCTCTCAGTCTTGGGGTTGGTGTTTTTTTGTTGTTGTTGTTTGTAAAGTGAAAAGAAAATGGAATCTCTAAAACATGAGGAAAATGTAGTTGACAAATTATAAGTCAGTGAACTTCAAATCTTGGTGTAAAATTCTCAGAAGTATAATTAAAGGGATAGTGAAGGTCACAAAGGGTCGGAATGTCTTCATTAAGAATAGTCGTGCCCAATTGACCTAGGAAGCAGGTAGGTAGCACAAAGTGCAGATAGAGTGCTAGCTACACCTAGAGTCAGGAAGACCTGAGTTCAAATCCAGACACTTACTGGTTGTGTGACCCTGGGCAAGTCACTCAACCACTATCTGCCTCAGTATCCTCATTTATAAAGTGAGGTTAATAAAAGCACCCATCTCCCAGGCTTGTTGTGAGGATTAATGAGATAATATTTATAAAGGGCTTTGCAAACCCTAAAGCAATATAAATGCTAACTAGCTATCTTCATCATCAGCATTGGGATTACTAGACCAATAGATCAGGTAATACTGTGGGCACAATATAGTCAGATTTTAGCAAAGCGGTTGACAGTGTCTCAAAGGCTATTCTTATAGAAATATGAAGAGATGTGGGCTAGATGACAGTCTAGTTTGGCAGATTGAGAACTGGTTAAATGGCCATCCCCAAAGAGTGGTCATTTATTGTTTGATGTCAACTTGTAAGGAAGTCTCTAGTAGCTCCCAGGAGCTCGCGTTGGTCCTGTGCTATGTGACTTTTTTTTCAATGACTTGGATAAAGACATAGATGACATGCTTGTCAAAGTTACAGCTGATGTGAAGCTAGGAGGGAAAGTTAACTTTGGATGACAAAGTCAGCATTTGAACAGATGTTGACACACATTGACATTGGACTAAATCTTTTAAATACTCAATTATTCAGATTGATCTGAGATCTCATCGATAGTTCCCTCCAGTAATGAGGATCACAGTCTATCTGCCCATCCTGCATAACTCTTATCCATACCTTCCCCCAGTTCACCATAGGAATCTATGCCAGAAGCCTCCCTCTCTTTCTCTTGACATCACAAGGCCAGCAATGCAGCTTTTAAGCTGTGCTTCTCTCCTCTCCTTCATCCTCACCAGCCCATCTTCACTTGCTAGCATACATTCCCCAGTTGACATCATTTACTTGTGTCTTCAGAGTTCTTCCTTGGTTATATACTGCCATTTGTTCACACCTACCACGTGCCTCTTCTACATTGCCCTCTACGTGCTATTCGTTTCAATTCTTCAGGGACTGCTGTGTTCCATCTTTCATTGCCAGTTATGTGAACTCTATGGACTAAATCAAATGAGAAGAAATCTTATAAGGATAAATGTAGATGCACACTTTTAAAAAATTCATAAGTACAAGATGGGGAAGGCAGCCATGCCTACATGAAAAAAAACCCTAGCAGTTTAATGGACTGCATTCTAAATATGAGTCAACAATGAGATACGGCAGTCAAGGAAGCTAACACCATCTTCAGCTATATGGAGAGGCACAGTGTCCATGACTCTAGAGACGAAAGTCCCACAGTACTTTGATTAGACAACATTTGAAGTGTTGGGTTCAGTTCTTTGTGCTACATTTAGTGATAATGATAATCTGTAGAGTGACCAGAGGAGGGCCACCAGGAGGGTGAGGGGCCTTGAATTCATGCCATACAAGGATTACTGGAGAGAACTGGGAATGTCAGGCCTAGTAAAGAGAAGGCTGAGGGCCTCACATTAGCTGTCTTCAAGTGTATTTAGGGCTGTCGTGTGGAAAAGGCAGTAGACTTGTTTGCTCACTCTCTGGATCGCAGAGCTAAGAGCAATGAGTCTAAGTTGCCAGAGGCAGATTTCAGATTAGAAAGTCTCTAACTATTACCGCTATCCAAAAGCATAATGGACTGTGGTAGGAGGAAAGGGGCACCACTTACTGGTTGTGAGAAAAATTGAGTGACATTGTGTTCATCTAATTACATTGTCAGGTGAAAACTTGCTAAGGTAGAGGTCAGACTAGATGTTCTCCCAGGTCCATCCCACATCTGAGGTTCTGTGATTCTGGGTGCCCCAGAGAAATGAAGATATTTGCCCAGGGTCACATACCAGCAAGTGACTCTTGTTTAGAAAAAGGCCATAGCCACCAGAGGAATCATTAAAATTCTAGAAGACACAAATAGTTGTCATTTCTTCAAACTCTTTTGTAATTTTTACTCAGTTAAATTAATATCCTTTCAGAGAATCAAATATTCAGACATGAACTTACCTGCCACTGTATGTGAGCGGAGCCCAGTTAGCCTCAGACAAGAACGCCTAGTAAAATATGAAATCAGAGCACAATCCCTGGTGGATGGAAATTGGCAGGAGTTCAGTACTAATACATTGACCCAAAAGTTTGGACTTATCAAGTCAACCAGCAAAAGCCATGTAAGTTTCTACTTTCAATAATAATCATAATAACAATAGCAACAGCAATAATTAGTATTTATGTAGTGTCTTAAGGTTAACAAAATGCTTTACAATAAGTTACCTCACTCGGTCCTCAAAAAAACCTTGTGAGATAGATAATATTATTATTATTCCCTTTTACTGATGAAGTAACTGAGGCTAAGTGGTTAAGTGACTTGCCCGGGGATGCGTAGACAGTAAATGTATGTCCAAGTTTAGCACTCAACTCACTGTACCACCTAGCATCAACCTTGTAACTCTGAAATTGATGGTGATCTATGGAGTGAAATTTTCTCAGTTATCTTGAGCTAGCAATCCCATCTCTGCAAAGTATCAGGAGCCTCTCCAATGATGAGTGGTCAGCAGCAATTAATACAATCCAAAGTGGGAACGCTCAACATAGGACCCAGATATAAGGGTCAATATTGTGCTAGTGAACCTTTCATTATCATTGCATTTATATGAGAAGGCCAAAAAAAGTTGGGTTGGGGAGGTGAGAAGAGTACTCATTAGTAGAAATTTTACAAATAATAAAGAGGAAGGACCTCCTGGGCAAATTTTGGCATAGGGGTCCGGAATTTAATTTGTTGTTGTTCAGTCTTTTCAGTCACATCTGACTCTTCATGACCCTGTATGTGGTTTTCTTGGCAAGGATACTGGAGTGGTTTGCCAATTCCTTCTCCAGCTCCAGCTGACAAACTTAGGTGAAACAGAGTTAAATGGCTTTCCCAGGGTCACACAATTAGTAAGTGTCTGCGGCCGAATTTGAACTCAGGAAGATGACTCTCCCTGACTCCAGGTCCAACACTCTATTCACTTTGCCGCCTAGCTGCCCTGAATTCAATTTACATCACCTCTATTATTAGCAAAGTGGCATTCCCTCATTCATTTATTTAGTCAATCACTCACTCAGTCAATCAGTCAGTCATTCATTCACCAAATGTCATTTACCATGTGATATGGAAAAAATACTCTAGGCATTGGAGGAGGTAAAAAGATCAACTATGACAAGGTTTCTAACCTCAAGGATCTTAGAGTTTGGTGGGGCAGGTAACTGATGTACAGTATTATATGATAAATGCATTACAATAATATAAAACCAAGTGTTGTCTGAGGCTAGAGGACCAAGGTTTATTGATGGGTGGATCACTGAAAACTTCATAGAAAGCTTCAGGTGGCACCTGACTTGGACTTTAACAAAAGGGTAAGATTTCAAAAAGCAAAAGGAAGTGGGACAGCATTCCAGGATTAAGGAAGAATGTGAGCCAAGACTCAGAGGAAGGATAGTGTAGGCTATATTAGGAAGATACAGTAGTTCAATTTACCTGGAATGAAAGCTATTGGAAGAGTTCAATATGAGGTAAGATCATAAAAGTAGGGTAATACCAGAAAGTAGAGAAGTCTTGACTGCTAGGTATAGAAATTCAAATTTTACTTAACAGAAAATCAGAAGACTGAAAAATGTTGCACTTTAAAGTGACACAAATAGATTTATTTATGCATAAATTAGATTATTTTAGCAGTGATACGAAGATTATATTGGTGAGGTAGAAAAAAAGGAGATAACCAAGGCAGGATGACTTTTTAGAAAGCTATTGCAGCAATCCAGGCAGGTAGGTAATGAGGGCTTGAACTGTGGTGGTGATAGGGGAGATGTGGAAATATTGAAAAGGGGGAAAATTCCAATAATGTTACAAAGGTGACATCTATGAGATTTGACTGGGAGACTGTGAATAGTAGTATCAGTGACATCAGTAGTGAAGTCAGAGCAGGTTGAGGGGGAAAATAGTAAACTCAATTTTGGACAGGTTTAGTTTGAGGTGTTAGTAGTAGTTAGATGTTCTGTAAGCAGTTAGGGATGCAGGTTTGGAATTCATGAAAGAGATCAAGATTGGAGTCATCTGCATAAAACAGTGTTAGTAGAAGTCATGGAAATGAATGAGAATCCCAAGGAAAAAAGGTATAAAAAAGTCATTAAAAAAAAAGAGAACAAAGAGGACCAAGGATAGGTCCTTGGGAAATAGCCACTTTAAGGGACCAAGAAGACAATGAAGAACCATAGAATGGGGGGACAGAAGAGGAGGAAACCTAAGAGAATTTGAAGCCTCAGGTGACTAATCTGTGTCAAATGCGGCTGAGTGGTTAAAGACAATGAATATTGGGGGGGAAAAGGAAATTGTACTTGGTGATTAGTAGGTTGTTGATATTGGAGAAGAGCAGTAGAGTTGTGGGAATAGACTCCAAGTTTCAAGTGGTCAGAGTAAAAACCAAAGTCTGGAAGTAGTAGTATTTTGTGTAGACCAATTTTTCAGGGAGTTTAGCAATGAAAAGGGAGGAGAAAATGGGATAGCAGCTGAGAGGAATAGAAGGATCAAAGGAAAACTTTTTAAAGGTTGGTGTAAGTATGAAGAGTAGGTTTAGTGAAAAAAATGAGAGAGGTGGATGAATACTAGGTTGTGGTTGATTAGGGCAATTTTAAACAATACTTATAGGCAAATAAAAAGGAGCTCATAGTAAGGATGAGATGAAAGATGTGTAAGCCAGAAGAAATAGTTGTTGGAACAAAGTTGATGAGGAAACAGAAGGCAATAGGATTAAATAAATGGAGGGATTAACCTTAGTGAAGAGTAATACATCTCTTCTGTGAATAGGGAGCTAGAAGAAAGCGTGGGTATTAATACTGAAACTTTCTGAGGAGTAGAATAGTGGAGACTGAAGGGTCCCCCATAGGATAAGCTCAGTGAAAGAGGACTCTTCTGTAAGTGTGGGATTTCGGTAGGGGAAGAGTTGGATAGAAGAGGAGAGAGAAAAAAGGTTTAGAACAGTCAGTCTGAAGAAGAGATGATAATCAATAGGGGTATAGCAGAATATTGGCAAGTAGGAGTAAAGGAGATCCACTGAGGTTCTGTACCATACATTTGTAGTGAGTGAAATCAGCTCAATTTTGTGACTTTTTCTAATGCAATCCAGTAACCCTGGAGCAGAATTAGAGAAATCATATGGTGGAGGATACCAAGACACAAGAACTCATATTTTTGGAACCCTTCCGTAGGCAAAGGATTGTAGGGTAGCAGCCAATGAAACTTTAAAGTAGAATGAAAACTGAATAGCACCAAGTGCATCTGAGCAAGGGATAAATTAAGAGAATAGGAATGAGTTAAGAAGCCAGAGGTCACAGCAAGAGTGGAGCCTAGGCTCCTCTTTAGTGGGAGAGGTGGAAGAATAGGAGGTTATGGATATGGATAATATGATTTCCGAGTTCTACAGATTTCAAGAGGTCTAAAGTATATCTTCGTTAGGAAATGGCTGAAAGTGGTGCAGAGAGGAAAGTTAATAGAATTGCTATTTTAGAATAAAGCATCTTATAGATGAGGTATAGAGGGGATGGCTATGAGCCCTGCACTAAAATCAGAACTAGACATTTCCTAAGATCCATTCTAGCTCTAAATCCTATTAGCTGTAGAAATTACCTGGAGGTGGGAAGATAGCAGCAATCCAATACAAAAAGTATTTATTAAATACCTTATATATACAAAGCACTGTGCTAGGCACTGGGGCTACAAGAACAAAATGCAAAGATAGCCATGTAAATAGGGAGTGGTGGTATAAATGGATGGCATGTGCTTCAAAAAAGGAAAGATCATTTGGATGATATGAGGGAAATGATCTGGAAGTGTTCATTGAGAACAAGAAAATATGGCCCCATGAGTCTTGTACACTGGATGAATAAGTGACCTTCCCTGGTGAGGACTGCAAAGCTGTGTGGTATCAAAGGAGGCCAGCATTTCAGTTTAAGTGAAGGGTGAAATAGGGGCAACTAGGTGGTACAATGGATAGAGTGCCAGGTCTGGTATCAGGAAGACCTGAGTTCAAATCCGGCCTCAGACACTTACTGGCTCTGTGACCCTGGGCAAGTCATTTAACCCTGTTTGCTCAGTTTCCTCATTTGTAAAATGAACTGGAGAGGGAAATGGCAAGGGTGAAAATAGATGTTAGAAATCTGAGTATCTTAGGGGAGCTTATAGCAAGAACAGAATGGGGATTCCAACAGGTTTGTTCATATGTGTCAAACAGTAGGTTGGTTAACTGAGTTGAAATGGGCCTGAAAAAGAATAGGGTTGATTAAAATATGGGATGATAATCTGAGGGGCAGTAATACGAACTGTAACTAAGGCAGTGAACTTACATGACTAGAATTAAAGAATCAGTACCCTGGGAGGTAAGTTGATACCCTAGTTCATTTTACTCAACTATATATTGACATGTACCCAGCTATTTGGTTAAACAGAAAACAGCATACGAATACTTCAACTTTAAATGATCTGTGAACAGGTGTCTAGCAGTAGTTCTGTTCATAGTAGTTGATTTGGGGACACCAGGGCTTGCAGTTCTGATAGGAACCTATGGGTGCATGAATTAAGATGATGAAATAGTGACCATAGAAGCCACCAGCAGAAAGAACATGATTTTACCTGACACCAATAGAGGCAGGGCCTTTCTTTTGCTTTTTCTTTTACTTTGTGAAACTATTATTTCCATCCTAACCCCCCTTTGCTTTGCTTACTGTTTTAGACCTTGAAAATCGAAACTGTAGGCAATCCTATCTTTGTGACTTTTGCGTTCATTTTTCCTGTATCATGACAATTTCCAGAAGAAATGATGAGATTTCTACTACCACTGATCAACATAAAAAGAAAAGCAAACTATTAAAGGGCTCACTCAAGTGAAAACCCCATGTTGCTGGTTGATATTTGTCCCACTCTTGACTTTTGCCCGCATTCAGGTCAGTTGAAGGTGAAAAGTCCACTGGACTTATGGGTTCTCCATCATTGTCAGCAGGCTGGCAGAGAATAGAGGATGATTCTTTTCTATATTATTACATTCCAGAGTTGGGGCATAAAGGTTTGAAAAATGCAATAACCAATGCATTATCAGATCATACTTAACTCATTCTCCCTTTCCAGGTTACTGTGCAACCATAAAGACATGGCAAACCAATGTTTGTGTCTACATTGTAGGCACCTGAATAGGTAACACCAATTTCTACAATGAGGCAGGGGGGAGTGGATAGATTGTGTTCTGATTCCACTAGAGGAATGCAAAAATAAGATGATTTGTCCTATTTATCACTATAATTACTCAAAGATATCAGTATGGGTTTCAGACCACCTCATCTAGTGCCCTCTTCTTTCCCCTTCCCCCCAAAAAAGTGGGATGGCCATCTACTCCACTTTCATGTGGCATTTAATTCCAAAAAAGGAGACATCTACTATAACTGTGGAGAATTAATAGAGATTAGAAAAGAACATGATGAGAATGAGATGATATTACCTAAGTTTGGTGTATTACCCTGGCTTTGGGGAGTGAGGGGAGCTATGCAAAAGGAGCCAGGAATTGTGTGTGATTTCCATACCTCATACAAAGCAGAGTTGGCAGGTTGATTGTAAGTAGAGATGAGGAGCAGGTAAGGTGGACTAATGCAAATAAAAAAAAAGATAAATAGAGGGCAGAGGGCTGGATTTTTGAAAGGTAGATAGATACAATCAGGGAGGAAAATTATATTGGCTATAATATGAAAAATGAATTGAAAGGAAAAAGCCCTTGGGAGAAGGAAGGACATTATCAAAGAAAATGTTCAGGGCCTAAATGAGGATGGTTATGTACAGGAAGAAACACATGTCACTGAAAGTGTTCAAGAAGAGGTTGAATAATCATCTATCATGGATTATGTTGAGAAAATTCCTGCATTGGGTAGGAAGTTGGACCAAGATGATCTCAAAGGTTCTGTGACACTGTCACATGTGGGCGGAAAGAAGCAGAACTCTATCAACACCACACAAGGAGTGGCTGTCAAAGGCTCATACTATCTGGGGCCTGTTGTCGTAAATTCTGACAATGCACCCAAAGCAGGATCTGTGGTAATCACATGGAGAGGCGTTCAGTTCATCCACTACTTGGCAGCTGCCATTCTCTGGCAAACACATCTCTAATTACAGAAGAGACTGTACACAGATTATTATAAAAAAAATCCACTTCTCAGAATTTCTTGGCTAATGTACATCACTCATTGTGAAGAGATGACAAAGGTTTCCACATAAGCTAGTAGGGAATGTTTAGCAACATGTCACTAATATTCAAAGTAATCAAAATGATGAGCACTGAGAAGAGGCTTATGGATAGTCTGCTGCTCCAGAAGAGAGAGATGTGATGAATATGATATGGTATATGAAACCCTATTTCATGGGTGTGACTTAAGTCAGTAAGACTTCAAGAAGAAAGCCCCCAATGCCTACTTCATAAATCTTTAGAGTTAGGAGGGACCTCAGAGGTCATCTAGTCCAAATAATCTCATTTTATAGGTTAGGAAACTGAAATCCAAGTTAGATTACTTGCCTGGGATTATTCAGCTAAAATAAAGTGTAATCAGGCCCCAAACCTAAATTTTCTGACCAGAAATCTGACACTCTAACTACTTTTCTCATTAATCATGAAAATCCTCCATTAAAATTTGTTAGTTCATTTGGTCCCTGTATGTGCCCAAGTTGGTTTGTCTCTGACTATATAACAAAATTAAAATAGTCTTCTTAAGTTCTGATGAATAAAAAATAGGACTCTGTGACCTGAAGAAGACTGAGCTTGGAGAGAAATCTAAATATGCCTCTGTGACATTGAGAGGTAGACTCTCCTATCACCAAATAGATATGTGCTTTGAGAGACAAATTGTCTAAGGATTCAGAAGTCTTAGCAAAACAGATTACTGTCTGACTATTTTATTTACATCGTATTTCAAGTGTACTTATTGTTTAAAAAATTCCTTAGCATATGCTTCTTGTCAAGTGACTTATAAAAATATACATTCATGTAACATTTTTCTGTTCTATTTTGTATATGGATACATTCTTTCTCAAACATGTGGCTATTTGTTAAATTCAGAGTAAAAAAATAAATTAAAAACATGTATATATGTTATCAATATAAGTAATTTATATCATGTCTGTTTCTTTTGTTGGTGTTTACTCTTTCTGATCTCCAGGAGTCCTGAAACAATCAATAGAAAGGGCTCATATATCAGTAAGACAACAAGTATTTATTAAAATGTCTTCTCCTAAGCATTGGAGATACAAAGAAAGTCAAACCCCCATGTCTGCCCTCAAGGAGCTTACATTCTAACGGGAGAGACAACATGAAAACAACTAGGTCAAAGGATATATTCAGAGCAAATGGAAGGTAATCTCAGAGAGAGGGTACTGTGGGGGCGAGGACACTCAGAAAAAGCCTCTCAAAGAAGGTATTATTTGAACTGAGTCAAAGGATGCCAAGAAGTGGAGGATAGAAGGGAAGGCCATTCCAGATATGGGGGCCAGGGGAGCTCGTGAAAAGGCATGGGAGGAAGATCAAAAAGGCCAGTGTTACTGGATTATAGATTGCACAAAGGGGGGTGAAATATTAGAAAACTGGTAAGGTAAGAAGGGGCCAGGTTGTAAAGGGCCTTGAATACCTAAAAAGGATTTCTCTATTTGATCATAGAGATGACAAAGAGCCACTCAAGTTTTTTGACTGGGATAGGGAGGGTGCCATGATCAGACTGACATTTTGGAGATATCTTACTATGTCTCTGTTAAGTTCTTTGCACCTTTAGAACTACCTACCTGATTACTATCTGGCCTAAGAATAACCTGGGATGTGTAAATGGGGATGCTTTAATGAGTTGGCCCTCCAAAACTTGATGAGCGCCTTCAAGAGCACAAAGGTGATGAATTCACAGTTGTGAGACCTTGGAAATATTTTGTTGGTTTTCTGAGCTAAGAAAAGTCCATATTACTTCCCTCGTCCGGTATTTGCAGAGTGCTTAGCCATGATCACATATAATAACCCTACAGTCAGGATGGAAGGTTACCCTGGGATATCCTGGGAAAACTCCAACACAGATTTTTTTTGACATGAGGCAGCAAGATGCAAAAAGCAAATGGCCTTCTCTAAAGACAATGGAAACTTGGCTCCCCAGAAGAGGATCTTTTCCTAAAAGGTACCTGAGTAATGATGCTAATCCAGTTCTGCTTGTTCAACAACTTTTAAGTTCACAGGTAAGAAAATTTTAGAGAAATCAAGTTTTACTACCAATCAGCTTACAACCATGGAGAAGACCTTCCTCACCTGGGCAATATGATGCATTTCTTTTTCTCTCCCCCTTTTTCATTCCCCTTCACTCATCTATGCCTTCTATTGTTTCATATTTCTCACTCCTCTTCCACCTTCTCTGAATGACCAGAATAGTATTCTAGAGAAGACACTGGACTGGGTATCAGTAGATCAACTCAAAAAGCATTTGTTAACTGCCTACCATGTGCCAGGTCCCGCGCTAAGCACTGGAGATATGAGGAAAGAAAAAAAATATCTTCTTTCAAAGAGCTCACAGTCTAAGGAGGGAGACGATATACAAAGAACTACATATAAATAAAATGTATACAAGATGCATTGGAGATAATTTTAGCAGGAAGTCACTAGTATTAGGGGAACCGGGAAAGGCTTCTTACAAGAATGTGGTATCTTAGCTGGGTCCTGATGGGAGTCAGGTAAAGGAGGCTCCATAGTTAGATGACCTAGTCATATAATTCATCCTCTCTGGTTGTCTGTTTCATCATTTGTAGACTGAGGGGGTCAGATAGGATGACCTAATCTAAAGTAAAGGTTTCTTCCAGTTCTCATATTGTATCATGATGAGTTTTTGGGTAACCCTCTAATTCTATCACTGCCCACTAGAGGGAGTGGTCCCCCCTCAAAAAGTAAAAACCCAGCATTTCCTAGTAGAAAACAACCACCAAGAGATTAATTTGTGTAGCAATGAGGATAATTAAGTTAATATGTGTTGTTACATGTGTCAAATGTCAACTTTTCTGCATCTCACTCTGAGGAATTGAGAGTATGTGTGTGTTCATTCAAATAGCCTCAAACATACTTAATAAAAACATCTGAATTAAATCATCTGAATTGTGTGTAAATAAAACTAGCATAGAGTCATAGACTAGCCCTGTTAGGGACCTTAGAGATCATTTAGTTCCATTCATTTACCCCACATTTTACAAATGAGGGAACTGAGGCATGCTGAGGGGAGGTGGTTTGCTTAAACTCACACAACCTGTTATTCGTAGAGCTGGGACTAGACGCTTAGTCTCCTGATCTGTACTTTGAATTTACTTTCTTCCTCACCAGATGAGTCAACACGTGGAGGAACAGAGCTGCTTAGCAGCAGGATTCACCATAAACAAAACAATGATACCGTCAGGGGTGTGTTGGAGCCAGCTCTAACAGGCTCAGAGAAAGGACACAATTGTTCAATGTTCGGTGTGAGGATTGATGCCTCAGAAACTGGTAACCTACAAATCAGGGCTTGTTTTATTGTTTTGTTGATTGTCTAGACTTAAGAAAGTGTTAATAGTACAGATAAAGCGTAAGTGCATACTTTTTGTTTTGAGAGCCTGGGTGTTAAACATTTACCTGCACACTCCCTTCTTGCTCTATAAAAATACTTGAGTTTAGCAGAAGTTCAGTAGTAGGTTCAGGGAATGAAGTCATCACTAGCCTGGAGGCCTGATGACTGGAGACTAACAATAAAATTATAAATGATAATAATAATAACGATAATGTTTACATACATTTTAAGGTTTGTAAAGTGCTTTCCTTCCATTATCTCATTTGAACCTCACATCACTCCTAAATATAAGGCACACCTGTCTTCATAGCTTTTGCCTTCTACAATTATTTCCTAGAGGTACAATGCCTTTCTATTGCCCTCTGACACTACCTATCCACACCTCCCTAGATTCCCTTCCTCTATAATATTCTTAATCCAATCTTATTCAACAAGCATTTTAAAGGCCTACTGTGTGTTAGGAACTCTGCAAGGCTCTGAAAGTTCAAAGAACAAAAAATAAATTGTCCCTGCCCTCCAGTGACTTACATATTCTCTTGGCTATTCTTTGCTTCCTTTACATCTCTAGAGAGTATTGCAGAATCACCTCACAAGGGACTTTACAAGTCATTTAAGCCTCAACAGGCATCCCCTGTATGGCAACAGGAAATTATTCAAGCTTCTCTTGACCTACAGTGATAAGGAACTCAATGTCTCTCAAGGTGGTCTAGTCCATGTTTAGACAGCTCTAATTGTTAGGACGTTTTTCTTATATCAGTTTCAGGCTTAGAATCAGGAAGACTAATTTTCCTGAGTTCAAATCTGATCTCAGACCCTAACTCTGAGACCCTTGGTAAGTCACTTATCTCAATTTCCTCATCTCTAAAATGAGCTGGAGAAGGAAATGGCAAACCACTCCAGTATCTTTGCCAGGAAAACCCCAAATGGAGTCATGAAGAATGAGAGAGGATTTAAAGGACTGAACTACAAACTTGCCTCAGTGGAATCCGTTGGTATCTGGCCTGGAGACCAAGTAGAACAAAGATAATCCCTCTTTCATAAGACAGCCCTTCAAACATGTGAAAACAGATTTTCCCTATAATCTTCTAAGAATGTGTTCATAGGCTCAACCAGATTGCCAAAGAGGTACATGACAAAGAAAAAATGATAAATTTCTGCTTTTGAAAGTTCTTTTTTAATTCACCAGAATAATTGCTGCTTTTATTATCACAATTCTTTTCCTGAGAGCAGCCTAACCTTTCTGGGCTGACTTACCCTTGTGGAATGCTAGGCCATGGGATTTTAGGATCAGTGGTTTCTTTTTCTGCATTCTTTGAAGTCAGCCTTCCCAAATCTGGGCGGCACATCAGACTATTCCCATCTGTATCTACCATAGACTCTCATATGGAGGGGTCACTTCCTCCCAAAGTTTCTATCATCTCTACATTAGCAGCCAGTTCCTCATTTGTCATAATGAGGCCCAGACAAGTCATCCTCTTCATTGCTTCTTTTACCTTTTGAAAAATGCAGTCACCACTGAGTCAAGTCAAAAACATATAAGCGGGGCGGCCAGGTGGCTCAGCAAGTAAGAGCACCGGCTCCAGTGTCGGGATGACCAGGATCAAATCCAGCCTCAGATACTTAGCACCACACCCAGAAATAATAGCTGGCCGTGTAACCTTGAGCAAGTTACTTGACCCCTATTTCTTAAAAAAAAAAAAAAGATATATATATATATAAGCTACTCTGCTCAGGGTGAGGGGATAACATGCATTCCACATCTTGCACGTGTTTGTTGAATTGGGCTGAACTGAACTATAAATCTAGGTCTCCAGACTCTTACAACAGTATTGCCACTGGAACATCTGGGGCCAAAAGGACTCGAGGTCACACGTGGCCCTCTAGGTCCTCAAGTGCAGTCCTCACTGTGAAGTTTGGATTTAGTCAAAGGGTTGCAATTGAGGATCTAGAGGGTTTTGTGTGACCTCAAGGCTACAGGTTCCCCACCCCTGAATTACTCCCTTTAGGGATGCCCCCACTCCAGCTGGGAAGGCTGCACCCTTCCCTGTCGCTTTCACTTCCCCAGTTATTGACATTTTGATACCCCTTAACTATTCTGAAATCCCATGATTATAGCATCTATGCATAATGCCCTACCTAGCTCTTTCCAGGATCCTAGTTGGTCATTCTCAAATGTGCCACAGGGGAATGTCTTTAGGCATGTCCCAAATTTGATGAAACTTTGACTTACAATATAATGTATAGGTTGGAGTCTCCATTCCTGTATTCTACCTCAATGTCTGGGAGCAAAAGAGTTTGAAAACCACGGCACGACCACAACTACCTCTTAGGGGCAGAGGAAGGAGTCTGATCTTGATCCTAGAGACTGAATACAATATTACAAATAATCCCTAGCCTACTAATGCTTGTACTAATTTCTACCCAGAGTAGTAAAGAATACACCCTGTAAGCTTTAAAGCCTTATAATAAATATGTACTATTTTGATGAAAGACTGAAACTGTGTATTGTTTTGAGGGAGGCAGCCTAGTTTTTTGGGAAGAGCACAGTCCTGAGCATTAGAAGAAGTATGTTGAAGCCAACTCAGACTTCACTGCTAACATGTTTTGTAATCCCAAGCAAAGTAATTTCCCTTTTCTGGGCCTCGAGATTTTCATCTATAAAATAAGGGGGTTGGGGTCAGTATTTCCCAACAGCCTATAATAAAACCAGTCCAAGAAACATTTACCTCCATAGGTTCCTGTGTCTTAAAATTATAAATTTATTAAAATAACCCTACCTTGTCATTTCCCCCATCCTAGTCTCCTCTTTTTTTTTTTCAGCCAAAGAAAAGTTTATTAAAGATTTGCCATAATGGCTAGACTCTTAAGGAGCCTAAGTATATGTGAAGCTTGTATTGGCAAGCAGGCCAGAATAATCTTACATAGAATGAGTCTGCCCCAGTCTCCTTTTTACAAGCTCTCAGGCTCATCTCCCTGAACCTCCAAGAAAGAATGATCTGAGGAAAAGACATATGAGATCTCACCAGCTCAGAGTACAGTTTGTGTTAGCAAATACTAGACTATTCGTAAGGCTGCTTCTTATCAGATGAGTCTATTAAAGGATAGCCTACCATTTACTATCTGTGTGACCTTAGAAAGTTATTTAACCTCTCCAGGCCTCAGTTTCCTCATCTGTTAAGTGAGGAGGCTGGACTAGCTAACCATAAGAGTCTTTCCAACTCTAAATCCTGTCTTATTGTTGCTTCTGTGTTGACAAGGATGTCAGAATCTCACCCTTCCCCACTGCCACCAAAATTCCAATATATCCTTTCTGCTCATTAGTCTTACATCTTATTGAAGTCTGAGTCACTACAATCTGTCCAATATACCAGTCCAATATAGTAGGCCTTCCAAACAAATTCTAAATAGGATGCTTTCTATTCATAATGGCTTCCCTTAATTTCAGATCCCAGTCATAAAAAAGTATTGATGTGCTCATTTCCAGAATGAGAAAGTCCCTCCCTTCCCCCATAGTGTAGAACTAAGTAGATAAGAACCCATGTCTTCCCCACCATCTTTTTCTTAATTTCATGGGTTCAGCCTGTGACTGTCATTGTGATGTCCAATATCCTAAGAGGGCCTGAAAGCTTATTACATCATAAACTCATTATGAGTTAGTTAATCCAGAAAATTGTTGACCAGAACTGAGGTTATCTGTAAACACACTCTGTGAGAGCAACCTGTTATCAAAGTAGAGAATCGGATATGAGAGTTTGAACTCGGCCTACTGCCTTCTTGCTACTTTCTGCTAATGTGGGTCACTCTTTTAAGCAGGACAGTCTGCAGGTAGATCCCTTTGTATTCCAGAGAAACAGTAGCTTCTTAACTGTTTGGAGAATATAACCAGAGAAAAGACTTTTTTAAGTATACTAAAAGATAAAGAGTTTATAAAGGGAAAATGGAGTCACCTTTTTTTCCCCCAAAGAGCAGCCCATTCTTAAGTCCATCCCTTGGTCTCCCAGAATCTGCTACTCCTCAGGTACAGTTTACTTGCTTGCAAACAGTGGTCTTCTCTGGGATTTCTACTTTTCACAATTCCCTTTCCTTAAGTAACTTTTGCTACCTTTCATTCCAGCTCCTCCATGGCCCAAACAGTCATACTACATTTTATTCCATAGCTGTAATCCTGAAGAGGTGGTAATATAAATTGAATCCCAACCTAAATGTAGGGGGGAAAATGTTGAAAGAAAGCCTCAAACATTTTGCAACATTTTGCAAGTTTTAAAATGCTATGCAAAAGTTCCCTCCTTGTACTCTAAGTCTTAGCCAAACTGACCTACTTGCAAATTGAACACTCAGTTTTCCACCTCATGCCTTTGCAGAGGCTGTCCTCCATGCCAGGAACACAACCCCTGCTCACCTCTGCTTCTTAGAACTTTAGTTTCCTTCCAGCTTTTTCTCACATCACCTCTTCTGTCAATCTTTTCATGATTGGCTGCTATTTCCTTCCTCAAAATATCTGCTATTTACTTAACTACATACATGCCATATATGTGAATATAAACTCCCTGAGGGCAGGAATGGTTGTGTTTGCTGTGGTTTTAACTTCAGTTTCATAACCTCAGCATCTAACACAGTACCTTGTATACAGCAGGCACTTAATATATATTTGCTGAAATAGTTTAAATCCTGTCAGTCAATTTGCTCCATAGTACTTCTAGGTCCCTCAATGATGGGTGAGAGATGCCATATTTTAATATTTATTGAACACCCACAGTAAAGTAGGTATCGCCTTTCCTTTTACCTCCTTTCTTCTCTCCCTTATCTCCTCTTTCTTCTCCCCCCCCCCACCCAAAGCTCTTTGAGGTCCAGAATTGTTTTTGCTTTTTTTAAAAAAAATCTCCAGGGTCTGGCATATACTAGGTGCTTAATAAATACTTATTGCTTGATGGACAGAACTAAAACATAAAGCCTCTCATCTCCATAATTTAAGCCACAATTCAAATGCCACTTTCTCTGTGATACCTTCCTGGATTCCCCCAGCAAAAGGTAATCTCTCCCTTATCTGACTTTATACAGCACTTATCAGTCCCTTATATTATTTTCACATCCTACCTTGATGAATGTGTCCCTAAGCAGATAGATAGAAGGCCAGCACTGGAGCAGAGTCCCACAGGGAGTTTTCCTTACTGTTCAGTACACTCTTACTCCAGATAAACCGGAAGTGGAAAACCAGAAGGCAAGATCAAATCCTGGGGCTTGTGGGCAGGAATAGAAAAGAATAATAAAAGTAATAATTGCTGGCTCTTTAAGCTTTGGGGACAACTAGATGGCATAGTTCCTAGAGTGTTGGACCTGGAATCAGAAAGACTCAAGTTCAAATTTGCCTCAGGCATTTTCTAGCTATGTGACCCTAGACAAGTCACTTCTGTTACTTTAGGTTCCTTGTCTGAAAAATAGGGGTAATAATACATCTACCTCACAGGGTTAGTATGAGAATCAAATGACATAACAGTTGTAAAGTGCTTAGTATAGTGCCTGGGACAGAGTAAGCATTATATGTTAGCTACAGTTATTATGACAAATGCTTTGTCCATGGTGACTTATTTGAGGGAACAGTAAACTAATCATTACAAATGCTATACAATATTGTGTTCATGCTCAAAGGTTTATAGGATTCAGAGCTGGAGGGGATTTCTGAGATCAACCCTCTCTTTTTATACATGATGAAGTGACTTCCCTAAAGTCACGGCAGCCAGTAATCAAACCAGGTCCTCTGAATCCAAATTCATGGTTCTTCCCATGATGCCACATTTGTGCTCATTTTTTCTCTCTCCTACTAGATTGTAAAATTTTTGAGTGTAGGGATGATGTTTTATTCATTTCTTCTGCATCCCCCACAAAACTGAATACATAACATAAGCTCAATAAACTTTTGATGAATGAGGGAATAAATGAATGAAAAGTGAAAAATCACCACCTTATCTCTATCTGTGTAAATCAGGACAATGCAACACAGTATCAATTTTGCTTAAAGTATGGTACCCATACATGCCTAATACTTCTCATTCTCAAGATGTCTCAGAGTTTTAAAAGTAATGTTGGATGAACAGATTGCTACAACCATAGATTAGGACTGGGGGTATTCTATTCTATTTGTTATTCCCATGTTCAGTTGCATGATGTCATATTTCTTTAAGGTCCAGACTGTTTTCTTGCAGGCCTATATCAGTTTTCTCAGATGGACCCAGTAAACTTCAATATTCCAGTGGCCCTGGGTTGGTACTCCTTTCAGTGGAGCAGATCAAAAGCCATCAAGGCCTTCACATACACTGCAAGGCTTACAGTATCCACCCATAAATCCCCCATAGGGATCCTTTCACTGTATTAGAGGTCATCCTCAAGGTCTCTTAATATTGGAGGGCTACTACTTCTGTACTCATTCTGTCTAGTAGCATCACCTCCTTTTCTAATCAGATGTTTCCTGAGGGATATAACTTATACTACCACATTTCTCTGTTGGCCTTGGAATCAATGTGTCAACCATCAAGATTTATCTATCAACAACTTTGCACCAGACATTTTGCTAGGCACCAAAGATTAAAGACCAAAGACTAAAGGGAAACAGCCCCTGCCCTCAAAGAGCTTATATTCTATCAGTGGCAAACTCTCAACTATCTCATTTTATAAATGAGGAAACTGAGGTCCAGAAAGTTCATATAACTTTCCCAGGGTCAAATAACTAGTTAGTAGTAGAGCTAAGACCAAAACTCAGATCTTCAAGACCATAATATGTATACATATGTGTATATACATATGTGTCTGTATATATGTATATATATATAAATATAATTTGAACAATAACCACAGAAAATTCTATTTGACTAATGCTATTTAAGTGATGATTTATTGTTGTTCAGTCATATTAATCATGTCCAACTCTTTATGACCCCATTTAGGGTTTTCTTGGCAGAGACACTAGAGTGATTTGCCATTTCCTTCTCCAGCTTATTTTACAGATAAGAAACTGAGACAAACAGGATTAAGTGACTTGCCCAGGGCCACATAGCTAGTAGGTGTCTGAGGCCAGATTTGAACTCAGGAAAATGAGTCTTCCTGACTCCAAGTCTGGCATTCTATTCACTCTACCACCCAACTGCCCACTTAAGTGAGAATAGCCTAACCTAATTTCTAAAACAGTTTTAACATAAGGTATTTTAAGCCAAGTATAATATAGTGTTTCTTTTTAAAAACAAGGACTTTCTTCATAAAGCTTATTACTGGACATAAAAAAAGCTTGAGAACCATATGGTTCTCTCATATTGAAACAGCTATATTTACTTTTCTGAGTAGGTTGTTTGCTAAAATACATCCTCAAATATTATGCCCCATAGTGAAAATATGCTGTCCATGTTGCAGAAGACATTATCATTGTCATATGCATGATTATGTCACTGAATTTTTTTCTATTAATAACATTAACAGTAAAAAAAAAAATCCTACACTGATTTCATCATTCATCCTTGGTCAAGACATTCTCCATGACAATGGTGAATGCCTTTGACAAACTATATAAATGTTAGCTATTACATTGTTATTACTGTTATTTTTATTCTTTCTTTATGTTTTATGTTTCACTTCATAGACAGTTGCACTGTGGTTAAGCCTCTCAAAGAATCTTATAATGATCTTAGGATATACATGAAAGATATTTCACTGGAGATTGCTCTCCTGACATATATGTGTGTACACACACACATATATATAAATATGCATATATAGTGATCAGCAAACAAGAAACACAATAGGATCTTGCATTCTGTGTATCTTTAAGTAGATTGTGTGGCTAAAGATATGCTACACTCTAGAAAATTGTCTGCAAAAATCTGCTGTCTTCTCATATTTTCATCAAAGATATCCTCACTCAATACAATGGCAAATGCTTTTGAATAAACACTTTCTAGAAATAAAAACATAGCTATATGGGTTTGGTCTTTTGTTGGGTAATGTTGTCTTCATTGGGTAATGATGCTGTTCATAATTTTTTTCAGTCTGTTAATATCTTTCATTCCCTGAGCTATCTTCAAAACTGTTCCCTTGGTGTTTTCAGAATTGTGTCATTTCAATTGTCAATTCCTTCTGAGTGTGGTTGGTCTGCTCCAGACACTACCATTTTATTGTGTTGGATACTGAGTGTCCAAATATGGAGGTTACAGTATCATTGATGATGCTACTAGATTACTATAGATATAGTAATCTGGTGTAATGGGAATGCAAATTTGGAAGATCTTCCCTGCCCCTAGGCTAAAGTGCACCTGGAGCCCGGGGTGGGAGGCTTGTTTTTCAGTAGATACTTTTTGATTGGCCACTGGGTCAATAAGGTTGTTACATTCTCTGAGCCAGGAGAAGGCTATATAAGCCCTGATGTGTATGTAGCTTTGTTTTGGGGGCTCACTTTGAGAAGTGTTCTGTGATTTGATCTGAATTCTGGGAAGCCGTTGTTGAGAGTCCCCCGGCTTTGAAAAACCCAGATGTGGAAACCCAGATGTTGACTGGGTATGGATGTAATGGTTGGACAGTTTGGAAAGCTGTCTACTTGATCTGTTAATGTCTTGATAATTCTATCTGTATATTTTGAAGTTCGGGGTGCTGACCTTTTTCCCCTGAACAAGGTAAACGATATATGTCTGACTGATTAAAGTAAGCTTGTTAACCCATTTTGAGTTGCTTTCCTTTAACAAAGCAGATCCAAGAACCTGTGGTGCAGCAAACCCTGAGGACGCGCTTGGGGTGCTTGCCGCTACATCTGGCACACTTGTATTTATTTTGTATATATTTAGACACCAGTATAGACCGAGCCGTACGTGTCATCTCCCCCAATACAAGGTAAGCTTCTAGATGGAATTGCTTCTTCTTTCTATCCCCAGTGCCTAGCATGGTTCCTGACATAGATTAGTTGCTTAGCAAATGCTTGTTGATAAAATGTTTTTGCATGATTTTATTTTGTTTTTGTTTTTGCTTTTTGGGGGGCAATTGGGGTTAAGTGACTTGCCCAAGGTCACACGGCTAGTTTTTGTGTCAAGTGTCTGAGGCCGCATTTGAACTCAGGTCTTCCTGACTCCAGGGCCGGTGCTCTATTCACTGCACCACCTAGCTGCCCCTGCATGATTTTCTTGACACATCAGTATTTAATCTTCCATGTAGAACATAGTCAAGATAACTTTATTCCATACTACTGGATCCTACCTTACATTATTTTTCTATAATTTTCTTATTTCTAAGGTCCTCTTCTAATGCCAAGGTTGTTACTACATTAAGACATTTAGAGTTATTTTATCTGGGGACCTCTGGACCTTAGCTGAAAGTCCTACCTACTGACACCCTATCTCTATTTCTGCAATAAATGTTGAGGGAAACTGACATTTTTAGAAGCAAAAGACGACTTGCATTCTCAGGTGCAGAGAATTCTTCTTGTGTTGAGTCAGTGGAGAAAAGACATCAGAGAACTATTCAGTCAAGTCTAAGTGCTTCTGTTTTCCTGGTCACTGGCAGATAACACATTGATCAGTATCTGACCCACCAGAGACTATAGTAATCAATTAAAACCATTGCTGATCTCTCTTCCTTCATGGCCAAGACTACGGGTGTGGGTGTACTACCATATTTTGTATGGTATCAGCTATCATTGTGTTGGTTGGTTTTGCTGAACTGTTTGTTTGTTTGTTTTAATCTCTATCACAAAGGAGAGCTCACTGGGTAGGAAAGGGAGGAAAGACATATCCAGAAATGAATTTGAGATAAAAACAAAAGAAAGACGTAAAAGTTAAAGACATACCAAAAAATGTGATTTAATGTGGATAAGGATTGCCTTACCCATAATGGAGACTTGCTTCAAATTCCAGCAAGGGTTGAATTCCTTATTCTTTGGGTAAAGTTTCAAGAGACAGAATCTCTTGAGGATTTGTGTCTGGATACAGGGTTTTCATCAGGAGACAGAAGGGGGGAAAGGGGGAGCTTCTAGGAGGAAAATGTAAAAAAGAGAGAGGGAAAGGATATGTCCATATGGAAATGGGTGGTCCCAGGGTATTCTTGAGTAGCCATGAGTAGAGAGCCAAACTAATATCTAAGACATTGTCTAATGAACAGGAGATGCTATAGCTGAAGCTACACTCAGACAACAAATGTTCAAGAGATCAATTCTACACAGAAGCATCTGGCAACCCAGAGCCACAAGATAAGGCAATCCTAGCCTCAAAGTCTATAGTAGATCATGTTGGTCATTGAGAACAGACATGGGAATAACTGACACTTTCCTCACTCAACTGACACTTTTTCTACACACATCCTGCCCCCTCGGACGTTTTTCATAGGAGTTTTCTATCCCAATCATCCCAATAATGTAAAGAGTATATGAAATTGCATCTATTTGTTGTTTTTTCAATCATGTCTGACTCTCCGTGACCCCTTTAGGGTTTTCTTGGCAGAGATACTAGGGTGGTTTGCCATTTCCTTTTCCAGCTCATTTTACAGATGAGGAAAATGAGGCAAACAGGGTTAAGTGACTTGTTCAGGGTCACACTATTAGTAAGTGTCTGAGGGCAGAACTCAGGAAGATGAGTCTTTTTGATTCCAGGTCCAGCACCCTATCCACTGCATCTGTTTATGGGATTGCAAATGATGATGCTGTTGATTACCTTATTATTTACATTGATTTTTATGTTAAATAAATGCTTTTACTATAAGATTTGGGGCTTATATAGTCTGTCAAGAGAAATTATTACATTGATGAGAACTCAAGCTATGATTTACTGAATTGATTACCAAAATAAGCTATCCTGAACTTGAGGAAAGTAGCAAGGGACTCCTGATTCAGAGTTCTCATTGTCTGCAGGGGTCTAGTGTTAGACTAGCTCAGAAAGCCAAAAACACTAGGAGAAAGGAAAGGGAATTATATGTAATATTCAGGCCTTTGCCCTACAGATTTGAAAGCATTTCAGATCAGTACATTATTGCCTTTGTGTGCATTTTCATGTGCCCATATGTAATTATTTCTGGGGCTCCCATGAGTACTAAATTCCCCAAATTTTCTTTTGATGCACCATTGAACTCTTTCCAGCTTATCTTCTTCACAGTCTCTCTGCTGCCTTCTAACTTTCCCTTTGATGGGGTCAACAGCAAGGCACAAATATGGCCAGTGAGTTTTCAATGTACTTCTGAAAACTTTGTTGTTATCCCAATTTTTTTCTCTTTTATCCTAAAGTTTATAACCATAAACATCCCCAAGTCCTCCTAGCAGGCACAGGGCAGGCTCCCTTTATCTCTGTGAATAAGGGCACAGTTTCCGGAGTCATTCTATAGCTTTAGAATGTTTTGCACAGACCCATTTATCTTTTTTGGATACAACACTTAACTACTTCCTTTCAACAATGGCCACCAAGCTGCTCCCCAGTGAAGGAGTCTACCCTCCTCAGATTGTTCTTGAGTTCAGAATGCTAAAGGCTTTTATTGTTATTTAAGGTATTAATAAAGAGCCAATGAATGCACTGTGGAAAGGGAAAAGGAAAATGCCCACTTCTGGGCCTGCGATGTTTAGAAAACAAAGATAATCTCCTGGTTTTTATATGGAATGAAAATTTGTTTTTGCTGAGATATAGATTTAGCATATTAGAGATCAGAGAACCAGCTAGGAGCTACCAACTCTGAGAAAGCTTTGGGAGTCAGAGCTGGAGGGGGTTTGAGGCATTGAGTTCTTTTCTTTTACCGATGTCAACCTGTGTTACTTCCTAGATGTAAACACTGATGAAGAACCCAATTTAAAGCACATAGCTGGGCTATTTCTAGGTCAGAACAAAACTTGCTTTTCCAGCAGTAGCCCAAACCAACAAAATTAGTGAAAGATCTCAATCCCAGAAAGAAGGCCAACAAGAAAATTACTTTTGAAATCCTGGACCAAGACGCTATCCAAAGAGCTTCTTACTATGCTGAGTAGAGATAGGAAACCTCTTTTTTTGTAATGCTTACTAAATTAATGGGCTAGGTATGGGGGAAAGCTGTGGGATAGTGGGCAAACTTTTCTGAAACTCTTTCTGAAGGACCTGTATTTGAAATGTGTTGCCACTTTAAGAAAATGAAGCAGATATTCTTAACTCTTGGTCTTGGACCTCCTGGTCCCTCTGAAAAGAAGGTTGACACACACTGATGTAGCTTCTAATAGGCCTGGATCCAGCAGGATTTGGCAAGGCCTGACTGATTGGACCCTAAGAAGCACACACCTCTGGCAATGGTGTGTTGGTAAATGTTTCACGATAGGCTTTCTGTGAGGGGGAGGGGGGGGAATATATGCTGGATACACTTTGAAGTTTAACCTACCTTTTTAAGATTTTCTTCATCACTTTCTTAAATCTAGATAATCAATAACACAATATGTCAAGCCCTTACCTGTAGCATTTGCTAATTTCTGAAGTGTAAAGGTTCACACTAAATATTTAACAATAGACTCTTGGGAGAAGCCTATTTTTATTGCCTCTCTGTCCACAAGATCCGTCTCTACCTCTCTGACTAAAATAGTTTTGAGTAGCTGGGGAAGTGCCCTCCGGTCTCATAGGTTCGCCAAGAGAAAATCATCTTCTCGAAGCCATATGAGAACTTAGTGGGTGTTGTACCTTTGATAACTACCCTCTGTTATAGATCTTCCAAACCCAGGTCAAAGCTAGAGGATTAGGGGCGGCTAGGTGGTGCAGTGAGTAAGAGTGCCGGCCCCAGAGTTGGGAGGACCCAGGATTGGTTCCGGCCTCAGATACTTAACACCCACACACAAAAAAAAACAACTTGCCATGTAACCTTGAGCAAGTTACTTAACCCCAATTGCTTTAAAAAAAAAAAAAGCTAGAGTATTTCTCTTTTTCCTCCTGAGAGAGGCGTTTGACATAGGCACCCTCTGAATTCTCACAGCCACCCAGGTCTCCACAAATGTTCAGTGCTATGGCCTGGGGATGTTACATCTTCAAGGTCCATATAATGTCAAATGTAGGCCCCCAGGATCTAAGATGATCACCCAGTTTCTTTGACTCGGTTCTCTATCATTCCAGTCTTATGCTGGTGAGAAATTCTAGCAAGGTATCAAAGACCTTTTTTTCAAGCTAGGAACACAGGATATGCTACACACTCTGTTCCTCCCCCCCCCCCAAAAAAATATAATTATCCACAAGGGATCTCCTAAGACTGTACTGTTTGACTAACAGCCTACCCCCTAAGCTGAGTCACTGGCTCTTCTGGTATGGAATCAATGGCCAAAAAAGAAAGGGGTCTCCTTATATAGTTTTAACTTGGTTCAATCAGAAGTCATTGAATGTGATAAAGCTCCCTCTACCTCCAAAGAAATGTGTTATTTTTATTACATTCAACAACTTCTGATTGAAAATAAGGAATACAGTAACTAATTATCAGGCAACACTCTTTCCAGATACCTTTTACCAGGCCAGGGAAAGCTCCAGGGTTTCAGACATCTCACTGAAGACATTGTCACCATTCTGAATATGCTGAGTAATTTTCAGCCCCAGCTCAAGTGCCTACAGAATTGAAAAAGATCCTTTCAACAGAATCCTAATTATAGTTCATAAACATCTCCCAAATCATCATTCTTTGATCAAGATCTCCAGCAAATGTTATATTCTAGTTCTCCAATAACTAGGCCTCATGGTTGCTAGTCCATTAATTGGAGCTGCCTAATTTTGGTAGCCTAGACTACTCTAAAAAAAAAAAAATCAAATGAGTCTCTAAAATGTGACCTATATGGTAAGTGAAGGGCAGGTGAACTGGTTTTATTCTTGGGGTCTCCATAACCATATCCTCTTTGGGCTTCTTTACTACCTCTACCTAGAAAGTCTACACTACTATCCCTTTTGAAACCTAGCTTGCTTCTAGAATAGGGATTTGACCTTGGAGTCTATGGATAGATTCAGAGGGCCCAAAAACTTAGATGGGAAAAATAAATTGCATCTCTATTTTCACCAACACCTTACTGAAATTTAGCATTTCCACCAGTTATTTAAAAGCAGTATTATGAGAAGTGTTCCTTAGTGTTCACCAGACTACCAAAGAGGTCCATGACACAAAAATGAATCCTGTCCTACACGATTCAAGATGACTTCCCTGATAGCAACTAAGGCAAATAAGAAGCATTCAGAATATCATCACAAGGATTTATTAAGCACCTATTATATGATGGAACTGTTCCAGATTCAATAAATATATTTATCACAAAACTATCATAAAGACATGAGTGGGATTTAAAACCAAATTCATTAGTAAGGAACAAACTCACAATAACAATAGGAAAGTACCTCCAACATTGACAGAGTTGGGAATTATTTAGTGATAACTGTGTTAGCATCCCTTTGCAGTCCTCTGGTTCTCTCGGTCTCTGCTTTCACCATGGGGTGGTTTTCCATGTTTGAACCATGTCTATGAATCTAGTCTATATCCACTGGCCCCGTTTATATGTACAACCCAGTCAGCTTAGTCAGTTCACCATAACTCCTAACTTAGCTCCAGAAACCTCAAGGAGTCAAGAAAATCTGAGTTTAAATCCTCTCTCAGACACTTACTGTCTGCGTGACCCTGGGCAATAACTGCTCAGCGTCAGCTTCAGGAATAATAATAGCATCTGCCTCACAGGGCTGTTGGGAAGCTCAAACGAGATTACATATGTAAACTACTTTGCCAGCCTTAAAAGCCCTGTATCAGTGGTATTTCATGGGTCCAGCAGTCAATGTCTCTGTCACTGCTACTGCTCATAAATATTCTGACACCTCCAGATCCAGCCTTGTCTGGGTGTTTTTTTCTTTTCTTCTGCCACCCATCTTTGCTCCCCCTGATTCCACTCTAGCACTCTGAGCATCCTTTCTTTCACCATGAGACAATAGCATTCTGGGAAACATAATACGTTCTCCAATCAATACATTCACCCTCCTGTGCTTCAAAAAGTGAGAAGAGGAATAGGAATAAGGGCTTCCACCCATGCCTACTAAAGATAAAGGTTTCTTTTGACTGGTCTTCTCTCATCTAATACCTTTCTAATTTCATATATGTATGCATGATTTCACTTTTAGAACACTAAAAGAAAAGTGATTTCACTTTAATTCAGCTTCAGCCCCAAGTTTTGTTAGTTGACACCAATAATCTTTCTGTAATATTTACAACACTGAACACTTCCTTACTTTTCCTCATTCCCAGAGAATCAGACCATGTTTCTACAGCATATGATGAGTTTGGTTAGTGAATATCATCAGACAATGAAATGAGGGTTAAAAATGTGAGTCATTTCTATTTTCTGCTCTGCCTGACCAAAATAACCTTGAAAGAAAAAAGAAAATCTCATCCATTTATTACCTATCTATGATTCACATACTTAATCAAGTTTAGGAAGAAGGTGAGAGACCACTTGTGGGAGAATAGTCAACAGCTCCAGAATGCCAATGGGAATCTGTTAGAACTCTTGATATTAATAAAATTTACATCCCATGTCCAACTTCTAAGGATGTTATGTCTCACCCTCTACATGAAGAATGATTATAGAATTTTATACCTAGAAAGGCCTTTAGACATCATTTATTCTAAACCCCTCATTTTAAAAAAGAAAGTGAGGCTGAGATGGGGAAGGGTCTTGACTAAGAATAATAGGATCATACAATGTAGAGCTTAGAAGCCATCTAACCCAAGTCACTCATTTTATAGATGAGCAAATTAGTGACTGAAAAAAGGAACAGGTGTCCAGAATTCTAAAAGATATGGACATTCTATCTATGTCAAAATATTACCAAAAGTTGGTCAAGAGCTGTGTAGCATACTAATGTGTAGTATAATGGAGTTACACCTAGGTTCTAATTCCTGATTTGTGGTTAGCTAGATGGGTAACTTTCATGTCTCTGGTTTTAATATATGTGATATGGCATGACACATTGTGACATGGCATGTATGGTATAGCATGGCATGACATGCAAGGCATGACACATGTTTGACACTGTGTGACCGGCATGATGCATGCATGACTGGTTTGGTGTGGCATGACATTGTTATATAGTATAACAGTGTGGTGTGGCATGGTGGTGCATGATGTGGCATGATATAGTGTGACACATACATGACATGGTGTGGCCCAAGAGTGCTATAGTGTGACACCTGCACAATATGGCATGACACCTGTGTGGCATGGTGAGATGCATTATAACATGATATGTACATGATGTGGTGGCATATGTATGATGTGGCATGAGAGACATGTCTCATGTGATATAACACGTGAGTGA
Source organism: Petaurus breviceps papuanus (assembly GCF_028583685.1). Lineage (NCBI taxonomy): Eukaryota > Metazoa > Chordata > Mammalia > Diprotodontia > Petauridae > Petaurus > Petaurus breviceps. The sequence continues at coordinate 100,561,366 of NW_027186296.1, forward strand.
TAGGTCATATGGTGTGACATGTGGGACATAGTGTTCCATGTGTGACATGGAGTGGCATTTCATAGCATGGCATACCATGCTGTGATGTGATGTTACATGGCACTGCATGGTACCACACATTGTGACATAGCATGATATTTGCATAACTTGGCTGAGTGGCATGTACATGACATTGTGTGACACGGTGTGGAGAAGGATTCTGCCAAGAATCTTGCCAGCAATGACTCCCTTGTTGTGATTGCCACAGGGCAACCTGCCTCCTTTTTCTTTATAGAGATGGATAATGGAAGCATCCCTGATCTCCTGGGATTAACTTCCTCTTGCCATATAATTCAGAAGATTTTAGTTGGCTTCTGTATAATGAGTACACTTCCTGCCTTGTAGAGTTCTACTGGGATGCAATAAGTGCCAGGAACTTTGCCACTCAAGAGGACCCTGATGGCATTGTACGCCTCTTCTTTAGTTGGAAGTTCAGCTAGAAAGGGACTGACCACAACCTGAAGCATATGGTCAATGGCTTCAGCATTACTTGACGATATGTTGAGAGCACTATGGATGTGTTCAGCCCATCTCTCTGGAATTATGTCTTTATCACTGATCAGTGTGGCTCCACCAGTGTGGCTGAGTAGGTGACATGTACCAGAGGTTTTTGTCTCATAGTCTTCAATGCATCATAGAAGTGCTTTGGATTTTGTCAGTGTAAAATTGAATCTCATCTGCCTTATTACTGAGTCAAGAATCCTGCATCTCTTGGAGCTTCTCCTGCACTTTTGATAGCATTAGATGCTACCTTCTTAGAACTGGACAAACTGTTCTGCTGGTAAACCCTGTGGAGTTCTTGTTTTTTTGTTTAATAGCTTCTGAATTTCCCCATTATTTTCATTAGTCCAGTCATAAGGTTTGCTATCATTCTGGCCCAGAGGAGCAAATGCAATGCTATGTATCAAATCTCTGAAAGCTGCCCCTTCCTTTTCTGCTCCACTGTTACTGCATGCTGACAAGGCTTTCCCTCCAGATCAACAATGATCTGTTCATGCACTGAGATCTAATCTCATCTAACAGATCTAATCTGTTGATGTTGAATCCTCTGACCGTTTTGCCTTGGGGCCACCACTTTTGCTGAATGTGAATGTTTAGCCTGGAGAGAATAAGACTATAAACTGTTCAGCACTCTGCACCACACATCACCTCCATCACTTTCACAGCCTGTCTGACTCTTCTCTTTACAATGACATCATCTATTGAGGGTGCATCTGTGACATTTTGTGGCAGTTAGGTAAGTGAAAACAGTGTTGGTGATGAGAAGGTCATGAGATGCATAAATCTATTTACTATTACTCCTATTTCATTTCAATTCTATTCTTCAAAGTCCATTTTGTGGTTCAAAAAACACTTAAATACAATCTCTTGTTTTATCCTCTTAGCCCAGACTGCTTAGCTGGGCAGGGCAGATATTATTACAGATGAGAAAACGGGATCAAAAAGATAAAATTATTTGCTCATGGACATACACCCAATAGATTGGAATCAAACCCAGGATTTCTCTGCTCTTTCCAACATGCTACCATATAGGCATGTTGCCACTGGAAATGGGCACAGCAGCATGGTAATGCTGGAATGTTTAACCTTCTTATTTTAAAGATGAGAAAACCAATGCTGAAGAAGGCAAATTGACTTGCTCACTGTCGTAGAGCAACGTATAGTGGACCTGGGACTAGAACCCAAGTCTCCTGCCTCCCAATTCACTGCTCTCTCTACTATCCTTGCTCTGCCCTAAATAAATGGGGATTTTAAAGCTGGATGGAGAAGTGGATATCATTTCGGTGGACTTATCATTTCAGAATAACACTAGCATAGGTCATTACAGTGAATTCAGTACTGACAAGAAACAAAAGATCTCTCAAGCTTTGGAAAAAGTAACTGCACCTGGGATAAAAGAGGCAGTTGAGAGAGAGCCTGAGGGAATTCAGGCTGTAGCTTAACCTTGGCTACTCCCTCCACTGAAAAAGAGTAAACTGTACTTTGCCTTAAAAGCTGGAGGCTGGTGTTTATCAGACAAGAGATACTGGGCCTGTAGGCTTCCTAGCTCTCATGGGGTGTGGAAGAGAGGTGGGAGAAGCTCCAAAGGGAAATTTCAAAGCTGGTAAGTAGCAAAGGGTGATTCTTAACTGAAATACAGAAGAGTGAATTTTCCTAATTCTGATAATTCTTATACTTTGGAAAAGAGGAAACACCACCCAAAAGTGGAAATGACAGATTTTGGACACAGAGTCTAAAGAATTTTAAGCTATTTAAGAAAATGACCCAAGTAGAGAATTAAAATGAACCCTAGATTAGTCAAAAAACCTGTTTGGGTCCTACTTTGTGTTATGTCTTAGCCCATGATAGGAAGTCATCTAACCTTTCTAAGCCTAAGTGCCCTATAAGCTGTAAAGTGATTTTGGATTATAGAACCATAGATCTGAACTTGGAAAGAAGCTCAAAAGATACTTATTTACAGACAAACTGAGACCTAGGAGGTTAAGTGACTTGCTTATGATCACTGTATAAATGTGAACTGTCATTACAATAATTATTATCACAATAATTATGGAGACACGGAAAGTAGTAGGAACATTTTCAAAAAGAAGCATCCAACCCAGGACAGAAGATGTCTTCTCATTTTAATTGAAGACCCTTCCTGATCATGCTGGACTATGGAGGCTTTCCTTGCTCTGTCTGCAAATGTCTCACAATAGCTTCACTGTAATCTGTGGCTTGTTTCTGATCACTATCAGTATAATTTCCTGGGCCCTTGCATCATATTGTCACCCCACTATTCTTATTTTCAGCCAGGAGGAAATTGGAGGCTTAGAAACAGAACTGAGAGACCCCATGTTGTTTTGGTTACTGATTAGATAATGGACAATATGAAAGGACTGGTAGGTGGACCCATGGAAGGGTCTGTGGTAACCATTCAGGAGACCAGGGTTAATTTCCAGGGAAGGAGTAAACAAGCTGAAGTTGGCTGGCGAATATAGTCATTGTTGATTTAGACAAGGGAATAGATAGGATCCTTGTTAACTTTCAAGTGACCCTAATCTCAGGCCTGAGATGAAGGACTTTGAAGGATAGAATTGAGACATAATAGGACAACAAAAAATTGAAGTGGCCAAAAATAAAACAAATGCATTTCAGCAATACTTCAATATGTCTTCAATATTTTAATGGACCTGAAACTTTATTAATATGGATATGATCTCCATCAGATCAACAGGGACTTGAAAAGAAGTGTCAAGATCCAAGACCATCTCTCTCTTTCTACTCATCTCTTTATTTTTTTTAACTATTAGGAGACACCTTCTTTTCCAGAACTAAGACCTAGCAAGGAAATTGTGCCCTGAGCTTGGCTTAACAACAATCCTTTGAGTCCACCCTCTGCATGAACACTGTTACAACTAAATCACAGAAGTGATGGTCCCTGAGTTGGGCAAGCACCGACAAACCCAGACATGAAGCTTTGCTATGAATGGACTTTTTGTCACTAGACAACCTTGCCTCAATGTTGCTGTTGCTATACTACATTCTTTGATTCTTTATCTAGTCACAAATATATGTCAAGATTTGGCCCCATTGCCTCACATCTTCTATTAGAGGAGATCCCAACATGTGTCTAATTTCTTTCTCCCCCCCAAAAATAAAAAAAGCTTTTTGCTTTTAACCAGTGTGAGCTCTTTGGGATTTTTGTAGTTAACAGTGGTTGCAAAACCTCTGTGATTCTTTGGTCATTTGTTACCAGAATTGACAGAAACCAAATCAATACGAGATAGGGTGGTAGTTATTGGCCCCCAACCTATATTGAGAGGTTTGCCATGGAGCCATACTCCCCTATTATGTAGAATGGGGCTAATAAGAACATCATATCCAGTTCTATCAAATTCTGAAATGAAGAAAAGACAATGACAAACTGCAGAGGGTTCAAGAAACACAAAGATGATCTTGGCTTTGGAAACGAAGATGTATAAGAAAAGGTTAATGGGATCTCTCATTTTGAAGGAATGGAAGACAAGATGCTGATTTAATAATATATCTTCAAGTGTATGAAAGACTCTCATGTTGAAAATCAGTTTTCCATTTCCACTGAGGACAGAACATGGCAATTAAGCTTATACTGTAGTATGAGGACTTTGGGTTACAGACAGGAAAGGATTTCTTAAGAGCAAAGATTGATAAACACTGGAATGGGTAACCAAGACCGGGATAACTTTTCCATAGCTCCATAGATCCAAGGCTACCTAGGTGAATAAATGAGTGAATGAAAATTTTAAAAAACTAAGCCATTTATTAAGCTCTTACTATTTGCCAAGCATTATTCTAAGTACCTCCTTCCCTGCCGATCACTCTCAATTCTGTCAAAATTATCCCTTTGCTCTGTCCTCTCATGTCCCTATTCCACTCTCTTCTCTTCTCCCTCTCTCCTCTCCTCTATATTCTATGATAAAGTTAGAATTTGAACCCAAGTCTTCTGTCTTCTTTTTTCTTCTGGTAGGTTCTGTATTTACTGCACTAATGGTTCTTAAATTATAGTCCCCAAAACCCTTGAGGGCATACATAAGGTCAAAACTATTTTCATAATAATGTTAAAACATTTTAATTTCTCATACAGTAAATATTGATAGCTATGACCCATAAAACATAAGCTCTTGGGGCAAGGGGAGGGCAGTTCTCAATCATTTTTAAGAGTATAAAGTGGCCCTGAGATAAAAAAAAGTTTGAGAACTACTACACTGTGCACCATATTGTCTCTCATATTTTATCTACTCTTTCTATTTGCTTATTTGTGCGCATGTTTTATTCTTCCAATAGGGGAGGAAACTATGTTTCATCATCAGTTCCATAGGGCCAGGACTATTCATTATGATTAACTAAAGTTTGATTGCATTTTAGTGTTATTATAGTTTACATTTTTGTAGCCATTGTGTATTTTGTTCCTTTGAGTCTACCATCTTTCCTTTGCATCACATTATACCAGTTTTCCCAAGCTTCTTGAATTCCTCATTTGTTCTATCTTATGGTGCAACATATATACTCATATACCATAATTTGTTCAGTCATTTCCCAATTAGTGAACACCTATTTTGTTTCAGGTTTTTGCTACTGAAAAAAACATCCCTACAAAAATATAGAGTATTATTATGCCTTGGGATATTAAGCCAGTAGTGGGATGTCTGAGTTAAAGGGTATGAATAGTTAGTGATTTTGATTCATGTAATTTCCAAATTGCTTCCCAGGGCTTTTAGATCAATTTACAGCTATGTTAACTGTGCATAGGTATGAAACTATAGTGATTTTACCAAGCATGGAGCTCCTTTCCAAGTCTATGATATAGATCTATGATTATAGATCCAAGACTTCTGTAATACTTCATAAGGATATTGATTTAAGCCTTCATTTTTTTGAACCATAGGGAATTCTTTTTTCCTTTCCTCCCCAAAGGCATGAAACTTTTGCATTGACTATTGTAATACAAAAAAGTTCAATTCAAAAACTTCAACTCAAAAATCTATTCATTAAGCATTGAATAAGACCCTATGCTAGGCACTAGTGTCCCAGAGACCAAAAACGAATAAGGAACAATCCCTGCCTTTGAAATTGTTGGGTCAGTTGTATCAGATTCTTCATGACCCCATATGGGGTTTTCTTGGCAAAGATACTAGAGTGATTTATCATTTCCAACTTCCAATTTCCATTAGGCAAACAGGGTTAAGTGACTTACCTGGGGTCACATTGCTAGTGAGTGTCTGAGGCCAGATTCAAGCTCAGGTTTTCCTCACTCCAAGCCTAGTGCACTATCCACTGAGTTTACTTAGCTGCCTCTAATCTACATAAATCATTTGCAGAATCAAAGGAATTTTGATAGATTTACAGTAATCCCACATCAACTCAATTTGTCCACCAGCAAATGGAAATTACAAACCAACTGACTCAAATCAAAGTCCCAGCTCTGCCATTTACTATTTGTTTGACCTTGGACAAGTCGATTAACTTCCCTGGGTTTCAGTTTTCTCATCTGAAAAACGAGGAGCTTGAACTAGGTGCCCTCTGAGGTCCTTTCCAAACTTTAAATCTGTGTGACTCTGGCATCCTCTTCTTTGGCTTCTAGGAATGTCTAAAGAAAAAGCAGCTTGCAAGGAACCTTGGGCTCCTTCTGAAACCAAGTGCTTTTAAGTGAATGTTGAATTTATATGTAAACAGTCACTATTGCCAGGTTGACTAGCCATTGTCCTGACTGGGTAGGTTGCCCTGGTTATATGGATACAACCCATACATTATATACTGCAGTCAGGGGTGTGTATGCCTTTTCAGGCAAAGTCCAAGTTAGGAATGGTGTTATTTCCTGATGTGGATTCTCACAATTAGCAGGATGGGAGCCACATCCCGTCTCCCCTCTCTGTTTCCTACTTCTTAGGTTCAAAGTACACTCCCCAAGCCTGTTGACGTCATTGCTTCTCCAAACAGGAGCATCTTGAGCCAAACAAAGCCAGAGTTTAAAGATGGTAAATGTGGTAATGTCAACTGTCCCTCTTCCAAGAAAATTTATATAGAAGATTAGCTGATTGTGTGGCTGATGAATGTAGCACATTCAAGTCCTGACACTGGGCAAGAACAGTTCAGTGACAGGGTCCTTTAACTGGAAAACTTGGAAAATGACTTTGTTTATGAGACACCTAGGATAGAATATACTTTGATAATTATTTCAGTGTGCCTAGTTTAAGGCAATTGGAATATCATACATTCCATTGATTGTTGGATAATGTTGGATAACTCCCAGACCCACCTCATTTGGGAATACCCAGTGTTCCCTTCTCACTGAAAGGATGTTTAAGCCCATTAGCACCTTATTATCTTTCCACCAGTGATTGGCTTCCTACTAGGCATTATGAGCTAGAGTCTGACCAAGACCAGTCAATAAACATCTGTTACATGCAAGGCACAATACTACTGTAGGTAAGAAGAGGGCTCTAAGCAGCTTAAAGCACTGTCCCTGTTCTTAAAAGGGGTTACAGTGGAGGCACTGTCTAGAGTGACCAAGGAAGGCTTCCCAGAGGAGATGGGATTTGAGCTGAGCTTTGAAGGAGGCCTTGAAAGATTTTAGTAGACGAACAGAAAGGAAGAGAGCATTCTAAGGAGGGGAAGTGTAAATAAAACCATGGAAGTGGGAAATTGCAAGGCACCCTCAGAAAGAATGGTCACTAGATTGAATGGGTCATACTGACCTCTGGAGCAACAGCAGGAAACAAATTTGGAATCACAGGTTGAGGATCTGCCTTCCCAACATAGTTTAAACAAAACAGGTAGAGAAGAATTAGCAATGAATTTGGAAATAGAAGACTTGAGTTTCAGTCTCCTTTCTGCTATTTATTACCTAAGTGGCCTTGGACAAGTCCCTTCCCAGCTCTGGATTCATCAGTAAAAATGAAGAGGTTAGAGTAGTGTTTCTGTGTTCCTTTTTTAGTTCTTCATCCTAGGATTTTTTTTTTTTAAAGCAATCAGGGTTAAGTAACTTGCTCAAGGTTACACGGCCAGTTATTTCTGGGTGTGGTGCTAAGTATCTGAGCCCGATTTGAACGCCAGGTCATCCCAACACTGGAGCCGGTGCTCTTACTTGCTGAGCCACCTGGCCACCCCTTCATCCTAGGATTCTAGAACAGATGAATAGAGAGTTCGGGTGAATAAATGCCCACTGAATTCAATAGAAATATAAATGTAGATTGTTGTTGTTTCCACTTTAGAGCTGGAAGGGGTTTTACAGATTTTAGCCATCCGTCCCTATTGAATGTGCAATTCAATTCAGTGGTTTTTAGTAAACCTTCTTTCATGATATTGGTGGGTGTGGGAGAGAGGATCCTAACCATTTTATGAAATAAATACACTCCAAGAGCTGGAAACCATTTAACTACAAAACTCAGTAATATTATAGTTGCAAGCAACTCTTTAAGATCAGAATTGCTAGTTTATTTGGAGGCAGGTAGTATTGTCTTGATGACGGGTTGAAGCAACTGAGAACACAATCCTTGCCACTGAATAATCACTTTATAGAGTAAATGCTTATAAACTTAGGTGCCCTGTGTGCAGGCGGGATGACTCAAGGAGACATGCTTTGTTTGAGAGAATAGAATAGATAGGCCTGTTATTTCTTGACCAGGCCTTTTTATCTGAAACAAACAACGGGTTGATACTGCACTGTTATGTGTGGGTGCAAGGGAAAGAAAAGTTTCTAACAGATTTCAGAATAAAGAGACAGGAGCATTCCCAGCCACCAGAGAGAACTGAATTTGGATTTGGGAAGATAAGAATGAAGGGGAAAAGGGTGGAGAGAGGGCCCCCTGTGGCTTATTGAACCAAGAAACTCTAATTGTAGAGATAGGAATATTTAGCCACTTGCTTCAGAATAGTGCATTTTGTGACTTTAAAAGAGAGGCTTTTGATAATATTTGGAAGGTTTTTATTTTTTAATAATTAGGGACTATATCTTTAAGACCAAACAGTGTGTCATTCAGGATTTATTAAGTGTCTACTGTGTGCCAGACCCTGTCTCTGCAAGGCACTGAGGAGAGACAAAAGTCAAACAGTCTGCAATGTAGCCAGGGGAGATTAGGTGTACATGTATTCAGAGAGATACAAAATAACTTCATTGGGTTAGGCACTAGCAGCTGGGAAGATCATGAAAGTTTCATGTGGAATCTAGCACTTGAGGTGATCTTGAGGGAAATGAAGGATTTTTTTTTTAACATTAAATTTTTTTTAACTTAAAAACTAAATTTAAAAAATTGACATAAATACAGAGGAACATAAAAAGAGAATTGAATATGGAACATGACTTTCTATTTTATACGACTAACTTTAGAATTATATCATAAATTTCTCATTTTATTTTCAAAACTCTACTTGTTTTTCCTTCCTTCTGAACTTTTTTCTGTTCCCTTCTGAATAAAAAAAAACATTTTTAATTGATCTCGATGTCACTAATGCTAACTGCTTACTGCCCCCCCTCAAATGAAAAATTGAAAGACAAGATGTAAAATCATAACAAATAAGCATATTTAAGCAAAATAAATCCACACAGTAACTACATTTCTGCATTTGGAGTGTATCAGCTCTCTATCAGGAGATGGTTCCTCTGAAGACACATTCAGTTATTGTACTGACAAGAGTTCTTAAGTCTTCCAGAATTGTTTTTCTTTACAATATTGTCATCCTTGTAAAAGTTGTTATCCTAGATCTGTTCATTTCGCCATGCACCAGTTCATACTACCAGGATTCTTTGAAATTATCTCTTTCTTCATTTCTTGTAGCTCAATAATATTCCATTGTATTAATATACCACAATTTATTTGACCATTCCCCAGTTGATGGGCACCCCTCTTAGATTTTAATTCTTTGCTTTTCTTCCACCCTCCCCCTTAGTTTCCCTTTTCTCTTAACTTTCCCCTTCCCTAGCACCAATTATTTCCCAACCAGTCTGACATTTTTTTATACCAAATTGTGTATATGTATCCAACGCTCCAGTTCAAGGCATTTCAAAGTAGTGAGAGTCATGGGTCTGGTGCTCAGAACTAGAGAAAAATAGATTTGGGAGTCATCGTAAAAGGGATGGTGGCTAAGATCAAGGGGATAAATAACCGTAACAAGAAGAGAGAAGAAAAGAAGTCTAAGGATAGAAACTTGGTGAATACTTGCCTTAGTCAGCAGAAAAAGAATAAGGAACCAATTAAGGAGACAGGGAAAGGTCAATTCTAGTCTATTCAAAACAGACTACTTGCTGTTCCACAAGCATACTCTTTCCTTTCCTGACTCTATCCACACTCTACCTTTCCCCTACCCTCAACTCTGCATATCTAATTCTTACCATCCGTTAGAGCCCAACTTGAAAGCATCCTTTTCTACCAAGCTTTCACGGATCTCTGGGCTGGAAGGGATCTCTTCCTCCTTTGAACTGCCTTGATATTTTTTAATCCTTACTTTTGCATATGTCTTGTTCCCAATATAGACTATGCCTCATTCAACCCTATATATCTTAGCACACGGTCTTGAACAAAGTAGCTGCTCAACAAATATTTGTTTCAATGAATGACAGGAGCAAGAGAGTAGGAAGACATGAGGGGACTCAGCAATGGGAGAACTGAGAACCTCAGATAGGATTCTTATCATTTGTATTTTTTTTTTTTAATATGTGCCCAAGCTTGGAGAAGCAAACCAGGAAAAGAAGATGGGGAATGTCAAGCATTCTTTATACTCAAGTGAGTTGGGAGAACTCAGCTGAGCTTATAATAGTCCCCACAGCACATAATACAGTACTGTAGCCCTGAAACAATCACGAGTCTTTTATTGAAAGGAAATCTTGCATGAAATGCCGGTGCCAAAGACGACTATATTTAAGTCTCCCAGCCTCAGGGGTGGTCCTGCTCAGCAAGGCTTGATATTTCGAATGATCCATGTGGTGCTGCCCCCGCCGTGCACACCTGCACTGGTTGCCTTTGGCAGGCAAAGCAGCTTTTGATCTCTTCTTACCCCCTCAAGAAGGCAAAGGAAAAAGGGAAGGAGTTAAACAAGCAAGTCTCATTAAAATGGAGCGAATAATTGTGAATGGAGTTCAGGCTGGAAACTTCTGGGTCACACAGCTGTGGATTGTGTGGCCCATTGAGGGTTGATAGGAAAAAAATTACCCTGGGAATTCTAAGTATTGTTCAGAACTGACTGCAGCTTTCATTGTTAGACTCTGATTACAGCTTTTGTTTTGATATAAAGTACAGTTATTAAATGCCAGGCTGGAACAAAGATGTATTTACATGCAAGGAGTGAATAAAAGCACTCTATTTTGGGGAGATGTCACAGTTTTAAGCTTGGGGGATGGGGCTCAGTGGAACTGGAGGGGATTGATGCTCAGAATGACATTTAGGTTTTAAGTAAAAGGAGTCTGGGATGGAAACTCAAGATGTTTGAATTTAGTACTAATTCAGCCACTAACTAGCTGGTCAATCTTGGCCAAGTCACTTTGCTTCTACGAAACCTTAGTTTTCTTCCTTTGTTTGAGGAAAAAATGGTTAAACCAGATGACTTCTAAGTCTCCTTCCAGCTCTTGCATTCTGTGATTATTTTATTTTAACCAGTACTAGGTACTTTGGTGCAGTAGAGTGAGCAGAAAACTGGAAGAAGACCTAGGTGCTAGTCCTGGCTCTTAGACTAACTTGCTGTGTGATCTTGAGCAAATTACCTTACCATTCTGGGTCTTGCTAATTTCCTTATATGACACTTGATTGGTTTGGACTAATGGACTAGTTAGTTCCTAGATGCCAAACACGTAGCTAGTGAGCCATGCAGCACAAGAACATAAGGAATGTTAATATACGGCTTTCTAAATCAATATGCTACAGCAAGGGACCCTTACGTATGGTTTTTTGTTCGGTCATTTCAGTCATGTCCAATTCTTCCTTATCCCTTTTGGGGTTTTCTTAACAGAGATACTGGGGTGATTTGTCATTTCCTCCTCCAGCTCATTTTACAGATAAGTAAACTGAGGCAAACAGGGTTAAGTGACTTGCCCAGAGTCACACAGCTAGTAAGTATCTGAGGCCAGATTTGAGCTCAAGTCTTGACTCTGGGCCCAGTGCTCTGCCTGTTGCACCACCTAGCTGCCCTGTGTATGGTTTAGTGGTCCCCATTTCTATTTGAGTTTGATGCCCCTGGGCTAGATCATCTCTAAAGTTTATTTTAGATCTAACATGCTATATGATTCATAATGCAAGTAGATGATCGCTGCAGTATGACAAAATCGTATTCCTTGCTCCTGAAATAAGTCATCTATAGTATGTCTATATGTTTGAGAGTTATGTTTATCATTTTGAATTTTTATTCTTAAAAACTCAGAGAGAATATAATATTGAATGTAAAATTATGAACCTAATAGACACACTCCATATATATTCATGAATAATGTCTTTAAATTCACTGAAATTTTTAGTTTCTAGCTGTTTATTGACAAATGATTTTCTAAAATTCCAATTTCTTTGTCAAAAGGAATCCTTTGAATTTCCCACCTCCTAGTTCTGTATTATAACTGTAAGGGATAAAAGTAAGATATATTTCTTTATATTTTTAGCTTCAGGTACTATGCAGCATGTTCCAAAAGTCTTGGTGTAGTTTTAAGCTTTAATAACATCAGAAGTGTAGGGAGAAAGGAAAATTGAGAAAACTAAGATAAACAGAGATTAAGTGACTTGACCAGGGTCACACAGCTACCAATGTCTGAGGTCTGATTTAAACTCAGGTCTTCTGTCTCCAGGCCTAGTGCTCTGTCTACTGTGCCACTGGCTGCCTAAAGCATAAGTATAAATGCTATAAATTTACAAAGAGCAGTCTTTGAAAAGTTCATTATTTAAAATTGTTAAATATTTATGTGTTTCTTGTTAAAATTCAATATAACCACTATTGAACTATATATCACTCTGGTTGATTTTTGAACTAGGTAAAAACTTTCATCAGCTGTCATTTGGTGACTGAAAGGACTGCATTTGTAATCATAGCCTTAAGTGATCTGAAGAACAAGGTTTTGATATATACATGGCTGTTTTGATATGATCTGACAAGGACAAAGTCTACTAGAGATAGAGCAGGTGACTGAAGTTGCCAAGCAAGAAGACCTCTTCTACTGATCTATACCTCTGATGAAATGTCATCCAGAAACTCTCACATATTCAGTGAATAATGACAGGGTGACCCATCTTGTTAAAAAAAAAATTAAACGTATTATTCAAAACTCACAAATTAGATAAGTGTAAGAGAAATATAAATAATTCACCTTCCAAAAGATATTCTTGTAAGTTTGTAGCATTTGTATTTCTGAAGTTATGAAAGCTTAAAACTGTACTAAGGTTTTTGGGATATGCTGTGTGTTTGTGTGTATGCATTATAATATATATTTCTGAGAACTACTCATAGCAAAGTACCTTGCACAGAAGGTGTTTAATAAATATTTGTCAAATTGAAGAATGCTTTATGAGATGTAGAAATAACTGACATTTACATGGAAGTTGAAAATTTACCAAAAAGCTTTCTATTTATTGTATCTTATTTGAGTCTTGTCTTAGATACTATTATCCCCATTTTAGATGAGGAAACCGAGGTTCAGAGAGGTTAAGGGAATGCTCATGGTCACATGGCTAAGAAGGTGTGAGAGAAGACATCTGCATCTAAGTCCAGTGTTGTAGCCACTATACAACACTGTCATCCTTCGTCTTTTCAACTGTTAACTGTTGACATTTGACCATTAGAATCAGGAACTCTCACTACTAGAAGGGAGTTGAGAAGTCAGTCAGTCCAAACCCTCATTGACAGATAAGGAAAAATGAAGCTAGGATTATTGGGAGTGAAAACGTGATGCAACGAATAGGGCACTGGACCTGGAGCCAGTAATACCTGATTTAAATCCCTCTGACACTTGCTTTGTGATCCTGGACCAACCACCTAACTGCTCCCTGCCTCAGCCTCCTCATCTGTAAAACAGTGGGGATGGACTCCATAGCCAAAGATATGATCCTACAAGTGACAACTCCAAGTCTTCCTAACTCCCAGGACATCACTCTCTTTATTACTCCATCGATTGATACAAGTCAAAAGGGAAGGAGAAAAACATTTAAAAAGAATAAAATCGTAAATGAGTTGCTTGGTCATAAAAGCAAGTGGTTGGAAGATCCAGGACTAGATCTCTGGGCTCTCTCAGTCCACTGCTCTTTTCAGAAATAAGTAGGATATGAGAATGAAGAACTCTATTCTAATAATTCACCTAGGAGGAGAAGCATTTAACGAGGCACCCCATTTATCAGTTTTGAAATGGAAAATCAGAAAATACCACAACTCAGTATTTCCTCTCACCTTCACTCCCACAGCTCCTCGACATAAATCTTTCTCCTCAGTCCCTCACACCATACTTTTACTCCTGCTGTTCCTCTTTGCAAGACATTATTGCTCAGTAAAAATGAACTCTTATGGCTAGGGTTAAAAAGAGAGCACATTAAATATTAATGAAACCTGGTGACCATTCATTCATTCAAGAAATATTTATTGACTGCCCACTAGGCATAAGACTTTTGAAGCAAAAGTTCATATGGGGAGCTAGAAGAGTCTGGAGATGAAAGGGACACTGCAGAAATTAACACGGGTGTAGAAAGGAATTGAGATAAAAACAAGCACCACAAATCTTCAGAGATTGTAACTATGAACTTGGGTTTTCTAGGACCCTCTCCTGGGCTCATTAGGGAGTGGCCATCATAACCTCAAATTGTAAACCAGCCAGCTGTGGCCCCAGAGGAGTAGCCTGGATTCAGAAAATCTTGCCTTTCAAGTTTTCAGGCCACTGGAGCAAGAGTTTACATGTTTGAATGATAGCAGACATTCTGTGCAGGGCAACAGGAGGGTTTACAAGCAGTGGGTGAGAATTAAACAAGGAGCCTTCAGATAATTAAAGCCTGATCTAATGAGACAGTGTATAATGAGTCTGTGCCCCTCACTCATCAGGACCCAGAGACCACCTCAAGCCAGTCTCAGTTTATAACCAGAGCTTTTTCAGCCGGCCAATGGATTTTGTTACATACTTTCAGCCTTAGCCTGTATCGTGTGCTACGTGGCAGATGAGAGTCCCAGTGAGAGCAAGGAGAGAGGCAGGGCCAACTCTCCAGAAGTCTGGGACAGAATTATCTCCTCTACATTTCTTAAAGCTCCAGGAATTTGGGCTGTCTGCTGGCTTGATGAGAATTCCTTTCCCTTGGCTTTAGGGAGCATGGATTGGGAATGATTTTCCATATTCCCAGGAAACTGACGTAGCCACTTCTTTGCTGTTTCCTAAGGGCAGGTCGAATTCCCAGCCTGGCTGCCACAGGCATTAGTAAGGCTTATGGAAAGCACTTCAGTTACCTGGTTGGCTGCGTAATCTGGGCAGGTCAGCTCATTATTCCCCACCTGGCAAGTAAGAGGAAGGCAATGAGGAATGGGGGATCTCTTTCCCAATCTTAAAACAGCTCACATTTATATAATGCTTAAATTCTCTGAAGCATAGACTTACAGCTGGATTTTAGTTCTATAAGCATTTATTAAGCAGACACCAGGTACTATGCTGAGGATCACAGATCACTGATCAAGAGCAAGAAAGACTACAGAGGTCATTTAGTCTAAGCCCCTCATTTTATAGACAAGGAAACTGAGGTACAATGAGGTAATGTCAGGGGCAGCAGGAGAACCCCAGTCCCTTTGATTCCTGAGCTAGTGTCCTCCTCTGTATTATACACAAAGACAAACTCAGTCAGTCAGTCAGTAAACATTTATTAAGTGCCTACTGTGAGTTAAGTGGTAGGGATACAAAAAGAGGCAAACACAGTCCCTGCCCTCAGCGAGCTCATGGTCTAATGGAAGAGACACTAAGCAAATAAGTATATACAAACAAGCTATACAAAGGATAGATAGAAAATTATTTGAGAGATTAAATTTACATTCTCTTTGGGGATAGTGGGACTGATAAGTGTGCTATCTACCCTTTGTGGAAAGAAAGAAAGAAAGAAAGAGAGAGAGAGAGAGAGAGAAAGAAAGGAAGAAAGGAAGGAAGGAAGGAAGGAAGGAAGGAAGGAAGGAAGGAAGGAAGGAAGGAAGGAAGGAGAAAGAAAGAAAGAAAGAAAGAAAGAAAGAAAGAAAGAAAGAAAGAAAGAAAGAAAGAAAGAAAGAAAGAAAGAAAGAAAGGAGGGAAGGAAGGAAGAGAGAAAGAGAAAGAAAGCTGTGTTGCCCACCTGGAAGTTTGGTCCTTAGTAGGCAGCTCCTTCTTTACTCACAGAGGCTACTGTTTGTCCTTCTTTCTCAAAAAGGACCATGACATCTGGGAGGTGATGCCATGACATGTAAATGAATTGGATTTAAGTTTTTTTTTTTTTTTTAAAGACCAGCCTTAACAACAAATCACCCTGGTCCCAGACGAAGCTCTATTTGGTCACTGTTTGGGACCTGATTGGCTCAGAATGAATGTAAATAACAATTGTTTCTGCTATCTTGACCAGAAACCCTGATGGTCTTCACCTCCTAGATCTATCTTTTTTTTTTAACAAGACCATTTTTTGCCTCATTTTTTTTTTATTAAACTTTAATCACTGAATGGGCCCCGCCTCTGTCAAATTGAGACCTATTAAAGACCTTAGCTTATAAAGGTCAAGGTCCCCCACTGCATCCTGGGCCATGTCCAGTTGTCCTGATCCATATCTGGCCCTTGGACCCAGGTGGCTCAGGAGGAGAAAGTGAGGCTGATGACTTTGTGCAGCCCTCTCTCACTTAAATCCAATTCATTTGCATATCATGGCATCACCTTCCAGATGTCACGGTCCTCTTCAAGAACAAAGGACAAACAGAAAATAATAAGCAAGGGAAGGCACTAGAAATAAGAGGGAACTGGCAAGACTTCCAGCAGAAGATTTTAAAAAAAAGGATGCTTAATAAATTCATGTTGATTGCTTGATTTAAAGAGGTTTCATTATTCTGTGTCCTCCAGCAGAGTAGAGATTCCAGTGTTGCCATTTCATTTGTGTAGGGTTTTCCGGGGCACTGAGAGGTTCAGTGATTTTGCCAATATAACAACCCAAAGTCTTCCTAACTCCTAGGCCATCACTCTCTCCATTATTCCTTCTGTTGATACAAGGGGGGGGGGGGAGGGAAAGGGATACAAATTTAAAAAGAAGAAAATAGTAAATACATAAGAGAGGTACAAAGTACTCAAAGAACTCAGAACTTTAAGTTAAAGCATTTCACATATACATAATTTTATGTAATCTTCCCAACAGCCCTGTGCTAGAATGCACACAGTTATACCTTCTGCATTGTAACATTCCTCATCTCGGTTTCAATATATGGTGGGTTGGCATAAGAAATTAAATGGGAATTTTTGGGGAGTTTTGTGGATGCTTCAGTTGGTGTTCAAAGGCCAGCAGATGACACAGAGCCTGTAACCAAATACTTAACCCAAATTTTATAATAAGGTATTGTAAATACCCCATAAAAGAAAAAAAAAATCAGACTTTTCTGGTACAAAGGGAGAGCCAAAAAATTTACATGGAATTTCCAGATCATGGGGGCTCTGTTCCCCTAACCCCTGAAATGTGAAAGGGATAACTGAATTCTTATTCCCATGAGTCAGTTGGCCATTTCTTTGGCCAACCTAGAAAGGCCAGGTCACTGGTTCATCTAGTCTTCTGTGGGTCTGTATTCTCATTGATAGAGGATTCCAATATGGAATTTACAGATGAGGTAGCTGAGCAGCCAGGACTTGTTCAAGGTCTCCAGCTACTGTAATAAATGATGAATCTAGCTCTCTGCTCAATCCCCCTACTTTTTCCGCTATAGCATAGTCACATGATGAATGATTATAAGCAGGGGGGTGCTGGAGCTGGCTTGCACCAACCAACTCTTGAGACCCAATATTTAGATTTTTCAGTATATATACCTCAGAAATCAGCAGATTTCAAATCAGAGCTTGACTTATTGTTTTGTTGATTGTCTAGATTTAAGGAAGTGATGGGAAAATGTTAACTATGTATTAAACTTAAAAGTTTGTTTATCTAACAGGGTTGCATCTGGCATTTTCTTAAATTAAAGTGAACAAAATAAAATCTGAGTCTGAAAATTTGAAAAAAAAAATCACAATGCTCTTTGAGATAGTTGGAAATGCTGGCATCATGATACAGGGGAAAGAGCCCTAAAATGAACATTAGTAGATTCGAATTCTATACCTTAGCCAGACAATTTACCTATCTAGTACTCATTTTCCTCCTCTGTAAAATAAGGGATTGGACCCAAACTTTATCACTCTGTGATTCAAGGTCAAGAATAGGAATAACTAGGTGAGAAATAGTCTTCATCTTTCTCTATGAAGACTCTATGAGTGGAGCTTTGGTGCCAAGGCCTATGAGAGACCAAGTTCCCTTTCTTCCCACCTTAATCCACTCAATAGTAACATTTTGTCCCGGGACTAAAACTTTCTGACTGTTTGGTTGGTGAATGAAGTGAATATGAGTGAAAACTCTACTGACCCACTCTATGTCATTGACTCTAGACCATACTCCATAACTGAACCAGTCCTACCTAGTTTGAGCATCTTGCCATCTTCCCTGACACAAAATTTATATTGTCCCATTCTCTTCCATGTCTTACTCTTGCTCTGGAAAAAAATAATCGAATTAATATTACCATTGATATTGGAAATGGAACCACAATCTGATTCCCTATGGAAGGCAATTGGTGGCACAGTGGAATAGAGTGTTCGACCTGATATCATATCTGGCTTACTAGCTGTGTGACCCTTGGCAAATAACAAACTTATACCTGACTCAGTTTTTAAAATTGTAAAATGAGGATAATATCTCCAAGGGTTGTCATAAGGATCAAATGAATTAATATTTGTAAAGCATTTAGTGCCTGGCTCACTATATAAATGCTTATTCCTTTCCCACTGTGGTTCCACTCACAATCCCTGTGACTGCTAGAGTCTAGACCAAATCTCCTTTCCCTGGTCACCACTTCTCTCTATGTATTGCATCCTTCTAAAGCAGGTGTTTTAAATTTTTTTTTGCATGTGTCATGGGCCCCTTTGGCAGTGTGGTGAAGGCTGTGGACCCACTTCTCAAAATAATGGTTTTTTTAAGCTTAATTGATGTATTTTGTTTTTATATTACAAACATTTACAGATTGCCCTCCTTCCCTCGCTCTACCCCACTCCATGAAAGGCTTCTTGTAACAAGCTGAAATAATTAAACAAAACTAACAAAATGGTGACCTCATCTAAAGCATTCCACATCTGTAGCTCTTTTCAACTTTTCTTCTTTTTAAATTAACAGAAACTTATATTCTTTCCCAACTCATTAAAAACCAGAAAAGAAAAATAAACTTATTAACATATATGTAGTCAAGTCAAATTCTCTCATTAACTCTATACAAATATATATGTGTATATGCACATATGCACACACACACACACACTCATTCTGCACTCTGCATCCATTACCTTTCTATCAGGAAGTAGAGTATTTCATCCTAGGTCCTTGGAATCATGGATGGTCATTGCATTGATCATAGCCATTATAGCTCTCAAAGTGTCTCAAAGTTGTTATTGTATAGATTGTTCTTGTTTTGCTCATCTCGTCCTTCATCAGGTTATAAAAGTCCTACAAATTGTTCATTTTTCTAATATCTGATGTTACTGTATTAATTGTTCTGGTGCTGCTTACTTCATTCTACATCAGTTCACATAAATCTTTCCATGTCTTTTTAAAATCATCTATCCATTTTTTTTTATAGCACAATTGTATTCTATCAAATCACATACCACAAAGTATTCGGTCATTTTTTCAATTGATGGTCATCCCTTTAGAATTGCTCTAAATATTTTTGTACCTATAGGACCTTCTCCTATTTCTTTGATCCTTTTTGGGTATAGGCCTGGATGGGGCATAGCTGGGTCAAAGGTAAAGTACTGTTGAATGACTTTTAATATATAACTCCAGATGGTTTACTCATTCACAGGTCCACCAACCAGTGAATAAATGTACCTGTTTTCCCAAGGCCTGTTCCAACATATGTCATTTCCTTCTTTTGCTTATCTTTGTCAATCTGATGGGTGTGAAGTGGAATCTCAGAACTGCCTTTAATTTGTACTTACTTCTCTGATTAGTAGCATCCACCCCCCCCCCCATAAAGGTATAGATCACCTGGATTTCTTTCCTAAAAAAGTTAGCACCTGTTCATATACTTAGACCATTTTATCAATTGGGGAATGACTCTTATTTTTATAAATTAGATTCAGTTCAATATATATTGGAAATGAGACCTTATCAGAAGAAGAAAATGCTACAAAGATTCTTGCCATTCTCTCCCCACCCAGCTGTTTTCCTTTTGATCTTAGCATTGTTGGATTTATTTCTGCAAAAACTTTAAAAATTTTATATAATCAAAATTATTTTTTTCCTTCTGCAATCTTCTATATCCTATTTTTGGTCATTAATTTTTTTTAATCCATAGATCTGATAAGTAATTTTTTTCCCACTTTCTCTAATTTCTTTATGATATATAACCTTTTACATTTTGGTCTTTTGGAGCATTTTTGTTGTTTAATCATTTCAGTCATATCCACCTCTTCATGACCTTAATTGAGGTTTTCTTGGAAAGGATATTAAAGTGGTTTGCCATTTCCTTCTCTAGCTTATTTTACAAATAAGAAAACTGAGACAAACAGGTTTAGTGACTTGCCCAGGATCACACAGCTAGTAAGTGTCTGAGACCAGATTTTAACTCAGATCTTCCTGACCTAGCTACCACTTAGCTGCCCTATCTTTGGAGTGTATCTTGGTTTAAAGTGTCAAACACTGATATAAATCTTTCTCCCATACTGTTGTATGGAAGTAGTTTTTGTCAAATAGTGAGTTCTTAATGTAGTAGCTGTTGTGTTTGAGTTTATTGAATACTAGATATATTTGCTTTCATATGTTATGTATTTAATCTACTTCACTAATTGGTCCCTCAAATTTTTAACCAATATAAAATTGTTTTGAGAATTACTGTTTTCTAGTGCAGCTTGAGATCTGGCAATGCTTGGCTCCTTTCCTTCACCCCATTATAATCCTTTGCTTTATGATAAGATATTGTGTATGTGTATATACATAACCAAGAGCTAACATCATAGCCAAAGTAGAATTCTTTCTAGTAGAAAGATAAACCAGAAAAGCTAGAATACTTTTCAGTAAAATCATACCATTTGACAGAGTTCTAGAAATACTGGCTATAGTAATAAGTATACATAAAGAAGAAACAAATATATCACTTTTCACAGATGATATCATGTTGTAATTTAAGGAACTCTAAAGAATTAACTAAAAATTAATTGAAAAATAACTCCAATGAAATAAATCCTCATAAGTCACCAACCTTTCTATATGATACAATAAAACATAGTAGAAAGAGAGGAATCCCATTTTTAAAAATGACAGAATTCTAATGTATCTACCTATCAAGATGCACAAAAACTAAATCAATGGCAATAAATCACTGTTTATAGAAATAAGACAGCACTAAATCATTTGGAAAATATTAATTGCTCATCAGTAGGATGAATCAATACAATAGAAATGATAACACTACCTATTTAATTTAGTTGTTTAATGCCATATCAAACTACCAAAGGATTACTTTACAGACCTTGGAGAAAAAAACAACAAAATAATGGGGCACCTAGCCTAATGCTTGTTAATTTATTGAAGCAGTTCACAATTCAAGGAATTAGCTCCTTCTCTTGGTGCATTCTTATGCTAACCACTGGAAGTCAGCAGACCTGGATTCTTTCTGAGTTCTGCTACTAACCAACCAGCTGTGTGATTCTGAGCCAAGTTACTTCTGCTTTCTGGGTCCCCATTTTCTTCATCTATAAATTGCATAGTTCAGATCAGATATTCCCCAAGTGTCCTTTAATCTCTAATATTCTAGGAACTTGCATTCTATTCCTTTAGTTGTAGAAGTCATGGAAGGACTCCATGATACAACAATATTTGGGGCCAACAGAAAACCTTGCTTATTGGGGAAATTCTCATCCTGAGTCTCTCTGAAGGTTGCACTTAAATTTAAATAAGCCCCACAGTCTGGCTACCTTACCACCATGCCAACATTGATTGGGTAAATATACTTCCAGTGTAGGCAACTTAAAGAGGCAATGAGGCTCTTACATAGGTATTTGTAGCTTCTTGTCACAATCACAGAACAGAGTAAGGAGATGGGATGAAAGAGTGACTACTTCTACATCATGCTGAGGGGCACGAATGGAGGCTATAAAAGTCAGGCTGGTATGGAAACCAAACAAAGGATTTTATATTTGCTCCTGAAAGTAATGGAGAGCTGATGGATTTTTTGAATAGGGAGGTGACACGGTCAGTCTTGTACCTCACGAAGTTCAATTCAGATGAGGGGGGAGATACTTGAAGGTGAAATTGAGAGGACTTGCAACTGAGTGGATATGGAGGGGGGGGAGGGAGAAGGGAGAATGAGGAGTGGAAGGTGACTTCTAGGCTCCTAGACTCCATGGTTGACTGGGAAGATGATGGTACCCTTGGACAGTAATAGGAAAGAAAAGAAGAGGGGAGGACTGGCAGGGGAAGATTATGAGGTCAGATTGAGACATGACAAGTTTAAAACGTCCATGGGTTGGAATAACTGCTGACTCAAA
This sequence comes from Petaurus breviceps papuanus, assembly GCF_028583685.1. Classification (NCBI taxonomy): domain Eukaryota; kingdom Metazoa; phylum Chordata; class Mammalia; order Diprotodontia; family Petauridae; genus Petaurus; species Petaurus breviceps. The sequence continues at coordinate 100,583,636 of NW_027186296.1, forward strand.
ACAGTATCCAGAAGTATCAAGGGGTCGCAAAACTATATGGAGGAGACTGGAGAAAGTCCCTGTTACATGATGAGAGCTGACATTTATATAGGACTTCCTCATTTACAAAGCATTTTATGATGCTATTTCCTTTGATGCTTATGGCAGCTCTAAGAGACAGGTACTACAGGTATGAAAATTCCCATTTTAAGCCAACAAATTCAGCGAGGTTAAGACTTGCCCATGGTCACATAGAGCTAGTAAATGTCAGAACCAAATCAGCTCTCACCTGCTTCCAAGTATGTTGATTCCCACCCCTACCCCCCCCCACTATACTATGAAACCTTAAAAAAAGTGTGATTGAAGAACACCTCGGTTATCCCGGACTAATTTTTCAAACTATTTGCCAAATCTTGCTATACTTTGCTGAGAGCTATGACGTAACATCTATGTGGGTCTTGGTAAAGATTCTGAGTGGAATAAAGACTTGAAGAGGTAGTGGAGTTAATTGGAGAAGATGATTGGGAATACTACCCAACTGGAAGAGATTTTCTGTTATTAAAACTAGCTACTTTCCTGCATATTCCAGAGAGAAGCTCATTATCAAATCTTCTGTGGTATATGGCCTTTCAGATGACTCATTTTGGAGTTCATAAACAGTGTATGCCCACATCTTCCCAGCCTCCGCTCACCAACACCAGAAATATACAGTGTACAGATGCATAAATTTGCAATTTGAAATTGCCCCACAATGATTTAGGGAACAGTCCTGTAATAGTGAAAGTGATATTTTTAGATTGTTTACACACCAGGACTCCTTTTTTTCAGGTATATATGCATGACCTGCCAGGCACAACCTTCACATGTGTAACTCTTTCCCTTGGGTCAATTGACCCAAAAGGCCACAAGATCGATTTTGTACTTCCTGTTTCCTTCAGCCAAGGAGCCCTAGGCTCCTGGAAATATCTTTATCTTCTTAAAGGCAGAGGACAGTCTCTGAGTGTGGTTGGTTAACTGACTGACTAATTCTAGAATCTGTTCTTTTCCCTCCCCTTTGCCAGAGGCAAAGTAGGTTGATTAGACTGTCTCATTGCCAGTTCTGGCTGACTGGTAAAAGCATTAAAAAAAAAAATCCACTTCCTGTAGCCTCACCCAGCTCTAGTCCCTAAACTTCAGGGGAGAAAGTCACTGGAAAAAAAGAAAGTGCTGACCAAGTATTTGGACAGAATAGAAAGGAGAGCCGAAATCTGGAATGAATGGCATTAATTTGCTGGAGTTGCAGCTGAACCTGAAAATTCATTACTGAACCCTGAGCCAAAACCAAAGTTTAATTTTTCTTTTTTTTTAAAGGAACAAACAGGTTCAAACTGGAACTAAAACCATATATTTCTAAAACTAACAAACCAGAGCAAAACTGAGACGTGAAAATATTGACAAATTGAATTGATGTTCCATTCATTCAGTTCAAATATTTGATCAGAAGGAATCTTAGACAAGCAGAAGCCATTCTTCAAAGTCACTGTCTTTTATCTAAGTCACTCTAGTTTTGCAGAGCAATTGTCTTTTCCCTGTCCCTTAAAATATAACCAGTTTCATTCTTTGTGATGTTATTTGGTGCTCAGAAAGGCCAATGTGTACCCATTCTTTTTCTGAAGAAAATGCATGATATAGAGGTATCAGGTTTCTATATAATCTCTAAGTTTTTCAGTTCTCATTTCTTTCTGAGGAACTATACTTCCCTTCATCTTCACTTTTCTCCATCTTTGTGTTGAAATCATCTAGTATCAGAGTACATATTGATCTGCTGGAGGGTCTTATCATTTTGTAAAATTTGTGTGCCATTTTATCTTCAGCAACTGATGTTGGTGAGTAAGCAGTGATCATTTTCATTGTGCTGAAGCCTCAAACAGGATAGCACAAGTGACTCAGGAGATTGCCTTGAGTTGGGCTGGCCCATAACATGATTATCATGGTACCTCTCTCTCTTTCTGCAAATACTTACATCAGCACTGTAATAAGTGATGACTAAATGCCCCATAAAATAATATTTCTTGTAGCTTTTGTGAGTACAATAAAATTGATTTTGTCAATTCTTTTATTTGACTCTCCAAGGTGTACTGGTGAGCTCCCCTTCCATTAAACTGTAACTTTCCTTCCTTCTTCTGATGTTTATATTAAGAATGTTAGGATTGGTATATCACATGTTGGTCATTGGATGAGGATCTTGAATTTAGAGAAATGGAAGTTTATTGGTTGTCTAAAACCTGTGATTCTTTTTTTTTTTTTTGGCTTTATTTTTTTTTGGAGGGCAGTTGGGGTTGAGATTTGCCCAAGATCACATGGCTAGTTTTTGTGCTAACTGTCTGAGGTCGGATTTGAACTCAGGTCCTCCTGACTTTCTGGCCGGTGCTCTATTCACTGTGCTACCTAGCCACCCCAAAACCTGTGATTCTTAGCACCCTTTGCCCCTGTCCCACCCCTTTGTCACCATGACCAAAGAAGTGTTAGTGGGGCACACAGGCTAAGGACATTTTTATCTGTCTGTTTCAGGGGTTGCCATGGTGAAAAAAATGTCATCAGGAGGTGGCCACCTGCTGTTATTGTGTCTCTCTTTGGCTAGTTATGGGAAAACAGGGCCATCCTTGAAGTCTTTCTACCCCAGTAGGACCTGCTAGAGCTTCCAGTCCTCTGACATAACATTCAAGAACCCAGGGTCACTTCCATGCCTCTGACAGGGAATGGTATAAGACTTTCTGCAGGCTTTTTTTCCTTCTGAGTTATCACTTGTTTTTCTCCATTTTATCCAATAACATGCTATTTTTTTCAGACAGTTGGGCTTAAAGATGTGTTAGGTACGAAGCAGTTGCCCTGCCTTTCTTTCATCCCCCTGTGTAAAGTTAACACTATCTTGAAAGAAACTGATGACATTGTGACACTGGACCGCACAGTGCCTCTAAACAAATTAGCTGACCAGTCTAGACATTTTAAAAAATAGAATGATTGTAGAAGTAATATATAGTTATCTGTTCTGCATCATGGAGGTCTGGTCCATCCTATGTTGGGGGAACTTTTCTTGGGTGACTTGTTCTCTGTATACTCCCTCCAAAACAACAACAACCAGCCCCAGCAGCAATAAGGACACTGATTTTTTTTAGCCTCAGGCTAAGGGTTTAATTACTGGCTTTTATGTTCAGAAGCTGTTGGCTGTGTTATTGTCAATTCCCTTAGCATAAGGGTTTTTTTTTGCTTTTTGGGGGGCAGTTGGGGTTAAGTGACTTGCCCAAGGCCACATGGCTAGTTTTTGTGTGTGTGTGTGTGTTAAGTGTCTGAGGCTGGATTTGAACTCAGGTCCTCCTGACTTCAGGGCCAGTTCTCTATTCACTGCGCCACCTAGCTGCCCCTGAGCAGTTTTTTTTTCAATCTGTAAAGTGGGGATAACAGTGCTTAGTCTATCTATCTCACATGATTATTGAGGAAAGTGCTTTGTAATCTTTCAAGTGATACTAAAAATTGAGTTGTTATTATTCTTTCTATAAAAATTACAGTAGCCGAATTAACTGAAATGAGATGGGAATGATTTGAATATACAAAATGTCCCTAGAACTCTGGACCAGTAGAAACTTGGGAGAGTATACATATGACCCTTACTTAATTGGTTCCCCGAAGAAGAAATACTGTCCAAATGGATCATCTGTTATTGATTCTATCACTTCTGGGGGATTTTCCGTGTTAGTAGAACTTCTTTGGCTCAAGCTAGAATGACTCCTGTCATTATGTGATTTTATCCAAGACACTGGAAAATATGTCAAACAACACAGGTTGTCACATAAATCCCTGCAGCACTTTGCTAAAGACCTCTTTTGAAGCTGAGGTTGAATTATTCATGATCAGTCTTTGGGTCTAATCATTCACCTAGTACTTCACCTAACTTGTTAATTGACTCTAGACCACACTGAAATGTCTTTTCCAAGAATTGTACAAGACTTTAGAGTGCTTTCCTAAAATCTAGCCAAACTATATCTCCATAATTACCCTTTCTAGCAACCATAAACACCTGAAAAAAAAAAGAAATAATGTTAGTCTGACATGACTTGTTCTCAACAAAGCCACACTGGCCTTTTGTGATCATCCTTAACTGTTCTTTAATAATATATGTTAGAATTTTACCAAGCATTGAAGTCAAGTTCAGTCTGCTATAGTTTTCAGCCTCTCTTTTTTTGAAAATCAAATCATTTTCCCTTCTGCAAATCCTGAGGCACTACTTCTGTTTTCCACAATGTTCAAAGGTCACTGTTGCTGACTCAAAAATGAAATCCACCTGTGCTTTCTGCACCAGAAGACACAGTCCTATTCCTTCTTTGATGTTTTTTTCTTTCCTCCAATATAACTAAACAACGAAACCCCTTCAGGAAATTCAGGAATACCAGGTGTGATAGGACCACCATCTAATAGAATTCCCCTACCATGTATATCAGGCTAGTTTTTTACCCTGAAAGAAAACATCCCTTAGAATTGTACTGGTTCAGAGGTCTAAGGCTAAACTGCATCTACCTTGAAGGAAGCTTCCTGATGGCCGCTGGCCAAATTGACATGCCTTCTTGGTCACCCAAGGACATAGAAAGGCCAAACCACATGGAATCAGTCCTTCACACTTGATGGATATCTTAAGACTCACCACACCCTTCCCAGCAAACCAGACACTTTTCTAAATTTCCACATAGAAGCAAAAGGGTTTGAGTCTACCCAGGTTAAGAGCTTCAACAAACTTGTTGAATATCCTTTCTCTGCTATGGCTAAGTAAACCTCCCTTCGTTAACCATTGACCTACCTATGAACCCCATTTCATGCCAATGTGGAATCCAAACTAACAGGAGACTCTTGAATCAATCCTCACCATAATACCACTCTTTAATATTTATCCTCTATTGTCTGCCTTTGTTTCTATTTTCTTTCCTTTTCAAATTTAGGTTGATAGAAGTGATCTCATGAGGTATATGTAAAATGCTATGATTTTTTTTTTGCCTTTTGGAGGGCAGTTAAGTAACTTGCCCAAGGTTACAGGGCTACTTATTTTGTGTGTGTGTGTGTGTGTGTGTGTGTGTGTGTGTGTGTGTGTGTGTTAAGTGCCTGAGGCCAGAACCAAACTCCGGTCCTCCTGACTCCAGGGATGGTGCTTTACTCACTGTGCCACCTAGCTGCCCCAAGTGTTATGATTATTAACTCATGAATAGTTACTGAAATAGTACATAAATTGAGATTATAGATGTGATATTTGAAAAAAATGGAGTTGTTTTGAGTTTGGAAGCCTACAATGTTCGGTACCTTTAGGGTCACTCTGAATGACTTATAGAATTTGATAGCTGTAGATGTTTTGTGTCTGTTAGTCCAATTCTCTCTTTTCCTGTGCAGAAATCTATTTGACAGAATTTTTGACCATCTGAATTCTGTTTGAATGCTCCAATTGATGAAACATTTCACTAGCAACCCATTCCAATAGTTCTTTTTGTTGTTTTATTTTTGTTTTGTTTTTGCTTTTTGGAAGGTGGAAGGCAGGGCAGTTGGGGTTCAGTGACTTGCCCAAGGTCACATGGCTAGTAAATGTTAAGTATCTGAGGCTGCATTTGAACTCAGGTCCTCCTGACTCCAGGGCCTGTGCTCTATTCACTGGGCCACTTAGCCACCCCTCCAATAGTTCTTGAGGAAGTATTTCCTTATATCAAAGATAAACTGTTTCTCTGTAGCTTTTATCTACCCACTTGTGTTCAACAGAATAAATCTTATCCCTCTTTTACATATACCCCTGGTATTAGAAACTTCATCCTGCCCTAACACTTTTAGGAACCTTCTAACAGGTGATTTGTCAGCATTTGGTACTTCTCAAAAGGTACATCTCCACTTTCCTTAAAAGTGTTCAACTTCGTAAGACTCAAGACAGTTTTATTTACAAAGTAATGAATATAGAAAAAATACTCATCCAAGTCCCCAAAGAATCCTCACCTTCTCTCATGCACAATGGGTAACCCTCTTGCCAGAGACAGGTAAAATTTCCCTGACTTATAGTAGTGGACTGGGTGAGGCTTCAACAAATCAGGAGGCTGGGACTTTCCCCATCCGAGTTCTCTTCACTCTTTGCCTCCCCTCTTTTAGCTTACAGCACATGCTTTGTGCAGGGCTGATCCTTGAGCTTCATGATTCTGCTTCTTGTACCATGTCACCTCCTACTTGGTCAACTCCAGTGATTTGCCATCATGTCCAGGATCAAATACAAGCTGGCATTCAAGCCCTCTCCTACCTTCCTAGGCTTCTTACTCCTACTGCCCAACACACACTCTCTGAAACAGTGACATGGGTCTCCTTGCTTTCGAACAAACATGATTCTCCTCTCAGCTCAGGGCATTTTCTCTGGCTGGCCTCCATGTCTGAAATGCTCTCCCTCTTCACCTTTACGTCCTGGTTTTCCTGTCTTGTTTTTTTCAAGTACCAACTAAAATCCCATCTTCTACAAGAAATCTTCACCAGCCCTTCTTAATTCTAGTGTTTTACCTCTGTTAGTTATTCCTTATTCATCCTTTATACAGTTTGTACATACTTACTGTCTCTTCCATTAGACTGTGAGCCCCTTGAGGGCAGGGGCTATCTTTTGCCTCTTTTTGTATCCCTAGCTCTTAGCACAGTTCCTTGCACATAGGAGGTGTTTTATAATGCTCATTGACTGACTGACTAATTATAGTAGTAATCAATATAGCTCCCCTTGGAGGTCAGCAGGGTATAGTGGAAAACATACCAGATCTAGAATTGGAGGAGCTGAGTTCAAGTTCCATCTTGGCCACTTTATTACCTGCTTGATATTGGATAGGTCACTTAACTCCTCTGGGCCTCAGTTTCTTTACCTGTAAAATGGAGTAGATGGCCTCTAAGATCTCTTCCAGCTTTAAATCTGGGATCTTGTGACCTTCTTTGCTGGCTTCTGTAGAAGGCTATTCTCTTCCATAGGGCAACAGGCTTTTTCAATGTAGAACTTATTCCAGTGCTTTTGCCAAGTATATTCTATTTGAAAATCACACCTCCAGGGCATAGTACCTCTATTCTGCTGAATCCTTTTTGTAACTTAGATCCTGTAGCCCTTCCCTTCACATTCCAAAAGTTCCTTAGGATTTTGGAAGACTTTCTTCTTTTTTATTTATTTTTATAATGAATTTATTATGTATTATTTGAATTTATTATGTATTATTTGAATTTATTATTCATTTGTTATTAGTGGAGTGAATCTGTTTTTCTCTCTAGCTTATGGTAAGTCCATACTTTTTCTCCTTTCTCTCTAGTGCCTGGTGGTATGTCTCCTGCTAGCAAAAGTATCTCCCACCAGAACTGGAGGTTTAGTGGAACATTCATTCTCACTCTCTCCTTCCTTGTTTGCCTGTAACCCATTTTTTCACTGGGGCAGTTGGGCCAGTGTAATATAATGCCAAGGAAAGGCAACTTCCCAAGGTTCAAAATACCAGCATAGGTGCTCTCCATTTTATTCAGTGGCAAATTAAGAACAGAGAAGGTCAAAACACGACATCATTCAAAATACAGCATTTACTAAGTGTGATTAAATAATCCCCACCCCAGGAACTTCCAATCATTCAATCAATTACAAAGTCTCTGTTCTAAATACTTCTCCACCCCTAGGCTGTACCTTCATTTGGTCCATCACAAAGCACAAAAAGGTCAAAAGTTCCCCACCCCTGGATCACAATTGAATCTACCCCAGAGTTACATCAAGTTTAAGCACAGCACTTAATACCCAAATGGAGGTCTTTTCTTCATCTTGACATGAGGCAAGTTCTCAGCAATCTTAGTTCCTGGGGAGACAAGGCTTAGCAAGGCCACAAGATACATTGCCAGTCTCTTCATTAATTCATCCTCTGTCTGCAGAACAGTCCTAGAACCCCTAAAAACATTAGCAAAACCCTCTCCCAGGATTTCTGTAAACATACAACAAGAAAATCCTTCTTCAGAGCTTCTGAACCAACAGAAAGGTTCCCAGACCCCTGCAACAACAGCACTGTCCACCAGTGGACAGTATTCATTCTGTCTGCAGGACAGTCTCCAGACCCCTGCAACAACAGCACTGTCCTTCACCAGTGGACAGTACTGACTCTCTGTCTGCAGGACAGTCTCAGGGCTTCTTAACCAAAAGCCAGGTTCCAGGACTTCTTCAGCAAAAGGACTGTCTTTCACCAGTGGACAAATCTGGCAAAACAACATCAAAACAGACAGACAAAGTACCAGCAAAACAGCCATGTCTCCTCAGTCCTTGGCAGCTCAGGGGGCAGGTCTCAAAAGTCCAGGGCAATTCAAAGTGGCTCCTAGCAGTTCTATCAGTCTCTCTCTGCCTCCACGAGGTGCTGCTTCCAAAAAGTTCTTCTGCCTCTCTCTTGTCTCTCCAAATCTACATCACCAGCTCCTCCCAGTACAGGACTTTCTTTTCACATCAACAAGCCCATCCCACAGGTGGGATTAACAAGCTCTGGGTTTTAACACAATCAATTTGAAAACCAAGCCAATACAGGGGAATCTTTAATTGCCATTACTATCACAGCCAGGTAATACAAATTATCCCTGAGATCCTGTGGGAAAGCTCTCTAAAAGGGAGTCAGGAGGAGATAGAGCCAGCTGCTTCCAGGCTACTAGCCAAAGAAGAAGGAGATGTCTATTTGTGGTTTTCGTTTAATCCATGGAAGGCAATCTCAGAGGGGAAGGCACTCAGGACTGAGAGGACTGGGAAAGGCCTTCACCTATTTGACAGAATGTCCTTCCAAGTCATCTCTTCTTTACCCTAAATACCTTCCAGTTCTCCCTGCTGTCACTTTACAATCCAGCAGTTCTTTGAATACAACCCTTCATCTTGCTTCTTGGCTTTGTACTGGTTACTCCCCACCACACCTGGAATGTTCTGTTGCCCTCACCTCCACCTCTTAAATTTCCTGGCTTCCTTCAAGACCCAACTCAAACTCTGCCTTTTGCAGGAGGCCTTTCCCAGTTCTCTCAGTCCTGAGTGCCTTCCCTTCTGAGATTGCCCTCCAACTATTCTGCATGTATCTTCTACAGATCTAGGTACTAATATGTTGTCTTTCCCATTAAAATGCAAATTTCTTGACAGCAGGGACTTTTTTTTAATCGTTAGCACATACCTGGCACATACATAATAAGTACTTAATAAATGTTTGTTGTCTGACTGTTTGACTTCTTCCAGGACTCAGAAGGCTTTTACCTTCCCTTGCGTATAGTCTAACTTGCTAATGTCCCTTCTAAAATATAATCCTCAGACCTGAACACAGTATTTCCACATGTGACCTAGCACAGAATATAGTGGAATTCTTACCTTCCTCATTCTGGACACTATGCTTATTAATATAGCCTAAGATAACATTAGCATGTTTCCATTTGTTGACTTTGTTCTAAACCAAGCTAAAAATTTATACTCTACTTTTCTCGGTGTGTGTCTCTAAACTACGGTGAAGCACGTCCAGTTTAATCAACAATTCTAAATTAGTTTGGATAATAATATCTACAGTGTAGGGCAAAGATTAATTGATTAATATTAATATTATTAATTATATTAATTATTATATTAATATTAATAATTAATAATTAATTGATTTAATATCAGAGGACCTGGCTGCATAATGCCCCTGTCAAATGATGATGTCAACAAGCATTTCTATTAAGGACTGGGGATACAAAGAAAGGTAAAAATAGTTTCTGCCCTCAAGGAGCTCACAGTCTAACGATCTTGACAGCGTGGCAAATAACCAAGTACCCAGACTGGAGGCGGTATCAGAGGTAAGTTGCGAACTTTAGAAGGATTGGGAAAAGCTTCTTGGGGAAAGGCATTTCCCTTCTGGAGAATTTCCTCACCTGTAAAATGAGGCATTGGACTAACGATCCTCCTAGCTCCAAACCTTATGAACTTTTCTTCAGTCCTAAAGCTCTTTATTACCCTCTTTTATATCATGCATAATTAACATTTCTCTCAAGATTTGTATATAGGGCTTGGAGTAGGGGGAAGGGATGGAGACGGAGCTGAACTCAATTTAACAAACATCCATTCCCATTGGACTGTTGGAGAAAGAGAGCCTTAGGAAGAATTAAGGCACAAAAAAGTTATTAAGTTTATTTCCAAGGGCTCTCTCCTCACTCAAATCTGCTCCAGCCAGGCTCGCTTCTCCCAGTTACAGGGCAGCACGCAGTCCCAACACTGATGACCGACAACTCCTTGATCGCCGTGTTCCAGCCTCTTCAATCAAGCCGCCTCTTTCTGGCAAAACTACAAATCCCGGCAGGCCAAGCGGTTTTCTGCGAGGCTCTCCTTCCTGGTGGGTGGGAGGGGTAACACCCACTCCAGGGCGGACTCCGGCAGCCGAACAGACCACATGCTCCCTCCGCCCTTTTCAGAGCAGGGAACTACAGAACCCAACAGGCCGCACAGGCGGGATCTGCAGCCTCGGAGCCGCGTTGCATTCCGGGACATGTAGTCTCCTTGGAATGGGAGCAAGAGGGTTGGAGGGAGGAACCGGCTTTGGAATCTCAGCTGCTGTCTGAAGTAGGGAGGCGAAGGAGAGAGCCGGCGCGCCTGCGCAGCTTTCTGGGTTCGGTCCGCCGCCGCCGCCGCTCCTGCTCCGTGCCTGTTGGACTCTGGCGGGGAGGGGCGGGGGGGACTCGAGGCGGAACGGATGCTCCCGTGCGTGCGGAGGGAGCTAATAAAGTTTTTGAAGGAGGAGACAGCGAGGGGAGATCCATACGGAGGGGCGGGGCTGGGGTGAGAGGGGCCGGAGGCTAAAAGAAGAGAGCCCACGGGACGCCGGCGGCAGGAGCGCCGCCGAGCCGAGCTGAGGCGCCGGGGATCCTCCCTCTCGTCCTCCTCTAGCAGAACCGGCCCGGGACCCCTGGTGAGTGCCGGGGTGGGGGCGGGGGCCGGCGGCCGCCGCCGCGCCGCCCTCCCCTTCCCCTCCTCCTCCACCCCCTCCCTGCGGCTCCTGAAGCGAGGGGCGGGCCCTTCCCGGGACGCGCCGGGGCCCGGGGGAGTGGGGGGAAGGTCGCGGGCGGGGCCACCCCGGGCGGAGCCGCAGCCTCCCGGCTCGCTCGGTCCAGTCCGGGGATCCTCCCCCAGAGAGGGCAGCCATCCCTCCATCCCTCCATCCCTCCCCGCACTCTCCGAAAAAACTCCCTTTTCCTCTAAAAACAAAACAAAAACTTTGCAGCTGCGGTCAACCCTGAGGACGGAGGGAGGGGGCGCAGCCCGGGGTCCGTGAACTTGGTAGTGTTTTAAACCGGGTCCTGCGGCCCCAGGGTGTTACCAGTGTATGCTTTGAAGTCCGGAGCCGGGCCCGACCGCCCCGGGGGTCCGCGACCCTGCCCCCGCCCCCGCCAGGTGAAATTGGACGAGAAGGTTCGGAGCCCGGCCCCGGCTCGGGAGCTGCGGTCCGGACTTCCTCCAACTGGGTTTGTGCCCGTCCGGCCCAGGGCTGTGCGGCGCCCACGGAGAGCCTCCCTCCCTCTCCAATCCACCCGCGGCCGGCCCCATTACTACTTTTAATATTATTCTGACATCACCTTTCTGAGCTGCCTTCTCAGAGACCAGAAATCAGGGGAAGGCAAAAATCATTTTTCAACCTTAGAGCCGATATGGGCAAGAAAGTTGGCAAATAATTGCAAGAGAAGGTTTTATTCCTCCCATCCAGGAAATACTGTTAAGTACTGTATGCTGCTTTTTATCTACTTCATTAACAGAGGGTTCTCTAGGTGTATGAATTTTGCTGGAAGGTTGGGTCGTGCTTATTTTTTTCCCTACTTCGTTGACAGAGGGTTCCTTAGGTGTATGAATTCTGGTGGAAGGCGAGTTAAACTTTTTCCCTCCCTGCTTCATTGACAGTGGGTTCTTGGTGTATGAATTCAGAAAGCTGGGTTAAGCCTTTTTTTTTCCTACTTCATTGACAAGATTACCTAAGGTATATGAATTCTACAGGAAGCTGTTACCTCCCCCCCCCACACCCCCCATTTCATTGACAGAGGGTTCCTAGGTGTATGATTACTGATGGAAGCTGCTTCCCCCACCCTTCCCCATTTACTTCATAGGTGTATGAATGCTGATGGAAGCTGTTAAGCTTTTTTTCTGTCATTGACTGAAGGTTCCTAGGTATATAGCATTGCTGATGGAAGCTTCCCTCCCTCCCCTCCCCCCCCATAGGTGTATTAATGCTGATGGAAGTTGCGTTAAGCCTTTTCCCCCCTCCTTCATTGATAGAGGCTTCCTAGGTATATGAATTCTAGTGTAAAATGTGTTATGCTTCTCCCTCCCCCACTCCCCCCCTTGACAGAAGGTTCCTAGGTATATGAGTTCTTCTGGAAGCTGTTACTCTTATTTTTTTCCATTTCATTGATAGAGGATTTCCTAGATGTAGGAATTCTGTTGGAAGTTGTGTTAACCTTTTTTATCTTTCTATTTCATTGACAGGGTTCCTAGGTGTATGAATGCTGATGGAAACTGTTTTTTTTCCTCCTACTTCACTGACAGAGGGTTCCCTAGGTGTATGAATTCTACTAGAAACTGCTTTTCTCTTTTTCCCTACTTCACTGATATGAGAGAGTTCCCTAGGTATATGAATTCTGCCAGAAGTTGTGTTGTGGTGGAGCAAATCCTGTCTTTGAGTGTGTAGGTAACCATGAAACTAATTTAAAAAAAAAATCTTTTTTACCCCATGTTAGGGCATCAGACTTGCTGGTAAACTCTTCTTTTGAGGTTTGATTATCCATTAACTAGTACAAAATCATGCGGTTTCATAGAAGATAGTCCAAAACTCAGTCCTTACCCATTTTCCAAATGAAGAAATTGAGACCCAGAAAAGTTATGCAAATCGATTTGCCCAAGGCTTGCCTCTCTCCAAGTGTTAGAAATAAAATGACTCAGTTCAGGGCTCTTACCACCTAACTGAGATATACTAGAATCATCCTCAGTGGTTTGTGGTTTTTTGAAGCTGTCTCTTGATCCTAGGTAAATCATGACAGAAAAGGCATTGTGACTGTGAAAGTGACCTTATTCATAGTGGTTGTTTGTAGTATTTTTTTATTTGTTGCAAAACCTATTATCTTTACCTTGTATCATATAAGTGTTGGTAATTTTGGTTGTTGATTGAATATCGGAGTGGTCCATTTTTGAGAGCAGGATGGAAAAAAGAAGATTTAAGGATGGAAAATTGTTAGCTTTTTTGGTATTCTTTTTTTCCCTTAACCATCACTTTTGCCGTCTTATATATATAAAATGGTTTCTTTTCTCTCTGTTTGTATTTATCTGGGTTATCAAGGTGTCTTTCTGCAATGATTTAACAAAACAGCCTTTATAAATTGGGATTTTTTGTCATAAAAGTTTTTATATGTGTCCATGTTTGGAATAAATGACATACTGTGGCATTTGTACACTTGTCTTAAACCTTAAAACAGATGCTTTTTGTTTGGTTCACTGGAAAGAGTGGTAGATTTGGAGGTCAGAGGACCTGGGCTTAAATCTTGCCTCTGACAAACCTAGATGTAACCTTTGGCTAATCATTCAACTCCAATGGTCATTGGTTACCATATCTATAAATGTGAAGGAAGGGGTTGATTGCTTGACTCCCCCAAGGTTTTTTCTAGCTTTACCTCTGTGATCCTTAAACACAAATTTTTGCATACTTTTTCAGTCGTACATAATCGTATTGAAATAGGAGACAAATTAATTTGCAAAATGTTATTTTTTCATTTTTAACTCCTTTCCAAACTGAGTATCTTGGCAAAAGGACATCTTAAATAATGTTGGACTTGAAGCATTATTTTCCATACTTGGTCAAGACTGATGCATTGATAGCAAGAATGAATTGCATTCAGCAGAGATGCTTTCTTCAAAGATAGAGCTCTTCTTTACTTCTAACTTGCTTAATTATTTCTAGAGAAGTTCACTTTTGGAATACAGTCAGTCAATTAGCATTTATTAACCTAAGTACTATGTGCCAGACACTCTGCTATGTGCTTTGGATACAAGTACAGAGAATGAAACTAATAAATTTCAACTTCAAAATGTCGTCTACTTTAGCAGAGTTTCCGATGATAAACTAAATGTTTATTTCATTTGTAATGCTGTCTGCTCCCCAAATATTTCCGTTAGTCAGTTTTTGGTAAGCAGTATATGTTGTACCAAGTTGTTCTTTCGTTGTATCTTGAAACAAATGTGTATACACATACATATAAAATACATTTTGCATACAAATTAAGTAGTTGGAGATTACAAGTTATTTAAGCTTTTATTAATTTTACTCAGTTCTGTTAATTAGTATTTTAATTGCTGCTTTAGAAAAAAGTTGAGTAACAGAATGGTCCATTTTTAGTGACATTGGGATACTAAAATTAGAGGGGATTTACAAAACTAAAGCAGGTTAGTTGTGTATGAGTTGGCTTTTTTTCTTATGCAATAGTTTATCAACCAGAATAAGAAAGACAGTAAAACAGGATAGCGATACAATTGTTAGGAAACTCCCATGAGCTCATAATCCGGAAGGACTTTTTTAGAAAGGCTTAAGGATGTTGTGTTTTTTTTTTTTTTGTAAAGATAGCTATGTATCAGATGCTTCTTGTGAATACCAAGAATCAATTTTAAACCATCTTAGGAAGTTCTTAGGAAAAAAAACCTGAACATTTAAAAATGCTGAACATTTAAAAATCTAAGAATCATAAAATATTCTAGAGTCTCATAAGAGCACTCTTGTCCAGTCTTTTTAATAATATTATATTATAAATCTGACAAATAGTCGAATACTGATAATTCCCCAGTTGTTTTGACATTGTGATACTGAATGGCACTGCAAATTATGATAATGTACTCAGTTTAATTATTAGCGTAATGTGAGAGACTTTGACATTGAAATCCATTGTTTGGAACTAAATAAATCCTTATACTTGCTGTTGTCTCAATTCTCTTTTGAAAATGGAGAAGAAAAGTAGTGTTTGGAATACAGCAATTATTCGAATGTTAGTCACCATGGTCCCTATTGTATAGTAGCAACTACAGCCTTTGGGATTTTCAGTCTTATTGCAGTTTTTTAATAGGGAATTAAGTTCACAATTTAAATATGAAATTGTTGATAGACCTAATATTAAAATATGTTTTTGAATTACCCAGTTTTTTTTTTACTGAGCTTTATTTCCCAGATAAAATAAGTAATTGCTCCAGCTTATTTGTATTTAGATGTTCATATTATATTTTTGCTTCCTTTTGGTTATAATTACATAACATTTAGAAGTATGTGAAACTGAATATGAAATTAGTGTTTGAGATAATGGAAATATTATTTATCAAGGAGTTAGGAGACCTAGAAGCTTTGATATGTATGTGATGCTTAATTATTTTTAGAAACATAAAAATATGAATGGGATATTTTCTTTGAAAAATAAGACCTTCCTGTTGGGGTTAGTTAGAGCCAACAGGAATCTTACTCTAATGAGAGGAAGGAAACTTTTTTTTAAAACTGCCTTAACCCAAAGTATTCTTTCCTCCCTTAAAGTTGCAGGGTGATATAGAATGTATGGGTGTTTAATTTCTAGAAGGAAGTATATAAGCATATTTTCTTTTGCAAACAGCCACTTTAGGAAGTCTTTTGTTTAGTTGAGTTGCTCTGATTTAAAAAGTTACTCTGCCAAATATGAGTTCTACTTTCAATCTCCAAAAAAAAAAAAATTTGATGCCTCCCCTTATGATAGTTATACTGCTAATGTACTTTGGGAAAATACAGAATGGCCAAAAAGCTATTGTGAATTCATTTACTTTTTTAAAATGAATATATATTTAATTCATTGCAACAGCCTTTTGTTGCTTTAAAAAAAAAGCATTATTTTGTTTGTGTGAGACAGTCTACAGAAGGCATTTTTGCTTAATTTATTATACTGAATTATTTAGTGAGCTGACCCATGCAGTTATTCTGCACCCCACAATCCTTGACCCACAAATTGGGAAATAGTATAAGCTTTCTTTGGATTGGAACTTTCGGTGAATGTGAAGAAAGCCAGAAAGTTTTGGGAAGTTGGAATAATTTTAACTTAATGTAAAATAAACATTCAAAATACTTAAGGGCTTTGGAGGTATTAGTTATTTTTAATAGTTGAACTTTCCTGATAGCAGAACACAAAGCCTTTAACTTTAAATCACTATGGATTGCGATCTTTTTCAACTGTCACACTTTTCTTTCCTTTTTTAAAACATTCCACTGCCTTTTTCCTTTTTCTCAAGGTCATAGTAGCAGATCACAGTTACTATACTCTGTGATATGCTTAGGGCTTATTGGGGTCCAAGAGAGCCTTTTGCTCCCAGGCTTAATGGCTCTAGAATGCTGTCGTGTTGGGGGTTACATTTTTAGAGTATTCCCTTCTTCTCCCCCCAGTCTTTTGATTACTTCTTTGTTGCCTCTAGTAGTTTGTATATCACCATCTCCTTGGCTACTTTTAATCTGTGGTAGACTTAGGAACTGAAAACCAGTAACAATAACTTACATTTATATTATTCTTTGTGGTTTACAAGAACTTCCTCACAACAGTCATGTGAGCTGGAACAGTAGGTGTAAGCACTATCATTCCCATTTTACAGAAACCAAAGCTCAGAGAGCTTGTGTGATTTTTATGTGATGCACACACTAAGTGCCTCTCAGTTCTGGAAGTTAGGACTCTCCACTGCTTTGTCTGCTACATGCTGCTGCCTGTCAAGCTCCAGTTGTTTTTAAAACTACACATCACTAACTCTCTCAGGTATCTCGTAGGAGTAAAACCATAGAGCTTTAGCGTATGTACCTAGGTGACATCCACGTTTGCTGCTTAGAATCCTTTTTTGATTAATTCCTGTTTCTGAACTGTATTCCATATAAATGAGATTATCACTTAACAGTTTAGAATGGGCCAGCCTTTCTGTGTAGTCTTCATCTCTTTTATTTAATTCATTTGCCTTCTGTTTTCAGATTTCATTGTTTAGTTAGATCAAAGTTTGGATGAAAGAACTTCAGATAATTCTTATATGGTAACTGATTGTGGATTGCAGTTGGAATCATCGAATCTCATAGATGTTGAGATGGAAAAGGGTTTTAGAGATTATCTAAGCCCAACCCTATTATTTTAAAGTTGAGGAAGCTGAGACCCAGTGGGTTAAGACTTTCCTTGTTCAAAGTCACAAACCTATGGAAAACCAGAATTTGAACCCAGGCCCTGTAATTAAGGTCCTAATGGTCTTTTCATCATCAGTTAAGAATAGTATATGCTTATTCATGTCAATAAGAGCTTTAAAAAAAATAGAATCAACTTCTTGATTGAGTGTTTTTTTTTTTAACTGATTAGTAACCCTGCCCCTTCAGAAAAGGATCCCTCCTTCTCAACTGGATTAGGGTTTGCTCCCTCTGACAAGATTTTGGTCATGTAGGACTGTTGTGATTTTGTTGGATGGCCCAAGAACTGAGTGACTGTGAGTGGCTTCTGAACCTTACAGCCATGCCCATGTCTAGTATTTTATACCCAGTGACTCACTTTGTTATGAGATATATTGGGCAACGCTATTTTAATGTAGAGTTGAAATGTTTGTGTAGGCTTCTTTTTTATAAATACATGTTTATATGTGCCTCCTTTATTATTGAATACTTAGCATTTAAAAGTCTCCAAATTATTCAGCTAAAGGGTGCAGTGGATAGAGCACTGAGCCTGGAGTTAGGATTATCTGAGTTCAAATTCAGCCTTAGACACTTACTAATAACTCTGTGACCTGGGCAAGTCACTTAGCCCTGTTTGCCTCAGTTTCCTCATCTGTAAAATGAGCTGGAGCAGGAAATGGCAAACCATTCCAGTATCTTTGCCAAGAAAATCCCAAATGCGCTCACTAAGAGTCAGACATGAATGAAACAACTCAACAACAAATTATTCAGGGCAAAGTGGCAAAGATTGGATAGCCAACTATTTATATAAAAAATGTATACAACAATTTTTTCTTCTTTTGTAATGTAATTTATTATCTGCATTGTGAGGTCCCAGTGCTTTTGCACTCTGGGAGCCATTCTTGGTTTTTTCTTCTGTGCTTTAAATGGGTGTTAGTGTTTGAGAGTTTGCTGTATTGCGTGTTCTGTTTGGGGATACAGTATGATATGAACTGTCATCTGAAGGATTTTATAGTTGGCCTTTTCAGTATAAGTACAATTATGCTTGGAGTCCCAGAGACCATGGCAGAATTCTGCCATTAGCATGGAACTGCTTTGTTTTCTGTCAGAAACTTCTTCCAGAGATGTTCAGAGTGTAACACTGAGCCTTAAATTTTCCATTCATCATGACCAACACAATTCGATTCAGGGGATCCATTTAGGAAGTTTATTGAAAAACTGGAGTAAATCTAGAGGAGAGTAACCAGCTTGGAGAGGGAACTCAAACCCATATCAATGTATGATTGATGGAAAAAACTTGTGAATATTTAGCCAAAGGAGGTGAGTTGGGGTGGGTGGGTGTTTCATATTGTTGCTCTCTGAAGGCAGTTGAAAGGCTGTTTTATGGAAAGCGGATGAGTTGTGGTTTTTTTTTTTTTTTTGGTCTCTGTGAGTAGAACTAAGAAAAATGGATACAAGTCATATAGCAAGGCAGATAATAATAATATTATAGGGCATAATCCCTATGCCCTGTAAGGAAAAATTGAGCTTTACAGAGATGGAATAGGACTGCCTTGAGGCACTGGTTTTCTCCACTATTGGGGAGTTTTTATGTGGAGTGGAGTCTGGGATTAGATGCCACCTCTGAAGTATCTTTCAACTCTTTGATTCAGCATTTTCTGTGTTTATTCATTATAAATGACTATAAGTCATGGTATTGGCGCATTTCCATTTCAAGTCCCCAAACACGACTTAAGGATCCACTTTGTACAGAGCACA
Source organism: Petaurus breviceps papuanus (assembly GCF_028583685.1). Taxonomy (NCBI): domain Eukaryota; kingdom Metazoa; phylum Chordata; class Mammalia; order Diprotodontia; family Petauridae; genus Petaurus; species Petaurus breviceps. The sequence goes on from NW_027186296.1 coordinate 100,602,568, forward strand.
GTTCTGAATGTCAGAATAGAAGATTTCTTATACTTACAAATGGATTTACAAATTTCCTTTTCTTTTCCCAGGGATACTGCTCCAGAATAAGGAAGTAAGTTGTCCTGGGCCACAGACTTGATATGATGGGCCACTGTGTAGACAGTGAAACCCAACAATCATCTCCTTTTTCCTTTTCTGGGAATTGTATACATGCTGTGTTCTAACTCTTCTCTGCTGTTCATCACTCCCAGCCCATTCAAGTTCTTCAGAGTCTTTCTTTTACATGAACATGCACATCTCGTTTCCTCTCTTCTTCCTTCACAGAACCTGTGTTGGAGGGAACCTCAGAGTCTACTTAGAACAATCTGTACTTAGACAATAAACCTGTGAAGAATTGTCATCAGTTAACAGTTATTTATTAAAATATCAACTATGTGTCAGGAACTGTGCTAGGAGGTGGGGATATGAAGACAAAACAGTAATTATTCCTGCCCTTAAAGGAACTTATATTCTACCTAGGCAAGTAGCACCTTACACAGAAAAAGGGACAAATCCATCCAAACTAAACATCAGTTGATTGAGGGCAGGTGCCTCTTGTGGGACATGGAAGGTATGGATGTGAGAGATAAAAGGAACCCACAGTAAAGGGGACTAATGTGTAATAAATCTGGAAAGGTCTTTCATCCCTGGAGCAGTGGGCCAAGTGTGGAACTTCTTGAGCAAGAGAGTGGCATGGTTGTTATGCCTGTGCTTCAGGAATATCACTTGGGCAGCTGTGTGAAGAGGATGAATTAGTGAGGGAAGAGGGTATTATTGAAATAGTTCAGACCAGAGGTGATAAGGGCCTGAACTAAGGTGGGGCAGGAGCCATAGGAGGGCAGAAAAGGGAAATATTTGAAAGATGTGGAGGTAGGATGGCCAGGGCTTGGCAGCTGATTGGATATAGGAATTGGGGAGGAGAATGGTTAGGAGGTGAAGTTGACTCCAGATTGTAAATTTAAGTGATTACTGAATGGTCTCCTTGACAGAAATAAGGAAGTTAGGGGATGGGTTTTGGGTGAAAGAAGATCAGTTCAGTTTGGGATATGTTGAGTTAGCTTTAAAGGGAAAATCCATGGCCCCCCTAAGGCAGGCCCATTTCTGGTAGTTTTAATTCTGATTTCACTCTGGGTATCTATTTATCAAAGGTGGAGAGTCCTGTCAGGATTACTAGGTTCTCCTTGAGTTCTATATCTTCTTAGATCTCTGTATTCCTGAGAAAGCTGAGTGCAGAGTGGGTGCTCCCTACATTTGCTTGTTGACCTAGCATAGTATAGCAAAAGAACATGTAGGAAAGAACATGTAATCCAGTTTGGATGGCATGTAAAGTGGTGGTGGTGGTGGGGAAAGTGTGTGTGTGTGGTGTCTCAAAAGACTAAGCTAGATTGTGAAGACCTTTCACTGCTAAACTGGGGCATTTGTATTTTATCCTAAAGGAAATAGGAAGCCACTGAAATTTAGTTTTAGATATGTTGAATTTGAAATGTTTTGGGCTAGCAAGGTGGAGTTGGAGAGATGAAGACTAGATGTGTAGATTTGAGAATCCTCTGCATAGAGATGATACTTGAATTCATAGGAGCCATGAGAGATTGAGAAAAATGAAAACTGGGGGAAAAATAGCCCCATTAGATTTAGTAGTCTTGTGCTGTGACATTGCAAGGTATTGATAAATAAATGAGAGGTGAGATTGGAGATCTTATAGAAGACAGCTTTTTTCTAGGATTTTGGCTATGAAAAGTAGAAGAGATATGATACCACCTTTATTATAAGATTAGGAATCCAAGGTACCCTTGATTGTTTTTCTCTGAAAATAATTTTACTGGAGTGCATGAGAGTTTTTCTTTCTGATAGAAAAATAATGTATATAAATTTTTTCATATATCACTTTAGCAAGTTGTTAGATTGACCTACAAAGCTTTTATGTAGAAAAGCAAGATGCATTTTTGACTTGGGAATGTTAGCAATTTTAGTAACCAAATAGTAACCAAATCAGATTTTTGAATTCAGTTAAACAAATATTTAGACACCTCTGAGGCACTGTTGTGCTTGTTTTCATGGATAGAAATATTAGAAAGATAAAAAGTCTTTGCCCTCAAGGAGCTTATTTAGGGAGATTGGACACATAATGTATTACAAGGAGTAATGTAGTGGCAGTAGAGAGTAAAGATTCAAAAGACATTCGTAGGAGAGAGGTGGCCTTTGAGCTTTGTATTAAAGGATGAGTTTAATTTCAGGGCAGAAATGAAAGTAAGGAAAATAACAACATTCCAGGTGGAGGGAGCTGCAGAAGTAGGCCAGATACTAGTCTTAAGTTGTTTTTTTTTCCCCATGATAACAAAATCATTTGATCCTATTTTAAGTAAGCAATAAAACTCTTGATCTTTTATTGTTGCTAAATACTAAGACAGAAGTCAAACAGTCCCTGTCTTTACATTTAAATGGAGGAGACAACATATACACATACACTCATACACCAAATAGTATTAGGAAGATATCAGGTAACCTTGGCTGGAAGAAGGTTTTTACTACTGGGGGGAGAGAAGGAAATTGGAACCTTCTAGATCATCTAGTCCAGTGCCCTCATTTTTCACATGATCCAGCAGATCCAGAGAACTAAAATGACTTGTTTAACTTACAGTGGGCAAATGGCAGATGGGAGTCTCAACTCTAGGCCTCCAAATGCCAGCATTTTGCTTTCTCTGTCCTATCATACTAGATCTTGATTATGGAATGATATGGAGATTGGCTTTACTGGGTTTGTTTTGCTGGGTAGAGGAAAACAAACTTGCATGGAAAATAGGGGATCACTTTGTGGAGCAACACAGATGCCACTGAAAAGATTCAAACTTGGTCCATTGCAGGTTGCTTTTGTACTGTCTTGGACAGGAGAGTGACAGCTGCCCTTAATTTGTTATGTTGTGTTGCTTAAGCAAATTACTTTTCTATCTTCAGGCTTCAGTTTCCTCTTCTGTAAAATGAGGGAATTGGGTTAGATCTCTGGTTTCTTCTAGCATTCCTTAGCTGAAATGAAAGCAGTGTTTAGGAAGCTAAATAGGCAATGTGTCTTTGTAGGATGTCTCTTAGTAGGGGAAAGCAGCAGCAGGAACACCATCATTACAGTAATCCAGGTTGTGACTAGGCTGGTAAGCAGTTTTAGAGGAAGGGAGAATTGGAGTAGCATAAAAAAGTGATCATCATTAAGACTTTGTGATTATACATAGAGAAAGAAAAAGAATAAGAGTAAACTATGAGGCCCAAGGTTTTGAACCCCTTGGAATTGGGAATTGATAAGCGTTTGACAAAAAAACCCAACATTGTTAAGGGAGTGAAATTAATTTTAATGTGTTCTCACATTCCTATGTCATGCAGAACATGCAAAAAACATGTTTCCTTTGCTCGAGGAGTTTATAATTTAGTAAACTGAATAATAACCATTTTCCTATTTGTTTTATTGTTTGCAGGGAGAGGATTTAGGGTAATTTGCTTTTTCCTTTATCCTTTCTGGAATCTTTATCTTGACTTGAACTGAGGTGACTTTAAAACTGAATCTCAAAACAGTGAATCTTGATACTCAGTAAGTAAAGTAGCTATATTTTTGTGCTATATACCATGTTCTTTGGCGTTTGTCAACTGTTTATGAATGAAAGAGACAGAAGTAATTATTTTTCAGAATGCAGTAAAATTTTGATTGTTTAATATCAATGAGCTGGACTACCATAGTGGATCAGAAATTTGAAAAATGATGAATTCTGGCTAAAAGTTATGTGAGATGAGAATTGTGGCGGGAGACACGGCGCAGCGCAGCGGAAAGAGCATTGGGTTGGAGTAAGAGGATTCACTGCTGAGCTGCTGGATTCGGTGCTAGGGTGGAAGCTCCAGGGCTGTCTTGCTTGCTTTTGTTTGTATTTCTGGGCTTAGCACAGTGCCTGCCATATAGTAAGGAAATGCTATTTCTTCCTATCCATCTCTTTATTTAAAAGCTGAGAGAAATTTTTAGAAGCGAATAAACCCTTATAACAAACAGTGACCATGCCCCTAAAATGTATGTCCCGACGCCTTGTTTCCATCTCTTCTCTGTCATGAGGTATGCAACATGCTTTTTGATAGGCCCCTTGGAGATGTGGTTGGTCATTGCATTTTTTCAAAGTTGTTTTCCTTTATAGTTCTTAGATAAATTGCCCTCCTGGTTCTACTTATTTCACTCTGATTTATCTATACTATCCATATTTTTAAAATGTCTTTTTTTTGTCATTTGTTAATGGCAGTGACATTCTCATTTGCTGAGACAGTCCCCAGTTGATGGGCACCCCTCAGATTCTGATTCTTTGCTTTTCTTTTATCCCTCCTTTTAAATTCTCCTGCAGGATCAGGAAGTGTGTAATTATTCCCTCCCTTGCCCAGTTTGATAAGTTTCTGTAACAAACCGTTTGACTGTCTGTGTTAAATCTTCCTTTGTCTATTTCAAATAAGAGTGAGCTTCATCTGATCACCACTCCCCACATGCCTTCCTCCACATTTGTTTACTCTTCTCACCTGCTCCATTTAAGAGAACTGAGGTGTTCCACTCCCTCCTTCTGCTTGCCTACATGGTCACATTCTTTTTTTATCCTTTCTTGTCTCCCCCTCACCCCCCACCCCCCACCCCTTTAAAGCCCTCAGAATAAAAACTCCACCCCCAGGACCTCTGGCTTTTTGTTAAGAAAAAAAAAATTAACCCTCTCTGTATCCTTTGAAGACATTAAGGTTCTCAAGTGTCATTTTTCTTCTTTATTCAAATGTTAGTGCCGAGTCATCATGCGGTTCCTTTTAATTGCTCAAAAATAAATGTATCTATCTACCCTTCTCCTGACTTGTCTGCTTCTTCTTAGTATATCCTACTCAGTGATAGTCTTTTCGTCAAAAATGTTTGTAAGTCCTGTATTCCATTAAAATTTTTCCCTTGTAGGATTAGCTTTAACTTTTCAGGGTAAATTATTGGTTGTAAACATATCTCTTTTGTCTTTTGGAATACTGTATTCCAAAAGCTCTTCTTAAAGTAGACACTTCCAGATCCTGTCATTCACTAGACTGTCAAGGCAGGCATTGTCCTCTGCCTTTCTTTGTAATCCCAGACCTTAGCACCATGCCTGGTACATAGTAGGTGCTTAATAAATACTTACTGAAAATTGATCCAGACTCTAGTCTCTTGGTACTAGAACTGCTTCCTTTTAGAGGCTTACTTTGTTTTTTTCTTTGCCGTGGAAGCCCTAGTGCTTAGCACAGCATGCCTAATAGGTGCTTAATAAATACCTGTTGACTGACTGAATTTTTAAAAATGACTATGACATTTATGGTCAGTCAGTCATCAAGCATTTATTAAGCACCTACCATGTAGGAAGCACTGGGGTAAGCTCAAAGGAAAGGCAGAAAATAGTCCCCGTTCTCAAGGACTGCAGAGTGGAAGGGGAGAAAAAATATGCATCAACTATGTGTAAACAAGATCAATACAGGATACATTGGGGGTAACCCTAGAGAGAAGACAACAATAATTATAACAACTAACATATATTGCTTACTGTGTGCCAAGCCCTGTGCCTTTAATTGCTTTACAGTTATTATTTCATTTGATCCCCACTACAGCCTTGGAAAGTAAGTGCTATTATTATCCTGACTTTGGTTTTTACAACTGGGAGCAGACAAGTTAAATGACTTGTCTAGGGGCTGGATTTGAACTCAGGTCTTCCTGACTTCAGCCCTTGCTCTCTATCCATTGTTGTCCTGTAAGATTAAGGAGTCTGGAAATGGCTTCTTGCAGGTGACATTAGCAGAGACTTGAAGGGAGCCAAGGAATCCAGGAGGCAGAGATGAAAAGGAAGAGCATTCCAAGCATGATGGACAGCCAGTGAAAACCCCTGGCACCTGGAGATGGGGGGGGGGAGGGTGCTTGCCCCCATGTGAGAAACAGCAGGTGGGCCAGTGTGATTGGATTACGGAGTCATGTAGAGACATGAGAGGAGAAAGGTAGAAGACTGGAAAGGCAGGAGAGTGTCCTGTTGTAAAGGACTGTAGAAGCCAAGCAAGTGTTTATATTTGATCTTGGAGGTAATAAGGAGCTGTGGAAGTTTTTTTGAGGAGGGAGGTGACATGTCTCGGCTTAAGGAAGATCAGTTTGATAGCGGAGTGGATGATGGACTAGAGTGTGGTAAGCCCTGAGGCAGGGAGACCAACCAAAAGGTTATGCAGTAGTCTAGGTATGAAATGATAAGGGCCTGAAGGGGGGGGGGGAGGAGTGTCAGTGTCAGGGGAGAAGGGAGAGTCAGGAGGTATTATCTCTAGCACTTTTAATGATTTAATTGGGGGTTGTGAGAGAAAAGAGTCTTGAGATGGTTTTCCTGTTTTTTTTGGGGGGGGAGGGATATGATTCTATCTTCATTTAGCTCTTAGAGATCAAGGCAGTTTCTGTTTATAGTGAAATACTGTATCTAGGCTTAAAAAAAAAAAAACCCAATCATGATTTTCAGGATGTCCAGTGATTTGCAGATTCTCGCTCTTTGACCTGTTTTGCCAGTCAATTGTTACTGATATCACAGCTTTTGGATGGGGTTGACCCTATTTCATCTTATCTTGGGTCCCTTGGGTTCCCACACTGACATCTTTCTTCTGAGATTAGTCTCCCATGGATCTTTGAGGTGCAGTCTGGATCTCTTTGGTGTCTCAGGAAAGAAAATTAGGGGCCTTAGAACCTCCTGTTCTTAGCGCTCCTGCTGCAGCAGTGCTGCTGTGGCTATGCGCTCCCCAGAGCTTCCAAGGTCCCCACTCTGGGGCAGTCTGACCACCCTGGCATCTGTAGGGTCAGTCCACAGGTCTCTCTCACCAGCTGCTGCTCACACTGGGAAATTGAGCTTGTTTGCTTGCCCTGGTATTCCCCTTTCTTATTGCCCACTGGCTTCTGGCTGATACTCTGTACAGTTTGGGGATAGACGTCACTATAAATGCTTATCAGGTTCTTTTTAATCATTATTTGATCTAGTTCAAATTTTACGTTTTAGCAGGAGTAGTTGGAACTGAGTAGTCTGCTTTGGTTCATGAAGACTTCTTGGCCAGAAGTTGAGACTACTGACTATTTATTATTTTTACTACCTGGGTTTAAGGAAAATTGAGATGGGGGTCCAAAATTTATTATTAATTTTACTACATTTCTTATAGCTTTATATTTATTCAAGGTTCATATGTTTAGCAAATATTTAATGATCTCCTGTTTTCAAGGCTGACATAAATAACTATTTGCATTTTTAATAAAAATAGTTTAGGGAAATAGTAAATACAGATTTTATATACTTAATATTTGTATCATTTTTTCAGTTGGCGAAGAGGTAGACAGGTAAAATATTTGAATAGGCATTGAATCATAGAACTTTAGAACTGAAAAAGAGTGTAGAGATTATTTTGTATTTTTGAAGTCTTATTTGGAAGACCTGGCTAGTTTATTTTTCTTTTTTCTTTAAGACCTTTAAAAAAAGTTCTGAACTGAAACATGAAATAAAATTAACATTTTGATGTACCTAGAATAGGAAAAAAAAAAGGATTCTACATGAAACTATGATTCTCTTTTATGTATAGCTTGCTTTTCTTTTAAGGTATAGAATAAATTCAGTGTAACATTCGAAACTGCTCTGATTGAATGTGATTTCTTTTTGGCCTTCTCTTCTTTCCTTTGCATTTAAAATATTTCAGTGACCCTCTTGGTTAATTTATTTGAAAACTGGTCATCTAATTTTTATTTTTTTTTTTGCTTGCTTTTTGGAAGGCAATTTGGGTTAAGTGACTTGCCCAAGGTCACACAGCTAGTTTTTGTGTTAAGTGTCTGAGGCTATATTTGAACTCAGGGCCTCCTGACTCCAGAGCTGGCGCTCTATTCACTGCGCCACCTAGCCCCTCCTCCCCCCATCTGATTTTTAAACACTGGAAAAATAGAGTTCAGTTTAAGATATTCTTAGGGAGTAGTTGGGACTTCGAATAAGTTATAAAAGGTGAGATATGACTCTACATATCACAATCCCATCCAGTAGTTTCACCTATGTGGAATTTAGTTGATAAATAGGGAGTAAGCCAAGAAAGGTTTCTGAGCAGTCAAAATAAATTTTCAAGTAAAACCTGAAGTTCGTTTACTTTACTCAAATGGAGGACTCATTTAGGCCATATTTTTTCTTGCTTTATACATAATTCTAAAAAACTTGGTTATCTGATCTAGTCTTATGACATTAAAAAAATTATTTACTATTAGTTTACAACATTCAGTTCCATAAGTTTTTGAGTTCCAGATTTCCTCCCCCCACCCCCCATGGTGGCATGCAATCCTCTTGTAGCATTTTTGAAGCAGTAAATAAAATTTTTCTGAAAAGGCAGTGGATTTATTTTTTATTTTTTCCAGTTACATGTAAAGACAATTGTTAACATCTATTAAAAGAAATTTCAAGTTCCAAATATTTTCCCCTCACTTTCTCACCTCTCTTCTCCCTAAGACAGTAAGCAATTTTATATAGGTTATATATGTGCAATCATGTAAAACATATTTTCACATTAGTCATGTTGTGAAAGAAGAAACAGATCAAAAGAAAAAAATTTATAAACAAAATAAAGTGAAAATTAGTATACTTTGATCTGCATTCACATTCTATCAGTTCTTTCTCTGGAGGCGGATAACATTTTTCATCATGAGTCCTTTGGAATTTGTCATTCCAAAAATAGCTAAGTCTTTTATAGTTAATCATCATACACTATTGTTACTACTGTGTACAGTTTTCTCCTGGTCCTGTGCACTTCACTTTGTATCAGTTTGAGTCAAGTTTTCTAGGTTTTTTCTGAAATTATCCTGCTCATCATTTCTTATAGCACAATAATATTCCGTTACAATTTTATACCACAGTTTGTTTACCCATTCTCCGATTGATGAGCATTCCCTCATTTTCTAATTCTTCACTACCAAAAAAAGAGCTACTCTAAATATTTTTGTACATATGGGTCCTTTCCCTTTTTTTTTTTTTAATGACTTTGGGATACAGACCTAGTAGTGGTATTGCTGGATCAAAGGGTATCCACAGTTTGATTGTCCTTTGGGCACAGTTCCACACTCTCCAGAATGGTTGGATCAGTTCACAACTCTACCAGTAATGCATTACTGTCTCAGTTTTCCCACATCCCCTTCAGTATTTATCATTTAAAAAGTCAGCAGTTCTAATGAGAGTAAGAAGTGACTGCGTGATCGTAGAGGAGCTTTGATTCTCTAATTTAGACTTTTTTAAATGGAATTTTTTTTTTGTAGAAAGAATATGTTAGTTTGATAATATACTTTTACTGTATTAAAACATTGAGTGTGCATTGTCTCCTGAAAAGTACACTGTTAATGGAGTTTTATCAATTCCAGCTCCATAACATCCTCTTTATCTCTTTCTTTCTCTCCATTCACACTCCATGAATCTCCCCTCAGTTCCCATCTAATTCATTCTTCACACTGCTGCTTCAGCTAGGGTGGTTTTGTTTGTCATGTGAGTGTTGTGAAGGGGGTAGATTGAGAGAGCTGTTTGCAGAGGAAGAGCTGATAAAACATGGCAAGATAGTGATGGTGCATGAGAAGGAAGAGTTGATGATGCTTCTAGGTTTTGAACCTGGTTGCCTAGAATAATGGTAATACCTTGGACAGAAATAGGGAAGTTAGGAGGGAGAGCATTTAGTTTTAGACATGTTGAGCTTGAGCTACCTCTAGGATAGCCAGTTGGAGATATGGATCTAAAGCTCAAGAGGAAGCTGAGTGCTGGATATGAAGATTTGGGAGCCAGCTCCACAAAGGTGGGTGAATTAAGAAGAATTGGTGAGATCACCTTCTCCTGGTGGGGGAGAGCAGAAGAGGAGAGGACCCAGGACAGAGCCCTGAGGAATATTCATGGATAGGAAGTGTGACATGGAAGATGGACTTGACTAGAGGCCTCTGATATCTGCTTTAGCTCAGTATCTAAGATCTTGGGATTCTGAAGACTGAAGAAGTTTAGGCTGCTAGGTAGCAAGAGAACCATGACAAAGCAATGGTAGGAAAAACAGGAGAGACAGAGAAAAGGCCTTAGAGTTTGCAGCGAAAAGATCATTAGTGTGACCTTGGAAAGAGCAGTTTTAGTTGATTGGTGTGGTGAAATTCAGGTATTGTATACAAGGGGTTGAGAAATGAGTAGGAGATGAGAAAGTGGAAGCAATGAGTATAGACAACTCTTTCTAAGAATTTGTCTGTGAAACAGAAAGATAGAAGTCGATAGCTTGAGAGGATGATAGGGCCAAGTGAAGATTTTAAGTTTGAGAGAGAGAGTTGGTAATATTTATAAGTAGCAGGCAAAGGAGCCAGTGAATAAGAAAATGTTGACTCTATAAAGAGGGAAATGATGATAGAAGTGGAGTTCCCTGGAGGAGCCTGGATAAAGGGCACAGTTGGGGCTGGGGTGGTATTGACAAGAAGATAGAATATCCCTTTATCTGGAAATAGAACAAAGAAGAATTGTAGTATAGTGTTGAATTGGTTTAAGTGTGGAATTGAGGAGGACAGGGAGCTTGGGATGGATGTCCTGATTTTTTTCAGTGAAGTATAACATGAGGTCCTCTGCTAAGAGGGAGGAGGAAGAGGCTGTTGTAGTTGACTTGAAGAGAGTAGTTGCTCTGAGAAGTTCAATAGAATCAAAAAGTGAAGAAAGAAGGGATCACTTTGCAGCACTGAGAACCCAGTTGAGATAACAATGTAAATTTGTGTTGGCCCCTTTCTACTAGCAACTTCCTACTCTCTACAACCATGTCTACACACATACATGTCTCCCCCAGCCTCAAAAGACCTTTGCTTGTTCAATCGGTCCCCACTGGTTGTCTCCCCATATTTCTCTTTCTTTTGTAGCTAAACTTCTTAGGAAGGTTGTCTGTAATCAGTTCCTCCACTTCTCCCTCACTTCTTAACTCTTTGTACTCCGACTTTGTACCTCTTCATCCATCTGAAACTCTTCTCTCCAAAGTTCCTCTTAATGGCCGAATCTAATGGCTTTTTCCTCAAACCTTAGCCTTCTTGACCTCACTGGAACCTTTGACATTGTTGATCACCCTCTTTTCTTTAGGCTTCTGTGACACTAGACTATCCTGGTTCTCTGATAGATTGGACTGCTCCCTCTCTTGTCTGCTGGATCTTCATCTGGGTTATGCTTTCCAACAATACACGTCCCCCAAGGCTCTGTCTTGGACCCTCTCCTTTCCTCCTCTTCTCTGTTCCAACTCTATACACTGTGTCACCTAGCTGCTTACCATACCACACAGGCATCCTAAATTCAACATGTCCAAAACTATACTCATCTTCCCCTACTCTTCTCCCCTCTTCCTATCTTTCCTGTTACTGTCCAGGGTACCACCATCCTCCTGGTCACCCCAGTTATTATCCTGGACTTTTTACTTTTTGTTTCATTCATTCCATTGTCAAGTCCTGTCAGTTTTACTTTTGTAACATCTGTCCTCAACCTGGACCCTCCCTATTCACCATTCTCCTCTCCATACTCTGATCCAGTGACACTGGCGTCCTTGCTTTTCCTTTCACAGGGCACTCTTCTGTATTTTCTCTGGCTGTCACCTGTGCCTGGAATTCTTTCTTTTCTCATCTCCGTCTCCATCTCTTATCTCCAGGCTTTCCTGGCTTCTTTCAAGTCCCAGCAAAAACCCCATTTTCTATAAGAAGACTTTGCCAGACCTCCTCACTCTTAGTTCTTTCCCTCTGAGATTGCCCCCAGTTTATCCTGTAGGCTTGTATGTGTGTGTTTTTATGTATATTTGTATGTCTATCTAGTTTGTTTGTAGTTGTTTGCATGATGTTTCTTCCATTGTACTATGTTCTCTGGGAACACGGACTGTCTTTTGCCCCTTTGTATCTTCCCAGTGCTTAACATTGTGTCAGGATCAAAGTAAGTGCTTAATAAATGCTCATTGACTTGACTTGGTCCAGTCAGCATGGTTGTGGACTTTCTCCAGTGGTGTTCTGCTGTGAAGCTTTTATAGTAGTCATAGTATTGCTATGCTGTTAACTGATGCTAGTGGGTTAGAAATCATGTGTAATTTAACTTTACAATAAATGTTTGACAGTTATATTTTAGAATAGAAACTTTTCCCAGTGGGTAAATTATCCTACAAAGCCACTTGTCTCCTTTAGATCTGTATCTATATGGCGAGTGTCCAAAAGTGTCTTGGGTGCTTTGGAGCATGTCCTTGAAATATTAGACTCCATAGGAGTCCATTTGGGAGGAGACAAGAGAAATAGTGTTGGGACAAATACTGCTACAGGTCTGTTTTTTTTTTTTAATAATTTTTAATTTTTGCCTAGCATGAAGATTTCTTCCTTGCCCTCAGAACTGGTCAGTCATCTGTTATAGTTCCTCACAACTTTGCCGTCTCCCTATAGGATTGCGACAGGTTTCATCTTGTAAAGTATTAATATTAAAGCATCCATAATTTGCAAGGCACATTCTAGAATGTAGAGAAGAATTTTTTTTTAATCTTACAGAGCTTGTATTCTAATAGAATGATATTTGAGGGCCCATTCAAAGCATTTCATGATGTCAAATATAGTTTTCATTCAATTGGAAGTTGTACCTTTTATAGAGAGACCTATAATTTTGTCTCTCACTTTGATCCATAAAATACTTCACTTCAAAAGAGACTATTTTTTTTCTCATTTTCCAATTGCTAAGCATACCTCTTTCTGGTTTCATGATGTTAAAAACTATTTCTACTCAACTTGCATATTTTATTGTAAGTCAAATAAATTAAATAGACACAGGCTAATTGGATTAGGGCAAAAAAAATTGCTTCCCTGATTCTCTTGTAAATTCTATTGAAGATGTTTTTACATCTCAGCTGGTTTATGGGAAATATGTTGACCAGATTTTTGGTTTAGGTCTGATTTTGAATAGAAGGTCAAATGCCCCACCTTGTTTTTATGTATTCACTTAGAATTTTCAGATACTAAAAAAACAACAACAACAAAAAAAAAACTATTGAACTTGTGATTTCATAGAAAACTTCCTCTACCCATGCAGATTGGTACCTGTTAAGCACCTGTTCAGTGGCACATTCTTAGTGAGTTACCTGGGGCACTGAAAGCTTAAGTGTCTTGCCCAGAGTCCTACTGCCTGGGTTCTGTGTCTTCACTTAGTGTCCTTTTCGCTCTAGCATACTGTCTCTTGGTTATATAAATAACACTCAAACATGATAATATTTAGGATATCAATCATAGCATCATAGAATTCAGTGCATAAAATGGACCTGAGAAACCATCTATTTCAGCAGTCTCATTATAGAGGAAGACATTTAGCACAAGAAAGATTGGGATTTGCTCAAGGTCATAAACGTATTTAGTGGCAGAGATAAGAAGCCTCTTGAATCCTAGTCAGTCCATATATTATGGTTGTCCAAGCTATTCTTGGGGCACTAAGACTTCTCCAGGGCCACATAATCAGTATACATTTAAGCACCTTTTTTCTGCCAGATATTGAATAATTGAATACATGTCAAAAAGAAGGTCTTGCACTTGGGTCTTTGTAACCCAAAAGCCTACTTTCTATCTCAGCTGCCACATGGCCTCTCTCATATGTCTAGAGAACTCTGTATTATTTAACATAACAATATACTACATGGATGACTTCCTTTAAGTCTATGCTGGTTAGCCCTGAAAAGAATCTTCCAAACCAAGGATGGGGAACCTACAGCCTCCAGGCCTTATGTGGCCCTTGAGGTCCTAAAGTGTGGCCCTTTGACTGAATCCAAACTTCACAGAATAAATCCCCTCAATAAAATTATTTGTTCTGTAAAGCTTGGACCTTGAGGCCACAGGTTCCCTGCCCCAATCTAAACTATTTAATAGTTTACCACCGTGGGAAAAATTAATTTTTTTCCTTCTCACAGGTGGGTAGATTTGAATAATCAAGTCAGTCACAGAAAATGTAATCCATAGAATTTGAGATGTGGTCCACACCTCAAATGTTCTGGAGTTCTGATCTCTTCATGTACATTGAACATTAGTCTGGTAAATAGTTTCTCAACATGTTTCTGAGTCCATTGAAGAAAAACTTTGTCTTATTTCTGACTTTTTGTAGGAAGCTAATTCCTGTTTTTAAAAATTTTTTATTTTTCAGTGTAATGTTCAAGCTCAGAAATGCCTTATGTGGATCGTCAGAATCGAATTTGTGGTTTTCTAGACATTGAAGAAAATGAGAATAGTGGGAAATTTCTGCGGAGGTACTTCATCCTGGATACCAGAGAAGATAGTCTGGTCTGGTACATGGATAATCCACAGGTTTGTAAAGTTCAGGGGAGAGTCTTTTAAAGCAATTTGCAGATAAACATTAAAACCCTCAGACTAATGCCATGTGTCCATTAATTTCCCCTACTGCCACATAACCATAGCATGATGCATTGTTGTGACATGATTATGACCCTGGATTCTGGAAGGCTGTGCTAAGGGGGCCAAGGCTCTGGTGGCTCATCCCAAACTGCAAACTTGGGCCAGACTGTCTATCTGTTATCTAAGGCCTGACTTGGTGAAGTTCAGAGAGTCTCTTCACCAGTGTGGCCGATGAATTAGGAAATATTTGGCTGTAGAAACTGACAAAAGATCCACTTGTAAAGTCATTAAAAGGGTAATGATATGTGACAGTGCATGGGGCATTTTCTCTGCTGAAATTACAGATCTCTGAAGTATTGAATGTCTTGCCAGATATCATAGCTATAATAAATAATAGCTAACTTTTATATGGCATCTTAAGGTTTGCAAAGCTCTTTTACATATATTATTATTATTATTATTATTTTTAAAGCAATCGGAGTTAAGTAACTTGCTCAAGGTTACACGGCCAGTTATTTCTGGGTGTGGTGCTGAGTATCTGAGCCCGGATTTGATCCAGGTCATCCTGACACTGGAGCCGGTGCTCTTACTTGCTGTGCTACCTGGCCGCCCCTAAACTATCTTTTTTTTTTTTAAAGCAATCGGGGTTAAGTAACTTGCTCAAGGTTACAGGGCCAGTTATTTCTGGGTGTGGTGCTGAGTATCGGAGCCCAGATTTGATCCCCAGGTCATCCCAACACTGGAGCCTGTGCTTTTACTCACTGAGCCACCTGGCTGCCCCTTACATATATTATTTAACTTCATTCTCACAAAATCTTTATGACTTAGGTGCTGTTATTATTATCTTTATGTTATGGATGAGGAAATTGAGATTTAGAGTTTGTCATGTTGCTAGTAAGTATCTGAGGTAGTATTCAAACTCAAGTCTTCCTGATCCCATATCAAGTGCTCTGTCGACTGTGCTCTACTGAGTTTCTTGCTTTCATTGGCCTTTGTATTAATATTTTGTTTCAGAATCAGGGGATGGTTAAATGCAAGGATAACTGTTTAAGACTTTGCCTTTTAGATGGTGCTATTTTTCACACATGGTGACCTTATAAAAACTGTTGTTCACAAATCAACCACTTATATCATAATGCTTATGTGTTTGCCTTTTCATGTTCTCATATGATATTTGTATCTTTATTGTAATATATCCATTAATATTAAATGTTTTTATTGATGCCTTTTACTTTTATCATATTTATTTCTGATTATATTCTTCTTAGTTTCCCTTAGCAAGCAAACACTTCCTTTTGACAGACTTAAAAAGAAAGGAGGGGGGGTAGTTTAGCAAAAACAACAACCAGATTACTCCTGTCCAACAGTGTATGCAGTATTCCACACCTGATACCTCCACTTATAGAGTGGAGAAAGAAGGAAGGTACATTTTTCAACTGTTCAGGCCCAAGCTTGGTTTTTATAATTACAGAGGCCATAACATCATTTAAAGGCTAAATTTTACTAACATTTAAATCATTCAGGTAAATTTTATAATATTAATCTATAAGTTAAACGCTTGAATTCATAGAATTTTAGAGTTGGAAGAGACACTACTCCAGCCTCTTCACGTTAGAGATGAGGAAGCTCACCTCAGGAGACTTGTCCAGTGTCACCCTTCCGGGTTGTAGTAGATAGGCTAATGGAGTGGCACAGCCCAGGTCTTTGGAGACTCTTTTTAAAAAGTGCTTTTTCTTTTACTATTTCTACCTCAATTATTTTTCTTCTGCTATTGTTCCTTCAGAAAAGGTGTCACTAAAACATAATTAGTGAGGTGTTTTCACAGATCCTGAAAGAGTATATGATCTACAGGCCCAATACAGTCATCTTTTTAATATCTTCTCTGACAGTCATCAGCCTCTGCTTGAACCCTTCCAACGATAGGAAGGTTAGCTGCCTCAAGAGGCAGCACGCTCCAATTTGTGGATGACTTTGTTAGAAACCTGCCCCTCTGTAGCTTCCTGCTGTCATCCTTTGTTCTGTCTAGAGGCACCACAAAGAGTAGGGAAAGTCCTTTTCAGCGCGTTTAAATGTTCAGATGTTTGAAACATTTGAAGACCAAGTCTTTTTGTTTTTCAGACTAAATATCTGCGATTGCTTCAGCTTCTTACAGCATGATCTCCAGACCTTCCTGCCTCTGGCTGATAACACTTTTGTTCTTAATGCACCTCTTAACATTTGGCATCTAGAATTTAATGTCATCTGCCATATGCTTTTGGATTGATACAGAAGTACAGTCAGCTCGTTCACTTCTCCTGAACTCTATTTCTGTATAAAGTCTGTGTAGCCTAAAGTTTGCAGGCAGCCGTGTCACCTTTTGGGCTCCTATTGCAGTTAGCATCGTTCATTCAAGTTCCCCTTGTCATGTTTGTGCTCTTGCCTTCTTGGATCCAAATATATGACCTAAATTTATCCCTCTTAAATTTCATTTCATGTCAGCCTGTAAGTCTACTCTTTCAAAAGCTGAATCTTCTACCATTCAGTAGTTCAGTTCATGTAGTTCAATAAATGTTTTTGAGGCGCTTACCATGTGCAAGGTTTTGGGGATATAAAAAAAAAATACAAGAGTCCCTGCTTTCAGGAAGCTTATGCTCTACAGCATTTTGTCATTTGAAGGTTTAGTAAATATACCTACTATGTCTTTATCCAAATCAATGATAAAAATATTGAAAAAGATAAATCTAAGCATAGAGTCCCTATGACTATAACACTAGAGATTTTCCTTTTGGGTTGAAATTGATATAATAAATGACATTCTTTGGATGTAGCTTTTTGATTGGCTAAGAGCTATACTTTCATCTAAGCAACATTTTGCTTCTTGTTCATAAGTATATTATGAGAAACTTTGCTTTGCTGAAAGCCTTGCTGAAAGCAGTTATACACTGTTAATGGTGTTCCTTCAATGTATCAGTATAAATTAATTTAGTTTGGTATAACTTTTTCTTAAATCCATACTGTCTCCTAGTGATCCAATTATTTAATAATCTCTTCCATGATTTTGCTAAGATTTATGACTTCATCAGCATTTAGTGACAGTTGGAAAGATTTGTACTTTTAGCTGAATATAAAAATGAAGGGATTTCAAAATTTTGATAAAATGTAGTTGAAACTTGCTATGTGATGCATAGCTTATTTTGGTATACCAGTTCATTCTTTTCTTCTCTTGTCAATATTAAGCAGAAATCTTTGCATTTGAACTTAACAGTAGCTATAATGGTCATAAAAACTAGGGTTTTTTTTTTTTGCATTTCCTTTATCTCCTAGCAAGCTTACATTTTCCCCATTCAATTTGACTATTTAATCTGTGATCCTTCATGACATTCTGTGGTTTTTCATTTTTTCTCGCACACAAAAGCTTAGGGCACGATTCAATGTGTTAGAATAATAGCCTCTGAGAGATTTAAAAGCTACATATCTTGGTATTGAAAAGTAACCAACATTTGGAAAGATCATTTTGTTTGTAGTTTGATCTCAGATTTTTAAATATTTTAGTAAGTATTCCAGGAATGAAAGGCAGAGGATGGGTGGGAGAATCAAGATGAAATTCTTTGACCTTGAGACATAATAAATCATATATTTAAAGGGAATAAAATAAAAATGATAATTTACTTTATATTTGGAAGATGTTTAGAGTCTTCATTTTAAAAGTAGCTCATTTAAATGTTACTGTAAATAGGAATGAAAGCTAAGATTAAAAATAGGCAAGGTAAGAAATAAAGTCTTCTCACAGATGAATATACATTTGAGAAGTAATAATAGCTGACATTCTGTAAACAGTACATTTTGCAAAGCTTTTTACAGTTTTCCCATTTGATCCTTAAATATTAGTATCCCTGTTTTACAAATGGGGAAAGTGAATGCAATGCAATGGTTAGAACACTGCCTTCATAGTCAGAGGATCTTTGTTTAGATCCTGGATCTTCTGCTTACTGCATTTGTGGTCTTTAGGAAGTTACTTAGACTCCTTGGGACTCAGTATTAGCTACAAAGAGAGAATGTGTGTGTGTGTGCGTGTGTGTGTGTGTATTTTTAGGGGGAAGATTAGATTATTTTATTATTAATATTAAACATTTATATTATTGTTAGATTATATTAGTTTCCTTTCTAGTTGTAACACTCATGATCCTAAGGTAAATGACATAGCTAAAGGTATATAATGCTATAGGATTCCATTCAGTTAACAACTGTTTCTGTTGTGTCAGGCATCTTAGATATCTAAGATTGTACCAATCCAAATTTCCATGAGACCAAAGTCAGTGATTTCTGTATTGATTGCAATAAGAAGACTCTTGAGATGTTGATCCCACTTTTCTAATCTTCAACTGGATAATTCACATCACCCATTTTGTATACTTACAGGCTGACAAAAAGCCACAAAGTGGTGGTGGCAATAGAAAGCCACAAAGCTGTTGACTACAAATTCATGTTTTCTAACCTCTGTTCATTGACCATCTAGTCCAACACATACCTGAAAAAGAATCCCCTATCTCTCCAGTCTTCCTGAGAAACTGTTCTTCAACCATTAACTTGAAAATCTCCAAAGAAAAGGGTCCATTACCTCCCAAGGAATCTTGTAGCTCTAATTTTTAGGCATTTTTTTGTTACATCAAACTGAAAGTTTTCTCATTTAACATTTCATCCTTTTAGTTCTGTTCTGTGAAACCAGACAGAACCAGTCAAATTCTTTCCCATGGCAGCCCTTTAAATATTTGAACAGCTTTAACCAAACCTCTTATGGCATGGACTCAAAGTTCTCACTGTTTTGATTACCCTCCTCTGTATGCTCTCCAGCTCATCACTGTTCTTCCTAAAATATGGCACTTAGAACTAAACACAAGATTCCAACTGTAGTCTGTTCAGGGCAGAGTAGAGAGGAGGCTTAACACTTCCTGTGTCTCTCAATAGAACTTTGGCTTTAACTTTCTTGGTTAATCTGTTATGTTTGTGGATCTCATAGAGTTTGTGATCCATTACAACTCCCAGATTGTGTCTAGTCATAAATAAGATTAGTCTGGCATGATTTACCCTTTATGATGCCATAGGGTGCCAGCCAATGTGAGGTGGTTGCTTATGATCACCATTTCTTTTAAAGATGTTCACCAACTATCTGGTTAATAATCAGTCATTATTGGCCTACTTTACCCATCCATCCATCAATTATTCGGTGCCTAGGGATGCAGTTCATTAGGCCAGGCCATTGAACTCTTCCAGTATTGCTAAATGCTTTCTTAATACAGTTTTACTTGCTTTGAGTATTGACTCCTTTATTAGCTATATTTGTTATTTTGTGTTCAGACTCCTAAGAAAACAGAATCTAAATAGGAATGGGTGAGGCCTTCCTGATGAAGTAGAAAGAACACTGTTTGAAGTTAGAGGATCTGGGTTCACATACTACCTCTATCACTAACTGTTTGATTTGGGGCAAGTCATTTGACCTCTGGCCCTAAGTTTCCTACCTATTAAATGAGGGAGTTGAATTAAATTGCTTCTAAACTCTCCTTCAGCAGTTCTAAATTTTTGAGTCTGAACCTATGGATTGAGCACCTCAGCTTTTACCTGTTGACAGTTGTTATCATATTTCCCCCAGTATAGCTTAAAAAACAAAGCCAAAGCCAACTTGTCTTCGTTGTCCATAGCTTCCCTTCACCAACCTCAGATACTACTTATTCATTCATTCATTTCCCAAAATCTGCTTTTTTCTCCTGAATTCCTTGCTTTTGACAGTGTGGAAACAAACCCTCAGTCTGCTTACACCCTTAAGCTCGTCAGCCTCTTGTCTGAGGCTTTGCTCTCTTCAGCAGTGCTTCCTAGATTCCTTCTGGAAGCATCATTCCTGTTCATGTGGATCATCTGAACTTGTAGGATATCAGTTGATATCAGTGATAGCCATTTTGACAATACTTGAGAGGTTCTTTGCTTGCTCATGGATACTTGCTCCAAGAAGACCAGCAGACCTTTATCATTGCTGTTATGTCAACAGCTGCCTCAGAACTCTTCCCTGAATCATCTCCTCCCCGATCTTTACTAGATAATCTCTTGCTTGACAGCACCTGTGTATCTACCTTATCATTCTTCAGAGCCAGGCTTCTTAAACTTTTTCCATTCATGACCCCTTCAAACCTTCTTAAACTGTGGGTCGTGACCCTATATGGAGTCTTCTAAATTAGTGAACAAGCAGCTACTTCCTCTACAAAGCATCCTGGTCAGTCTTTGGGAAGAGCCTCAAATTTTTTTTTAGCTTCAAGCTCTAAGATCTTGATAGCATTTTTCCTTTGTGTGATAACTTTCTTAGCCATCATCATCCTGACAGATCAGGATTTTACCTCTGCCTTTTAAAATCCATTTTCTTATTGATTTTTTAAATAAAAAACTGAACCCATCTTCCATTTTTTAAAGGAACAAACATTTCATTGTCCCTGATAAAACTTCTGGCTCAGAGTCATTCCCCCCTTCCTTTTTAACCTCTCCTTTTGAAATAATTTTTGAATTGACCCTGGACAACTCACTTCTCTGTTGTAGGCTTCAGTTTTTTCTGCAAAATTAGTGGGGTGGACTAGATGATTTTTAGGGTTCTTTTCAACCCCGAATCTGTGATTCTGTATCTGATTCCTCATTTCACTCATTCCATCCCCATATTTTCAAGTGTGTCTGCTGGATTTCTCTTTGTGAATGTTGCATTGACCACTCCAAATTAACATATCTAAAACAAGAATTCACCTCATACTAGGTCCCCATCCTGTTAATGGTATCACCATTTTTCTGTTCACCTGTGGGAGTCAAATCATTATCTTCTTAACTAGTATGCCCACCTTTGGCATCTTTCTCTGATTTATCCTCTACTAAGTTGTCAGTTTATTTTTTTATTTTTATCTAGGAGATCATGGATCAATCACATTACCTCTAGAACTCTTTACTAGATTCTCTTTGTCAAAGGCCGGAGTACCTATGTTGGCTTTTAAATTCCACCAGAATTCAGCAACAGTTCCCCTTTTCAGACTGGTCATCCTCTACTTTTTCTTCATTGATCCTTTGTGCCTGCCATACTGAGAAACTCACCGTAAAAACATTCCCCAAGAAGTTCTTCTGTACATTCTTCCTGTCTTCCTAGGTCTGGTTCAAATGTCACCTCATTAGTGAACCCTTAGTTCAAATGTAACTCTCATTACCACCCCTTGCCCCCAGAAGTGATCCTTTTTTTGTAACATAACAGCACTTTATACCATCATTTTAGCCGTTCATGTATTCTGCTTTGCTTATATCTTATCTCCATTACTAGAGAATAAGCTCTGTGAGGTCAGGAAGCATGTTTTTAATTCATATTTAATAATGCCAGATTGATATTTATAAAATTTAATTCTAGTTGTGTAATTTATCTTGTTCAGAAATCTTTATTTCTTCTTCATTGTCAGTTAAAATGCTGTTTGCTTCTTTTTCTACCTTCAACATAATAAACATTTTAGTAAACATTTGCAGAATGAATAGAAACAAGTACAATCTAGTAGGACCTATGATCTTTAATGTCAAGCTCATTAAGTTCTCAAGTTAGAAAACTGATGGAGTCAGGGGTGGTGGATTCCTCTTGAAAAGTGTTTAGATTTGAAAATTAGATTAGATTTTTATCTTGAAAAGTGTTTAGATAAGGAAGAACTAAAGGGCCGTTTTATTTTATTCTAAAAGTAGCTTTTTAATATATAGATATCTATGTATCTATAAAATGAATTGAAATCAGTAATTAGACATCTGAGCCAAATTTAATCAGAAGCTCACTGTTCAAGAAGCTACATAAAAAATATGAAAAATTTGTGTAAAATATTCTTTATCAAGATGAGATTTATGTTCATGAAGAAGTTTAAGGTTTGAAATTTGAGAATATTAAGGGAAAAAGAATAGGAGCAGGTTAAGTATGAAGGGATCAGTCAGTTGCAGCCTTTATTTCTTCACTCCCTTGGTTTGGACAGGCCAGAGTTCTCTGTGCTTAAAGCCAGACTGGACTAGTGATTATTTTTCAAATTAAAGACCTTTAAATTTTCCACCTTCAAGGAAGCCATCATTCATATTTATTCATGTGCTTGGAATGCCTTTCTCTACTCAGATGCAATAGTCTTTATGAATCCTTTCCTTATTCTCATCCCTCTTCCCCATGAATGTGGTTTTTCTTTTTAAAGAGCTCTCTTGTGGCATGTTATTATTGACTTACATGGTTATTTTGAAATTTTTCTTATCTCCCTGGTTAGATCTGTTAAGTCTGTTGATTTCTTTACATATCATTGAATTCCCCATAACACCTAGTACATAGTTGGTTTTTTTTTTTAAGTTGAGTTGAAGTGAATTTAATGAGCTCTGTATCTTTGTAGCATGAATCACAATTTATTGGCTAAAAATTGTATCACTGGCCAGTTTTTTAAAGTAACACTATACCATTCATCAAAAACCAGAATAAATTTTCAAACCTTAAGCTGTTTGTTTTAACAGAAGAATATTAAGAGACCATTGCCATTTTTGTCAGCAACATTTTGACTTGTGTGTTTATAACTTTTTTTTGCCCATTGCATTTAGTACCAGCATATTGCATTATTTATAACTATACAACTTGGTGATTAATTAGTGCTGCGGAAGAAATATTTCATCTTTTGGGTTATTTGTGAAAGGACTAACTTAAAAGATAAAAAATGTTCAATAATAATGTCTTATAGAGCACTTTTTATTAGAATTGTGTAAGGTTCCTCTTCTGGTAATAGAATGATGACCTTTAGGGCTTAATAAAAAATTTGAAGTTCTGTTTTAACTAGAAAATGTGCAATCTTAACTTCCTTATTAATTTTGAGAGTATAAATGTGGAACAATAGCATGCAAAATTTAATATCTGTAGTATTTTATATTCATCATAATCCTTTTTGTCCTCTAGAACCTTCCTTCTGGATCCCCACCTGTTGGAGCTATTAAACTCACCTACATTTCAAAGGTATTTATTTTTGTACATATTTTATCTAGTCCAATAAACAGAGGGAGCCGCTTTGTTTTTATTTTAACAATATTGACAATGATACTAAAAGCAGAACCTGATTATGGTTGGGAGGTTCTTAATATTGATATAGTTAGAGATTTATGGGGCAGAATGAAATTATTTTATGGGGATTCGACAGATATAAAATTTTCATTTTTGTGAATCTCATGCAGAAATCAAGGAGAAAGAACTTAGTTGTTTTATATTGTCAATTTTTTATACATTTTTTTTTTTCAAAGCAATCAGGGTTAAGTAACTTGCCCAAGGTTACATGGCCAGTTATTTCTGGGTGTGGTGCTAAGTATCTGAGCCCGGATTCGATCCCAGGTCATCCCGACACTGGAGCCAGTGCTCTTGCTCGCTGTGCTACCTGGCTGCCCCGTCATTTTTTATAGTAAAGGCTTCTTTAAGTTGTAAGTTTTATTTATGGTTATTGGTTTAAAATTTTTTCCTGTCATTTGGTGGCTATGACCTTCTGAAATTATGTTGTTTATATATATTTTACTTGGTAAAAACATAAACCCTTTTTATATTGTAAAAGATAGTTTTGCCCTACTTTATTACTATTGTTTTCCTTCTGTTTGTTCATTTTCATTTCTTAGATTACCATTAAAATTTTTTAAAGCTAGATTTATTATTGCCAAGGTGTATGCAATCCTATTTACTTCCACTATGTTTTAGAAACTGTGCTTGAGAGTTCGAGGGACCCTAGTCTTAATATATTTTTAAATGAGAGGTGTTAATTATGTATTTTTATATATCTCTGTATGTACGTACATACATACACACATACACATATACATAATACATACACACATATCCATATATCTATCTATATATTTATCTGTATATCTCCTTAGTAGAGAGTTACTTCAAGAATTGAACATTAGAGAGAAAGAAAGCAGGGAAAGAGAAGAATACAAGCTAGCAGCTTAACACAGAGCAAAAGAGGTATATGTGAACTCTACTACTTTGAAATTCACCAGGCAGCTTTTTAATTTTATATTTTTTAAATTATCAGCTTAAATATCAACAAACTGGAACATTTGAATGTACAAAGAATGACAGAAAGAGGACTGAATATGAAGCTGTGAACTTTTAATTGTTTTTTTAAGTCTATCTTCAATTTAACAGTTACAAAATTATCCTATTTCTGTCCCCTTCTAAACTTCCTTCTATTCTTTTCTGTGTTTTTAAAAATATTTGATTTTGTTTTTTTCCCATTGCTCTCCACCCATCCCTTGACCGTAAGTCTACCCTTCAACCAATAAAAGCCTTTCCTTGTAACAAATAAGGATAGTCAAACAAAACCCTTGTACACATTGGGTGTATCTGATAGTATAAGTCCCACTCTGTATCTTTATCCCATCACATCTCTGCAAAAGCTATGCTTCATTATCAATCTTCGGGGGTCATGATTGATCATTACATGAATCAGAGTTCTTAATTCTTTCAAAGTTGTTTTACTTATTATAGTATTTTTAGAAATCATTCTTCTAGTTCTGTTCACTTCACATTGCATCAGTTTATACAAATATTGTCAGATTTTTCTGAAGCAATAGCTTTCATCATTTTCTTTGGTGCAAAAATATTTCATTACCTTTATGCACCAGAATTTTTTTTTTTAGCTATTTTCTAATTCACTTTGTTTCCTGTCATACTTGCTTTCTGTCATCCTATATCTTTTCTGTTTCTCAGCTAAACTTGAAAAAACCATTTACACTAGGTGTCTCCATTTCCTCTGGATTTCTGAACTATCTGAAATCTGACTTCTTACCTCATTGGTAACTCAAGGGGAACTGCTCTCCCCTTTGTTACCAATGGTTTCTTAATTGCATATCTAATGGGACCGCTTTACAGCAGTTGTCACTCTTGACCACTTCATCTCCTGGGTACTTTCTCTTCTCTGGGTTTTCCTGACACTGCTCCCTCTTGGTTTTTCTTTTACCTACCCTCCATCTCCTTTGCTAGAGTTTCTTCCTCCATGCCATGCCTATTAACTATGGGCAGATAGCCCAGGGATTTGTCTGAGGCTCTCTGTATTCCCTCATTCGGTAATCTCATCAGCTTATATGGGTTCAGTGATCTCTCTACAGATCACTCCCAGATCTATATCCAGCTCTTGTATTTCTTTTAACCTCTAATTCCTTTTTATCATCATAATAATTTTAATTTCAGCATTTCAAACTGTATATGCTCTAGACAAACACAACATGTCCACAACATAACTCATTCTGTCTTTGAACACATCTTTTTCTGGACTTTCTATTATAGTTGAGGATCACACTATCCAGTCACACAGGTTGTCAGTCTTGATGTCATCCTTGCTTCTTCTATCTTATTTATTCCACACATCCAGTCAATTGCAGATATTTTATGCTTTTTGTGTAGTTATTTTAAATGGAATTTCTCTTTCATTCTTTTCATATCGGCTTTTATTAATAATATGCAAAAATACCTACAATTTTTATTGATTTCTTATATGTTCTGACAAAACTACTGATTTATCTTGATTGGTTTTTTCTTGGGTTTTTTAAGTGAAACATGACAGTTGTCTGCAGATAGGGATAACTTTGGTTCTTCATCAATGCATATTCCCTCAATTTATCTTTCTTATTTTATACCTACCATTTCTTGTCAGTGTCAACTGAAACATCCTTGTTTTATTATTTAGTTGTACTGGTAAAGCTTCTAGTGTTTACCCATTTAATTACAAATGATGCTAGTTAGTGTTTTAAAATAAATGCTTTTGGTCATAATAAGGAAAAATTCTTTTATTACTATGCTTTACACTATTTTTAACATAAATGACTACTGCATTTTGTTAGACTTTGTTCATCTTTTTGTGTATATTTAACATGATTAATAATACTAATTATTTTCCTAATATTGATCTATCCTTGCATCTCTGATGTAAATCTAACTAGGTTATAATTAATTTTTAATTTTACTATAGTAATCTCTACAAATACTCAGATGATTATTTGATTTCATCAGTTTGGAAAGCCCTCTCCAAAAAGACAGATGTCATTCTATCCATGCCTGACTCCTGTGTAAATCTAGGCCCCCACAAAAGTTCATCACTGGGGATTGGTTGAGGAGGGTCCTCCTAATGTGTTGGTAGCTTTCCTTGCTTTCTCTTGACATCTCAAGTGTACTGATGTACTTCACTGCCCATAACTCCTTGAACCACTTGAACCAAATTTTCTTCATAAAATACAGTTTCTTGATGACATCTTTTTACTTCTGTGCTCCTTTGAAATTTGTCATTGGTTATATGTGGCATCTTGCTCATTCTCACGATATGCCTTTTCATTGGCACTAATTTTTAATTCTTTGGAGACTGTAGCCTTTGTTCTTTGGCTGTACAGCAGTATTTGTACAGTGTTGGGGTTAAAAAGATGGAACTTTGATTTTGTGGGAAGCTCTGGGGTCATTTAAGGAACTTTATAATTTCTTGAAGACAGTCATTTTTCCTTTTCTTGTTTAGCTTTGGATTAAATTCATGATACAGCTTTGTTTATTAGGAGGCAGCATATACAATGGGAATATTACTGGTTTTGGATGCAGAGCATCTGGGTTCACTTTCTACCTCTGTGTGATTTGGGGCAAGCCACATAACCTTTCTAGCAGGGCTTAGTTTCCTTATCTGCAAAATGGCCTCTGAGATCCCTTACAACTAGATTTATGAACCTATGAAAAATTTGTACTGTCTGCCTTTAACTGATAGATAGGCTATAAGGTCCATTCAAATACATGTTAAAACAGTCTTCATCCATTTGGACTTTGTTGTGTGGAGTTAGACCTCTTAGTGATCTCTTCCAGCAGACTTATACTGTGTTCTGGGATTTAATCTGCCAACAGGTGCTTTAGATGAACTTTACCATCCACAGGAACAAATCTATTTCCAACTTGAACTCTACAATAGATCTTCTCTATCAGTGGTGAATACTTTAGGCAAGCATATATGGCCTTGTTTTATGCTTGATCTGATGTTTATAATCAGGTGATCATTAAATAGAATTATTTCTGTTACAGTTTTGAAGGAATTTTAAACTTTAGACGTTTGGGATGGGAATCACCTCCTCTTAATCTTGCAAAGTAGCATTTTGTTTTAGTGAATCAACAAACTTACCACAGTGAAATTTTATATTTGCTACATTTGTGATTCATTGTGAAATGGTAAAGATGGTTCCTTGTTGGATATTGTTTACAAAAGTCAGCTTTCCTCCCTAATATTCTTATATGGTTGGTTGATAGTTATCAATATTCTTGCTTGTGGTCACCTTTTCTTGCCTTTAATAAGGTTCAACATTTTTTCCATTCTTTTGGCACCTTCCTCTCCCTTATTTATATTGTAAATCACTGCCTCAATAAATGCTCACAGTTGTGTCACCTCCTGCATAAATACAAATCTCCTCTATATATTCTTGGGCCATTCTGGCAGCTTTTCCTATCTTTATTCTCTTTAGTGACATTTTTCTTTCCCTGTTAAGTACCACCTTTGGGACTGTGATGGTAGAGGCCAGATATGTTAGTTTCACAGTCCTTGAAAACAGTTTGTTGTAACAATTTTTACAAATCTTGCCCATTTTTCTTCTCTTTCCATTTTCATCTTTAATTCTCTTTGGGAAGACTTTGCATTGTTCGATGTCATGCCAAGCTTTCTTTAAACTGGTTTTCTTCTCTATTGTTTCTCTAGGCTTCATAGTTTTTACTCTAGTAGTATTTAAATGTTTTATTAGTAATATTAGTTTTATCTCTGCTTTATCCTTAATTGGTTTGGATATCAGGACTATACTTGTCTCAGTAAAGGAATGTGCTATATCTTATTTCTCTATTTTGTGACCCCAATTTATGTGTCAGAGAGTTTAATTACTCTGATAGGATAGGATGTTTTGATAGTTCTCTTATTAATTTATTTAATGTGTGAAGTTTTTTTTAGTTCATATTGGGCTTTTTCAGTTTCTTTTTTTGAGATTGGGCTATTTCCCATCTACTTTCTCTGTTGTTTATTTTGATATTTCATGTAATATTCATTTTTTATGTTCTTAGATTTTGCTGGCATTTATTTAGAAATAGTTCCTATTAATGTCTTTTGTTTCCCCTTTATTCATTGTAAACTTGTCTTTTTTATTTTGCCACTTCATTTTTATTTTTCTCTTTAAAAAATTTTTCATGTTAACTAATGGTTTATTAATTTTTAATCTTTTAAGTAAGAGTTCTTTATCTTTACTCTGATTTTTAAAATTTCATCTTTCATTCTTCTTTTGGGATTGTTAATTTGTTGAGGAGGGTGTTAGTCTAAAGGGGTGGGGAAGAAGTATAAGTGACAAGAGGTCAGATAACTAGGTGACCTATAGTGCTTGATTTATTTTGGAGGTTTTTGAAATTTTCATTTAAATTTTCCTTTATGTACTTGGATACAATGCCATTTTGGACATATGTATTTAATATTGAGAAATCTTTCATTAATTTTTCCTGTTTCGTATTTCATTTTTGATAGTATTTGTTTCTTGTTGTTATTTATTTGTTTTAGTCATATCTGATTCTCCGTGACCTCATTTGGGGTTTTCTTGGCAAAGACAATGGAATGATTTGCCATTTCCTTCTCCAGCTCATTTTAGAGATGAGGAAACTGAGGCAAACAGGGTTAAGTGACTTGCCCAGGGTCTCAGAGCTAGTAGGTATCTGTGGCCAGATTTGAACTCTTCCTGACTCCATACTCAGCCCTCTATCCATTGTGTCACCTAGCTGCCTTGTATGAAATCATGATTGCATTTGACTGAAGAATAGTAAATTTTATTCAATCTCCTCAATTTACTTCCTTGTGTCTGAGTGTTGTGTAGAGAATAGTGTTGAGTTCTCCTTTTCTAATCCATCCTGATACTTTGTTCTCTATTATGGACAAATTAAGTCCAATAACATTTGAGATTTTAATTGTTTAATTTTTACTTTTTTTCCGTCAAATTCTAGTATGTTACTTTAAAAAATAAATCTTTACTGTGTTCTGATTGTTTTGCTTACAACAACCTGATCATAGTATCTTTTCTCAGACCATAATCATTTATGTTACCCACCCCAAGCCCAGATTACTTCATTCTATTTTTGTTACATTTTTTTTTTACCTACACTTCCCCCTCCCCCCCATTTCCCTTGCTCAGACTACAATTCAGGAGACTGCTCATCTTTCTTAGCTCTCTGATCACTTAATCTGTTTGAATGACCCTTCTCTTTGGTACTTCACATGCTAAGAAATTCCATTCTTCTTCCACTTTCTTTTTTTCTAGGTTATTCTAATATATGACCCCCCTTTCATAGCCTTTGTCCATTATATTTTCTGTTTGTTCTCTCAGTGACTTTCCTGGAAGGTGACACTTTTTAAAGATTATGTTTTTGTTTTCCTTTGTTCAAATAATATGAATGTGTGGTATGAATCTTCTCATCGTCCCTTTCCTACTTTTTTGAGTGATTTTAGTTTATGTAGAATGTAGAGTAGTACAGTTAAAGTAACATTATATTTAGGGTTAGCTGAACTGGATGGAACTAGGGTCATCTATTTACCTTGAAGCCAGACACTCTAGTATCTGAAACCAAGAGACAGCATTAACTGCAATAAGGGTAAACTTTGGGCCTTTCTGGTAAAATTAGGAGTAAAGCAATGATGTTCATAGTGCTAGAAATACTAGTTATAGTAATAAGACAAGAAAGAGAAATTAAGGGAATAAACATAGGCAAAGAGGAAATAAAACTTTTTATCAATTTTTTTTAGAGAACCCTAGAAATGATAACTTTAGCAAAGTTGTAGGATATAAAATAAACCCATAGAAGTTATCACTCATTCTGTATATTATCAACAAAACTCAGCAGAAAGAAATAGAAAGAAATTACATTTATAGTCACTATGGAAGGTATAAAATACTTGGGAGTCTACCTACTAAGACACATAAGAACTATATGAATACAACTGCAAAACACTCTATGTAAGACTGCACCATTCTAATAAAAAAAAGGCCATACCCCTAAAATAGTTTTCTTAGTCAGTGTTATACCAGAGTATAAAAGAATTTCTTTATAGACTTAGGAAAATAATAAAATTGATTTGGAAGAAGACAAAGTCAAAAATCTCAAGGGAAATGATGGGGGGAAAAACAGGAAGGATTGGAGCCTAGAATTATCAAATCTCTTAACTCTGCAACAAAGCAGTAATCATTAAATCATTTGATACTGGTTGAAAAACAAAGTTCTTGACCATTGGAACAGATTAGCTATATTGTACATATAGAGAAGCAAAGGAGCATAACTAGCCTGGTGTTTGTTAGACCCAGAGACTCCCATTACAGAGTAAGAACTCATTATTTGACAGAAACTGGGAAAACTTGAAAGTAGTGTGGCAAAAACTAAGTATAGACCAATATAGCCCACTGAATACCAAGATAGATTCTACATGAATACATGACTTAGACATAAATGGTGACATCATAAATTAGAGAAGCAAGGAAGAAATTACTTTTCAGATCTCTGGATAGGGCAAAAGTTCATCACCAAACAAGTGATAGAGAAGAACATGAAAGATAAAATGAACACATTGGGTTATATGAAATTAATAAGTATTTGCACAAACAAATGAAAACATTGGATTATTTGCAATTAATAAGTATTTGCACAAACAAAATCATAGTAACCAAAATTAAGAGAGAAGCAGGTAACTATGGAAAAAAATAATCTTTGCAACAGATTTCTCTGATAAAAGTTTCACTTCCAAGATATATAGAAAACTTATTCAAATTTATAAGAATAAGAGTCATTTCTCAACTGATAAATAGGCAAATAATATGTACATCAGTTTTCAGAGGAAGAAATTTCAGTTAATGATAGCCTTTTGAAAAAATGATCTAAATCACTAATAAGTAGAGAAATGCCAATTAAAACCTATGAGGTTCCATCTTATACTGATCATATTGGCAAATTTTACAGAAAAGGAAGATAGCAAGTGCTTGGAGGGGCTTTGGGAAAGCAGATACATTAATGCAGTATTGTTGGAGCTGTGATCTGGTTTGACTGTTCTTCAGAGCAGTTTGGAGCTATGTCCAAAAAGTAACTAAACTGTGCAAAACCTTTGAACCCAACAGTGCCACTAATAAGTCTATTCCCCAAAGAGTTCAAAGAAAGAGAATAATGTATGGAGGTGTACAGATCTGTTTATAGCATGTCTTTAATGGTGGCAAAAAAACTAGAAACTAAGGGAGTTCCTGTCAATTGAGGAATGGCTGAACAAATGCCAGTACGTGGATGTGATGAGATATTATTGTGCTGTAAGAAGTGATGAAGGGGATGGTTTAAGAGAAACCTGGGAAGACTTGGTATGAACTAATGCAAATTGAAGTGATTAGGACCAGGAGAACAGTTTATATAATAACAACATGGTAGGGACAAATAACTTTGAAAGGTGTAACTGATTAACACAGTGACTGGCCATGGTTCTAGAGGATTTAGTATTAAAATATTCTATCCTCCTTACAGAGAGGTGCAGATTGACACATATTTTTTAGATATTATCAGTGTGGGAGTTTGTTTTGCTTGACTGTGTGTATTTGTTACAAGGTATTTGAATTCACTTTTATTATTTCTTCTGTATTCATATATACCATGATTTGTTTAACCATTCCCCAGTTGAGGGACATCTTTTTTTTTTTCTACCACAAAAAGTAGCACTTAAAGATTTACAGTTTGCTTTCCAGTATGAAGTGATAAGTTACAAATATTATTCTAATTTTCCATATGGGCAAACAGGCTCAGAGAGAGCAAATGACTTAATGAATAGTTTCACAGCTGTTAAGTGTCAAGAGTCAAGCCTAGGTATTTCTTGACTCTACAATGAGCATTTTAACCATTCATGTTTTCTCATGGAAACTTTACCTTAAAGTAGTAAACCTCAGTTTCTTTAAAATATTTACCCCAATGTCATTTTTTTTTTTTTGGCAAATCTTCAGCAACTCAGTTCATTCTGTTTATTGAGTATTTAGTGTGTGTTTGGTACTGGGGACATAAAGACAAAAATAGAATCGTTCTTGCCTTCAGTGAGCTTATATTTTATCGACTGATAAAACATATTTACAAATGAATAAACATAACCTGGCATGAGGGAGAGATAGTGTTAAACACTTGGCAGGGTCTGGATGTGCTTGGCATAAATAGCCCATTGGCTTGAGCCATAAAGACAGTTGAAGGTTCTAAGGAGTAGTTTGAAGGTGGAAAATTCATAGTTGCTTTGGTTTCTTATGAAGGGTCATAAATATAAGTTTCAAGAAATGATTGATGGACAGATTTTCAAACTTCCTTCCAAATATGAAATATTTATGCTTAACATAAGGTTTGTTTTATTCCTCCCATTCAAATTTCCCTTGAGAAATAAACAAGTCTGTCTTAACAAAACATTGATATCATTAAAAAAACTCTTAGAAATGTAACCTAGCATCTAACACAGGACTTCACACATACTAAATAAATTCCTTACTAAACCTTGCATTAATTTTATTTAAATTACATTGTTATTTTTTACTGCCCTCAAAGTTGGAGCTTTATATTGAACTGTGATGTCTTTGTCAAGATTGAATGATTTAAATCACTTTGTAAACCTTTAAGTGCTGTAAAATAAGTTGTATAGGGAAATATTTTGTGTGTGAGTTTATAGTGCTTAAGGTTTAACATAGGTAATACAAAAAGATATGGTGTGACATTTCTATTTTTCTTGTTAGGTTAGCGATGCAACTAAGCTCAGGCCAAAGGCAGAATTCTGTTTTGGTAAGTAAGTACCATATTTTTACATCTCATTTTAGGCAGGGCTGGCATAATCATATTAGTAATTAATTCGGGGAATTATTCTTTATGCTGTTTTGTGTTTTCTGTGTGTATTCTTTCTCCCTCTTGGCCAAGTTCCTGCAGCTGTTTTCTGTATTTCCTTTATCACTCCTTCTCTCTCATCTCACCTCCACCTCCTGGCTTCCCTAATTTTCTTCAAATGTTAGCTCAAGTCTCATCTCCTGCAAGTAGCTTTTCCTTATCCACCTGAATGCAGCTGCCCTTTCTGTACTCTAGCTAGATCATGTATGTACATCGTTGTTTACATGTTGTCTCACCTGTAGACCTGGAGCTCCTTGAGGGCAGGGACCATTTTTGCCTTTCTTTGTCTCTCTAGTGCTTAGCTCAGTGCCTGACACATAGTAGGCTTGATAAACGTTTGTTGGCCAGCCGACTGACCGTCTTACAATCTGCACAGAGTGGACGCTAAGGGTGGTGGAAGTTTTTATTGATTTATAAAACTGGAAATTTAAGAAACAACAAAAGAAGGTGGCAGCATTATTTCTATTTGGCTTCACTCTTTCTGTTCTAGTGTAACTTCCTGGCAAATAGATGTTTTCTGCTGGATAAGATCAAGTGATTTTACTAGTTCTCTTATATTGTTTTATTTAAAACTTGATAGTTGGATTTTGGTTATGAATTTACTTCTTTGGACATCAGAACAAATTAGGCTAACCATGGCAATTGACTTCTGTTATAAACCTAAAGTTAGAAGTACTGTTCATTTATGAGGGTTTAAACTAGTAGAAAAAAAAGGCACATATTTGCAATATGGAAAAATAATAGAGGAAAAATAATAATTCTCATGTCAGGATTTAAAAAAAAGTTTTATACTTAATTTATTCATACTTTTCTCTTTTTCTTTTGTTCCAAGTTTTTATTTATGATATAGTTAGGTGTGGAATCTTCTTTTTCTGTTTTTTATTTTTTCATTCATTTGGTAAGCTAATTTGGCTATCCTGCTTAATGGGAAAAGTTTAAAGTACCTATAATTGACATTACTGTGTATAATATACCATTTACATTTATAATTTTTTTGTAGGAAGAACACAGAAGTGAACCATTAAATTTAATGGACAGAAAGTAGTTTAGTTCACCAGTATTCTTCTTGGACCTTCTTTACTAGTTTTGTCAAGCTAGTCAAGATAGTTAACTAGATATAATAATAACTAGTGATAACTGTTAGAGTAATTTGATAGTAATATCAAAGTTTAGTGAAAGTATATTTTAAAGTGTTCACTCATTCTTTTAACAAATATTTAATACATGCTGTTGTTTTTCAAAAATGACTTTTAATATGTGCATAATAAGAAGAAACTAGCACTAAAAGCTTACCTACTAAATTTATTTTTAATAGCATCTTGGTCCTTTTGAGTATGTGGCTGTAATTTTTAGTCTTCCATTCTGTTGGAACTACTATTCCATTAAGTATCCTAGTAAGGAATTTGCAGAAAGTTTTGCAAGCATTTGGCCTTATCTCGGTCATATGCATAGTAGAAGGAATTTGATAACCAAGGTCTGTGGGACTAATGAGGGCTGGGATGCTAGACAGGCTAGTGTTGAAATAATTCTCAGAAATTTCTGAAGCTCAGGAGTTCATATTAACCTGTTACATGTGGTATTCAAATTGAAAATGCATTTTTTTCTAGTGTTCTTGTTGGAGCAGATGTCTCTTGTTTTGTATATTCCTGGAGCTCATTCTTGGGTCCCTGGGAGGTGACTCCCTGGTCACTTACTTTCTTTTCTTCCAAAAGCTATTTCTGTACTTGTTGCTTTCAAGGTAGAGTTTCTTGTATTCCCTGACTCATAGTTGAAGAGAACATAGTCTCAATTTTCTAAGGAATTATACTGTTAAGGGGAAACAATAAAAAGCCTCTCTCTTTTCTCTCTCCCTGCCAACTCCACAGCATTGTTCTACCCCCTAACTTCTCTCTTTATATCAGTAGCATTGTAAGGGAAAGATGAAGTTGTATCTGAATACCTCATTTAGGCCTGAGGGCCCCTGGTATAACTTTGGCACTTGGGAAACAGCTACTATTACTCTTGTATTGTTCTTGTCTGATACAGTCAGATAGGCATACAAGGATACGTAGAGCTGAGAGCTGCATGTGGCTTCATGAGGTCTTCTCTTCCTATGGAGGCTCACTTTGAGGCTTCCAGTAACAGCAGGCTGCATGGAAATGATTCTGCTTGGTTGGGGAAGTCCTCTTCCCTTCTGAGATTTTTCATCCCCCTCATATTCCAGGTGTCATATCAGCCCAGGGCTATTCACACAGTTACTAGAAACATAGTCATTAAAGTAGACACAGTGATGTGTGGTTTATTGATTCCTTCCTGTCCCCTCTCTACCCCCTTATCTTTGTAATCTTATTTTTCTGTGTGAATATAAACTTCTCTAATTTGTTATTGCCCTTTGGGTATTTCCTTATTCCGATTCTATATATGTAACTGGGGCTTAGTGGTCTTAAGTAGAGCCTGACCCAAATCTGACAGAGCTCCAAATCTGAGATCTTTATATAATTAAAGAGCTGGAGTAAATTTTGCCTACATTTTAGAAGTTCTTGTCTAATTTCACTGGATTCTCACTGTTTACACAGTTTGGCCCCAAAAGGTAGATCTAGATGTAATGTGAAGGAGTGACAAAAAGGCAGATGACAGGAAAAACTTCCCTAACAAAAAGAACTATCCTGAAGTGGAATGGGAAGTGATAGGTTGTATAAGCAAAGATTCAGTAAGTACTTGGCTGTATTGTATTAGGGATTCTTTTTCAGGTGTAGGTTGAACTAGATCAGACTACAGAACTTTCAGCCAGCTGACGGATTTCAGGGGCATGTAGATGTACGTTTTTCATGGGCTGCCTGAAATCCTTTGGGGCTGAAGGTTGTACAGGCCTGAACTAGATGATTGATGAGTTTTCTTCCAGTTTTGAGACTGAGTGTTTCTATTACATGACTTTCTTTTACTCATCACCTTTAGGCTTTCTTTCATGTTTCCCACAGTTGCTGTTCCAGACCTTCTCTTTTTGCTCCACTTAACTATATGCATCTTCTGCCACCTCAGCAAACGACCTTAGTTCCCACTTTAGTAGGAAGCAAAGAATCAAGACCATCTACCATTGAGTTTCTCTCATCTTTTCTGCTTCATGCTTCCAGTCCTCCCCTCTGCATTTTCACCTTTTTCTCCTCTAGTATCTTAGAAGGAGATGACTCTTCTACTGCTGTCCTTGATCCCCTAACTTCCTGTTTCGCTTTGGAATGTATCATGTTCATTTCCGATCTCATCTTTCTTTTTTTACTGGTTGTAACCTACAAGTTCTCCCCCACTCTACCCCTCGCATCTTTAAAAAATATAAAAGGAAAAGGAATGAACTCTACCACTCTCAAACTATAATTTTCTGTCTCTCCTATGTACTGTTAGAAATACATCATCTCCTCTTGCCTCCCTGCCATTTGCTTTTCAGTCCCTGACATAATAGTTTCCAGCTCCTCAACTCTTACAGGACCTGCTCTCTTTGAATCTACCAGCAATCTCCTGCTGAATGCAAATAGTCTTTTCTCAGTCATATTTCTTGACTTTTCTGCAGCTTTTGACTCTGTTGACTGGCTACTCCTGGATATTCCCTCCTTCCTTAGCTTTTGTGATTTTTTTTCCTCCTCTCCCTACTTATTTGACCCTTGCTTTGCAGTCTTCTTTGCTAGTTTATTTTCTGCTCAGAGCCTTGTCCTACCCTCCTTTTCTCTTTTATGGTGATCTGGTTAGCTTCCTTTTATTCATTTGGTTGTTAGTTGCCATTGTCTAGAGTTACAGTTTCTACAGAATTAGCTTTTAGAGTCATGTGGCTAGCCCTGATTTCTCCTGAATGTTCCAAATGGATATCCCATTAGGACATACAACTCAGTATGTCCATGGCAGAACTAACCATCTTTCCACTAGGCTTACTCTTCCTCAGTATTTTTCATTTTCTTGTCAAAGGTACTAGCATCTTTCCATTCATCCAACTTCATAACCAGAATCAAGCTTGACACTTTCCTTTTCTTCTCATTTCCCTCTACCCTCCATCCTCCCTTCTTTATCTCTCCAGTACCTCACATAAAGCCTAGCATACAAAATGAGTGCCATACATGAGTACCAGGCTTGGCACCAAGTGGTTCTGCCACCCTTTTCCTCCCCACCACCCAAAGGTACCCAACCCCCACTTCCAAATTTTCTACCAGTTCTCCTTTCCTCTTTTCTCTCCTGATTGAACCCTGACCTTCCCTCACCTTATTAGATTCACAATCCCCATTCCATTCTGACCTTAGGACCATTACCTGCCTTCCTAGTGTTGATGGTCTGGTCCCCCCTGCAGGTCTTCTTCCTGCAGCTCAGATACCCCGATACCCCTTAGTCTTCCTGGCCTTGACTATTGCCCTGGAGTTATACCCTGAAGATCTTGAGGTCTTTCTTGTCTGCAGCAGAATCCTCCAGTGTGTGTTGTCTCCCTCAGTTAGAGTGTGAGCTCCCTGGGAGCAGGTGCTGTCTTCTTTTTCTGTTGATTTATCCAATACTTAGCACGTGCTTGGAACATTGTAAGTGGATGATAAATACTTTTTTTCAGTCATTCATTCAATAAATGATTATTGAACTGTTGACTTGCCAATATTCTAAGATTCTTTAATATTCATTACATTTTACACAATTTACTCTCTGTGGTTTGAAATATTGGATCCTTAATTCATTTCAGTTCAGTAGATTAACACATTAAGGGCCTGTTATGTGTAAGACACATCGAAGACATTGAATTCCGAAAACAAAAAAAAATCACACATAGAACTTAGTCTTCTATCACATTATTTTGCTTTTCCTGAAACTAGTCCTAAGGCAAACTAACACTGACTGATGCTCAAGCCTTGCACATAGTAAGTATTCAGTATTTGCATGAATAATGAGAAGACTGTTTTCTGGGGTGAGGAAAGATCATAGGGATCACTTGATTCAGTCCTTAGAAAAACATTTTTTTCAGGCATGTTAAGTAATGTCCTGGTTAAATTATTAATATAAATTTGTGTTTTATCATGCATCTTAACAGCCTCACTGCTGCCTTCCACAAAACCTTAAAATCTGATCTTTAGGAGACTGGTTCTTCTTTAATACTTTTCTCAAGTTGTGTCTTTAGTCAAATTTCTCTCACAGCTTCCTTTTTAAGGCCTTTAGCTCAATTCGAGGAAGCTTGAAGAGACCCATATAAAGGAGGTGAACAGAGCTGGAGTATGACATGGGAAGGCTAGGGTTGTGATGGAGAGGGATGAATGTGGGATGGAGAGGGAAGTTTTTGCTTAGGCATCTGGGTGTTCAGTTTCACTGGCATTGAGATAGCAGGAGGTGGTGGGAGTTTGCTACCCATAGGACACTAGGCCCTGTAGAGTACCAGAAGATCCAAGCAGCTGTTGCTGAAAGCAGGGAGCACAACATAGGGAGGTTAGGGTGTGATATCAGTTAGCTGCACCTGTGTAGGATCTGCCCTTGGGGTCTCTCAGGTTTAGCAGGTCTGGCACACGGAGACTTTAGCAGTGGCATCCCTTTGTCTGTTCACGTGCCTTACTTAGCTTATTATTTAAAAAAAAAAAAAGATGTTTGCCAGGAAAATGCATGTGCCATAGAAAATTCTTTCAGTGGTAGACATTGATAACTTGCACATAACTAACTGTGTAGTAGTACTTCGGTTTATACAACAGTTATATTTCAGAAAAGGCTTGTATAAATAAAATCATGATGATTTACATTATGTTTTGTGAGATAGTTTATAGTAATTTCCAATTCTTATCCCAGCTTTTCTTTCATATAGTAAATGATTTACAACCAAGCAGTTAAACATATATTACTGTTGAAAGTAATGCTGCCAGTTTTTTAATTGAAAAAAACTTTTATAATGAGAAGAATCTCTCCCTTGAAGCTTGGATTTTTGTATTTTGGGCTATTCTAAAACAGGGCACCATTATAAGTGGCAGTTTCTTCTACTATCAGTTGGACACATACAAGGCTTTTTGGAGGGAGGATTCTGATTGCTAGAATTGGGGTCAGAGTATCAAGTTTGAAATTCCAGTTCTGCCACTTGCTTCCTGTGTGACTTCAACAAGTCCTCTTACCTCTTTGGATCTCAGTTTCCTCAACTGTAAGATAAAAGGGGTATATGAGATAATCTGTAAAGACCCTTGCAGCTGTAAATCTAGACCTAGCTGCTCTCTGGCTACTTCACATCACAACATAGTAGTAAGATGACCTGTATATTCTGACAGTTTGCTTGAAATTCCCAGGTTCATAGGTTTAGAGCGGGAAGGGACCTCAGGGGCCACTTAGACCACCTCCTTCATGTCATAGGTGAGGAAACAAACCCCACAGGGATGTGTGACTGTTCAGGATCCTGCAGGAAGTTGCAGAGGGGGGATAAGGTATTAACTTAAAACTTTTTTTAAGTTGTTATATTAACATAGATTTAAAAATAGCTTATTTGGTTGTAATTTAATTTAGTCCTTCTTTTTGTCTTAATAGTTATGAATGCAGGAATGAGAAAATACTTTTTACAAGCCAATGATCAGCAAGACCTAGTAGAATGGGTAAATGTTTTGAACAAAGCTATAAAAATAACAGTAAGTATTCTTATTCTTTCTTAAATGTCTTGATGTCAAGAAGAATTCTACACACCTTTTGAAATTTTAGTTCTGTGGCACAGTTATTGACTAATTTTTATTGAATTTTATATCTAATTTTATATTTCAAACAGTGCTTACTTTGAAAAGTAGTTGACTATTGAAGTACATTTTATAAACCCCTTGCATTCTCTATTTGCCATCTGAAAAGTAAATAATTTCATATTTCTATGAAAACCATTTATCCCAACAATGAGTTAATATAGCTCAAGCTTTTCTCAGAGGTTAAATTGCATTTTTTGTCTTGCACTAGAACAGCTTGTTACCACATGACAGCAAACACCCACACACGGCATCTGATCTCGACATGAAGCACAAGTTATTTTTAGGGTTTTTTGCTCTGTGTAGTTTCAGGGAAGCAATTTCATGGACTGATTCAGAAGTACATATTCTTCTAAGAGTCTAACTGACCACACAGGGCAGATACTCTTTTGGCAACTATTTGCTCATTTTTATTTAGGAAAAAAATTTCTAGTAACTGTTTCTGTGTAGCTTCATTTATGCAGTTTGTCATATTAAAACACTGGTTACTTAGTCATACTTTAGGTTTTTAAAAAGCAATAAATGATTTTATTTATTTGATTTGTATCTTTGCATCTGAAGTATAATGTCAGACATTTTCTAAGTCACAGTTTGTAAGGAAGTAATATTATTTTAAAATAGTATTAAATAGATATTACTATCAGTTTGCTTGCAGCTTTATCTTTCTCATGTTAGGAACTTTGTCTTTTTTAACTCTGAAGCGGTAATTAGTAGTAATTGATATTGATGTTTTTTATTCCCATTTAGAAAAGATTAATATGAAGCTTGGGGCATGTGCAGTGGATAGAGTGTTGGACTTGTGGTCAGGAAGATGCATCTTTCTCAGTTCAAATCTGGCCTTAAACACTCACTGGCTGGCTGTGTGACCCTGGGCAAGTCACTTAATCCTTTTTGCCTCAGTTTCCTCATCTGTAAAATGAACTGGAGAAGGAAATGGCAAACCACTACTCCAGTATCTTTGCCAAGAAAACCCCAAATGGGATCATGAAGAGTCCAACATGACTGAAAAATAATTGATTAGTAACAAAATATAAAGTTTAGGAAACTTGCTTGCCTAAAAAGAGATTCCAGTTGGATTAAAATGGATATATCAGGAATATATTTAGGTAAAATTATTTGACAGTGTTTAACATAAAATAACTTTGTAATGCAAAGTTACCCTAGAACAGTTAGACTAGT
This sequence comes from Petaurus breviceps papuanus, assembly GCF_028583685.1. Classification (NCBI taxonomy): domain Eukaryota; kingdom Metazoa; phylum Chordata; class Mammalia; order Diprotodontia; family Petauridae; genus Petaurus; species Petaurus breviceps. The sequence goes on from NW_027186296.1 coordinate 100,643,786, forward strand.
TTTATTAAAGTGTAGTGAAGATATACATTGAGAAGTTGCCTATGTTTTTAATCAACTGTTGAATAGTGTTTTTTTAAACTTCGTTAACTTTTTTGTTAACTTTGTTTCTTAAAAAAAAAAAGACATAAACCTTGTAATTATTTTACTTTTTACATATACATACATATATATATGTGTATATATGTATGGACAGAGAGAATATAATTTGGGGCTGTAAATATTTTTAATTATGAAATCTACAAAATAAGATTTTGCTTATAAGAATATCATTCTTTTAAAATGAATTAATTTTTGTGGCTACTGTCAGTTAAAATAATATGTGCAGTGTAATAGACTTTGGGGTTTACTTTTCTGTGGGAAGATTCCAAATAATTTTAGCAGTGGAGAATTTTATTTTTTAGTGATCTGCAGATATTGTATAGTAAAAATGTTGAAATTTTTTTCAAAACTTAAAATTACATTTGTTTTGAAAGTATGTGTTTAAGGGGCGGCTAGGTGGAGCAGTGAATAGAGCACCAGCCCTGGAGTCAGGATGACCTGAGTTCAAATTCAGCCTCAAACACACACACACACACACACACACACACACACACACACACACACACACCATGTGACCTTGGGCAAGTCACTTAACCCCACTTGCCCTCCAAAAAGCAAAAAAAAGAAAAAGTGTGTTTAAGGAAAGGGAAAGAGAATAGTTGATTGTTTAACCATATTTTTAATTACAGTGTCTTGCCATCTTCATGGTCTGTCCACCTACATAGTCTCCTGGTATCTTTTCTTAGATACCTTATGTAGGCCTGTGTGAATGCTGGTGGGTGGTTACCTTTTTTTTTTTTAAATTTCTTTCCTCTTTATAAAATATGTGAGAAAATAAATGACCTAAACTTGAAGGCATATGTACTTCAGTAATTTGAAAGAACAAATTTTAAAGTAAATTGGTTTTAAGCTAACTCTTCTTATATCAGTATTAATCTTTTAAGTGGCCTTTTTTTTTTTCCTCTTTTGCTTTTTGAAGGGGGGAATGCAGGGCAGTTAGGGTTAAGTGACTTGCCCAAAGTCACACGACAAGTGTGTCAAGTATCTGAGGCCAGATTTGAACTCAGGTCCTCCTGACTCCAGGGCCAGTGTTCTATTCACTGTGCCACCTAGCCGCCTCTTTAAGTGGCCATTTCTAAAATGCAGATCACCTCAATCAAAAAAATGTTTTACTTTATATTTTAATCTACATTTTAAAAGTTTGACTATAAAGCTTTTAAAAATGTTGTCATTGTTGTAATTTCCCACCATGGCAAAAAACCAAAAAACAACAAAAAAAGAACCCTCTATTAACTGCAGGGTGTCTTAATTTTGTCATAGAGACATGAGAACAGAACAGAGAGAAGGATGGCGGGGGTGGATAGTGTTACAGTTGAAGTGAGGAAGATGTGGGTTCAGATCTTGCCTCTCACACTAAAATGTGTGGTTCTCCACAAAGCAGCCTCTCTGAACCTAGGTCTATCATCTGTAAATTGCGGATGACACATGTGGTTCCTACTTTGAAGGGTTTTTGTGATTCAAATATGATGCTATGTGAAGAACTCTGCAGACTTGAAAGTGCTGTGCAAGCTTCCGTTATTGTTGGTGGCCTGCCTGCTGGAGCTGGACCCTTGACCCTCCTTGTCATGATTTTATGCCTTTTTTCTCCACCGAGAGTGCCAAACCTGCAGGTCTCCTAGAGGCCTGACTGACCTGACGAATAAGTATTGGGGTTCTTTGACTTTGCTTTAGTGATTTTGGTTCTTGATATTTAGGCCATATGAGATGCAGTAAACTATTTCTAAACAAGTGTTCCTAATAATGTTCAAAAGTCATTTGATCTGCCAAGCCTTTCACATTATAGATCCCTTCTAGCTCTGAATCTACAGTTCTAAAATCTTAACCTACTCAACAATGCTTTGTGTTATTCATTTGTTTCAATTATATATATCTGGCTCTCTGACCCCATTTGGGGTTTTCTTGGCAGAGATACTGGAGTGGTTTGCCATTTCCTTCTCCAGTTCATTTTGCAGTTGAGGAAACTGAGGCAAACAGGGTTAAGTGACTTTTTCAGGATCACAGTACTGAGGCCAGATTTGAATTTGGGTGTTCTAACTCCAGGCCCAACACTCTATCTTTTAGGACAACTAGCTGCCTCAACAATACTGATTGGTTCCAAGAACACATGAAGCTAGGTGAAAGAACTTTAGTGGGGGGTGGGTCAGAGGAGTTGGTTTCATAGAGATAGTAATATAAATGTAACTATTATGGCAGAGTTTTATAACTTCATAGTAGGGTTTATTTTTTATAGATATAGATATGTGTATGTGTGTACACACATATACATATAAATATAATATATAACAATCACTTTAATCAGAAACCTCATTTATTAGGTTGACTTTCTTATAATAGGGTATCTATGTAGCATGATTGCTTTTTTTCCTATCTTTTTTTCTGCTGTTTACTGTGTCTCAAAGGTAAAGGAACACAAACATTTCTTTATAGAAAATGCTCATTTTTCCATACAATCACAGATTTGTGTAGCATTTTTTTTTTTTGCCTTTTGGAGGGCAGTTGGGGTTAAGTGACTTGTCCAAGGTCACACCGCTAGTAAGTGTTAAGTATCTGAGGCTTTATTTGAACTCAGGTCCTCCTGACTCCAGGGCCAGTGCTTTTATTCACTGTGCCACCTAGCCGCTCCCATAGAAATTTTTTAAAGGGGTTGGAATGAAATAAAATTAAGGTACGTTTCTTTGATGCTAGCTAAGTAGTTCTCAATAAGGTTATTTTCTTATTCTCATTAAACAGATATTAATTTCTTTTATTTCTGGTTTAATGAGTAATTTAAAACTATTTAATTGGGAGTATTTTCTGATAAAGACTGAAGCATAGACAAATATTATTTCATTGACATATTCCCCTCATTGGTTAGGATATAAAATGATCAAAACTAGTTTATTTTTTACTTATAACTTTGTTATAAGATTGTTGCCATGGAAATTGTTCTTTAACATAAGCTTTTTATAATCAGGACCAATAGGAGAAATGTTGGGTTTCAATCCATTGTTTCTTTATTGTATCTTTTTTTAAAAACATAACTTCACTATGGATAAAGGGGAAATAGGAAGGTAACATGAAGTTCCCAAGATACCAAATATCTAAGTATGTTAAATATTTCTTATACTGGGGAAGCCCCTTTTCAAATCTGGTACTTAAGTCTAGAGTACTTGTCTGCTTTCAACATAGGCCATCCATCTTGTCTCTTAATAAATACATTTATCTACTAGAGTTGAATAGATAGTTCTTTCTGGGATAGGTTTCTAGTAATTTCATTTTCTGTTCTCAGTAGCTAAGTTCCCCACTCTCCATTCTAAACAATCAAAGGCCATAAAGTGTCCATTAGAAATTGTCCTGACTTATATCAATGAAAATAAAGTGAAGTAAAGTGTATCATCTAGCAGCAGGATACTGATTTTCAAAAGCACTAAAAAAGGTTCAGCCTCTTAGAATTACTGCAAATTGTTCTTTGGACCTAAGAGTCTTTATATTGAAAATTTCCAGAAGCACCATTGGTACATTTTGTTTTTATAATTAAAATTATTGAACTGTGACAACTGGATGGACAGAACTTTTGCTATTTTTTTTCCTAGGAGTTAAGCAGTGGATTTATTTATTTATTCAAATTGTAGTGTTTCTTTTACACAGCTATAAAGTTATATGAAGCTTTTATTGAAACTTTATCTTAATACTAGTTAGGAAATGCTGAAAAAAATTAAAATGGCAGAGTCGTTTTTATCTAAATAAACTGCTCTCTTTGGCTAGTTGGCCCTTTTAAAAAAAGGGACTTCTACAATTGTGCAAACCCTTATGTAAACCACTAATGCTTGTCATAAAGCACATAAAAACATTCTAGGTACCAATCTAAGCCCATGCTCAAACCATTATGTCCTGTGCTTTTCCTCCTCTGCCTCAGCCACTTCTGCCTTTTGAAATTCCATCAGTACCCAGATGGCATGATCTCTTTTCTTCGAAACCTTCTCTGATCTTATCCTGTCTGTCGAAAAAGCAACACCATGATGTCCCCAAAGTGTTAGTGTGACTTTGAGCTTAAATAGCTTATGCAGTCTAGATGCTACAAACTTAAAAAAATTTTTTTGAAAGGTTAATTATTTAAAATTTTAAAATATTGATATTTCTTACATTTTGTATTATATATAACTTTGGTTGATTTTAGAACTTTATAAGTCTTTCATCGGCTACTGCTCAATGACTGAAAGGATTGCATGTGTAATCCTAACCTTAAAATTGCTGAAAACAGTTTTGACATGACTCCACAAGAAAAAGTCTAATGGAGAGAGATCAGATGACAGAGGTGGCCAGTTTGAGATCGTGTCATCTAGAAACTGTCACACGCAATATCTTGTGTCAGAGCACTCTTTCTTTAAAATGAAAATTTAAAAATATATTATTTAAAATTCAAAAATTTTAATAAGTGATAAAGAAACAACTAAAATTGTCAATGATTTTTTTGGGCTAAGGGTTTTTTTTTTTTTGGAGGGCAATTTGGGGTTAAGTGACTTGCCCAAGGTCACACAGCTAGTTTTTTGTGTATTAAGTGTCTGAGGCCAGATTTGAACTCAGGTCCTCCTGACTCCAGGACTGGTGCTCTATTCACTGTGCCACCCAGCTGCCCCTGGGCTAAGTTTTATAACATACATACTCCTGAAGTTATTAAAGCTTAAAATTTCACTAAGCCTTTTGAAACACCCTATTATGTGTAACATACATAAACTGAAGTTCAGTTTCGTCTAAAAATGTAAAATTGTTATCTATTGTATAATATTTCACTTATTTTCTAATTACAAAGAATAGAGAAAAATGCCTGGTACCTCTTCCATTGGCAGCTGTTAGGAATAAACTATACTGACCATAAACTTTTCATAGTGTAACACATATAGAAGTCATGGAAGTAAAATCTTCGAAGCTTTTTAGCCCAGTATGAGGAATAGGGGAAAAATCAAAGGTCACAGACAGAAACTTTCTCATACAATACTTTCTCATGCATTCTTACTGTTTTCTAGTATGTTTGTGCAAGTCTATTCTTACGGAATAGCTTTCTAATTCTGTGAGGGCTGGGGTTACATCTTACTTACCTTGGAGTCTCCCTAAGTACCAAGAACAGTAGGTCACATATAAGCATAGCACTTGTGTGTTGATAAAACTTTGAGCAGGCCTGGGTCTAAAACAGCCCCTGGTGGCATTCTGTTAGATACTCTCCTTTGGAGTGACATTGATCCATTTCAGGAGACTTAAAGTTCAGCCTCTGCCACAAACTCAGCTGTGTGAGTTTGGCTTCAGTTTCTTCATTTTCCTTGAACCTGGATGAACTCTGAAATTCTCTTCCAACTTGCACATGCTATTCATTTGTGGCATGGATGGTAATTGTATTTACTTGAGGGTTCCATTACTAGAATGGCTTATTTTGAGACTACAGCCCTACAAAATACTAAATAAGAATAAACCTGTTCAGCACCTCTGGAAGTTTGTTGTATTTTAATTGCCAAATTCTGCTTTTGCTATTATATTATGGTTCAGTTTAAGAATGAATTTCATACTCATTATAAAATGTTTCATTTATCTGCCTTGTCTCAATTCTTTTTTTTTTTTTAAGCAATAAGGGTTAAGTAACTTGCTCAAGGTTACACGGCCAGTTATATCTGGGTGTGGTGCTGAGTATCTGAGCCCGGATTTGATCCAGGTCATCCCAACACTGGAGCCGGTGCTCTTACTCGCTGAGTCACCTGGCCGCCCCCTTGTCTCAATTCTGAATAAGAATTTTTTTAGAGTACATTTTTTCACTGTTTTAAAAAGATATGTAAATATTTTTTATTATTCCACCATCATAACTCCCTTCCCCCCAATCCAAAAGGCTCCTTGAGTAGATTCCTCTAAAATATTCTATAATGTTAAATATACCTTGTCATGTATTTTTATCATATGAAAATGTATAATAATAATTAAATGTTATACAGCGCTTTAAGGTTTGCAAAGCTCTTTACAAATTTTATCATTTTCTCACAATAACTCTGGGACATATATGTTATTATCATCCCCATTTTTCAGATGAGAAAACTGAGGCAGACAGGTTAAATTACTTGCCCCATCTAGTGGCTACACCACTGCATCATCTAGGTGCCTTCAAGAAGTTATGACTTTATTAATTTTGCAAGATTATGAGGACTCTGTACCTTTTCAAATAGTTGCTGTGAATTGCTTAGGATAGAAAAAAAATCATCTCTTGTTGACCAACCTTTTACTGTTGAACATCTCAGAAGATGTTAATGAGGCTCATCCACCAAGAATAGGCATTTAGTCAATTGTTGGAATATGCAGTTTAGCTTGCGTTCTGCTGGCGTCCTTTGAGAACCCCACATTACTTTCATTTCATGATGTGTAGGACTTGACTGAAGGAATGTATTACTAATTAAAAATTCTAGCTGAAAAATATTGTTTTCATAATGACTTTTTTTTTTAAGGTACCAAAGCAATCAGATCCACAGTCTCATTCTGATAGCTTAAGTCGACAAGTTGAAACTCCAGGTGGAAAAAAGCAAGTGTCTTACAGGACAGAAATTGTGGGTGGTGTACCCATTATAACACCAACTCAGGTAAATAGCCTGAAGCTAATAATACTTTTTTCTCTATGACTTTTTAGTTTCTGAATTCATTTTATAATACCAATATAAAATTAGCTAGTTGTTCCTCATCTTATTAAAAGATTTGTGTACATTGCAGATTATAGTGGAGATTTTGTTTTTTAGCCTGTTTTTTTGAAGAATGCATTCACTATGTTTAAATGAAGAAAATCTATGATACGAAAGCCCTGAACTTTGTTTCTGACAGACGTAATTGTTCCTAGGCAAGAAATGTCATCTCTTCTAAAGTGTGGGTATAATAGGCCTCAGAAGGATTTTGGGAACTGTATGTTTTGGAATGCTTGGAAAATTCTTTTATTTTGATATATATTCTAAGTGCTTAATGATCCTCATATCTGGATGGTTGTTGTATATTTTATTGATATGTATACTTAATGATCTTTTTATTTTCTAGATGTTTGTTGTATTGTTTCATCACTTATATTGAATATTTTCTTTAAATTATATTCAGTAACTTAAAGTCCTTGTATTGCTTCATGGCATATAACATGCTTTAGAGCTCAGGAGAAACCATAGATTTAGAAAGGGTTGTTTGACCTGGCCAATCTTGATATTTTAATATTCTTTCATGATATACCATGAAAAAGAGAGGAAAAGTGTCATTTACTCTTTGGAGGCCTAGAATTTTGGAAATCCCATAATAACTCAAGTTTTATTACATACTAGATTTTGAAGGTCTTTTGACAGGGGAGAGAGAGTGACTAAAATAGAGAATTCTTATACTTGCCTATCTTCTCCAGGGTTTGGACCAGATCAGGCCAAGATTATGTGAAATCTTCTATAAAAATGTGAGCTAATATGTTCTCACAGATTTAAAGATGCAGTTAGACTAAACTTCTAACAACTTTGCATTTTGTCCAGCTTTAAATTAGGAGGAAAGAGTTTTTTGGTCTCTACTTGTGTTAGGAAGTTTGAGTATTTCATGTTCTTGAATGTTTTCATTTTGAATAGAATTAAGGATTTTGATGTATGTCAGTCACAGTTCTTTGGAGTCTGTGGAAGGAGCTTTTAAGAAGTCCAACTTTGTCATTTTAAAAGATAACTAAACTGGCTCTAATTGAATACATAAAGTGAACAGATTTTGTTTGTTTTTATTTAATTTTAATTTTTTCTTTCTTCTCCACCATGTTAAGAAAGGAGATGGATGAAGAGATGAGAAACTTTTAAATAATTCACGTGAAGTTTATGTGGATGATGATGAACTTTCTGGATCAAGAAATATATAGGAACCTTTGAGAATGGCATAAGGCCCCATGTTGAGGTTTAGGGTTCTTTAGGGTGTAATATCCCTTGGTATGTGTAATGTGTTAACTGGGAAAATCTTAACCTAAAATCTGATATACGTCTGAATGAAATTGAGATGAGATTTAAGGAATGTTCTATTACATTAAAAACATGTATGAAAATACTTTTGTACCATAAATAAGTATAGCCAAAAAAAACCTCTCCCTCATATTTGTTTCATTTTTAGAGAGAAGAAGTAAATGAATCTGGTGACAGTATTGACAGGAATAATCTGAAACGGTCCCAAAGCCATCTTCCTTACTTGACTCCTAAGCCACCTCCAGATAATGCAATTATCAAAGCTGGTTATTGTGTTAAACAGGGGGCAGTGGTGAGTAATTACAATTAAGTAGCCTGCTCTAAGTAGAGATGGTAATTCGAAATGAACACCCTTTATACTGGTAGATCTTATCCCACACTCTTCATCCAAGTTATTTTTTTTAAGTTGAACAGAATTTTTTCTCCTTTGTCTTTCTGCTTTAAGGCACAAGGACCCAAATAGTACTGCAGAGAGGAAGTAGGAAGGTCTGTAGGTGTTGTGGTCTTTGGGTGTTGGGAGGACACAAGGGAGAAGAGTGTTTTCTTTGGGTCAGTGCTGGGCCTCAGGGGGCTGGGTGAAAGGAAGCTGCTCCACTTTTAGTTTAGACACTAAAGAGAGAGCCAAAGCAGATTTTTCTTTCAAAAATCTGCCCAGTTCTAAGTGGGGGACCTTTATTGTCCTGAATTTAATGGCAAAGTTTAAGCAGTACTTTTTAATCACACTTTTGGGGGGGGGGGCAAAAAAAAGGTCCCTATAGTATTCTTCATATTCTTTCAAGAGATAATTATTGAGGTTGTTTTGGTCAATAGTCAGTAAATACGAAAAGGTACAGGTGAAATAAGTTTAGAATTTCAGTTTTAACTTTCATGGTAATGAAGAGCCTGGATCCAGGTCACATCCTTCCAGCACGTTAGGCACTTAGTCGGTACACTGAATATAATGTTTGACTTGCTATCAGGAAGACCTGAGTTCAAAATCCTGCCTCTAGCACTTCTAGCTGTGAAGCCCTTGGCAAGTCTTTTAACCTATCAGTTTCAGTTTTCTTATTTATAAAATGAGGTTAATAATAGCACCTACCTTACCAGATTGTGGTAAGAGTTAAACAAGATAACATAAAGGGCTTGGCCATCCTTAAAGTGATTTATAAACACTAACATTTATTAGTCATTACACATTGATTAGGTGTCTCCTCTGTGTCAGGCACTGTGCTAAGTTTTAGGGATACAAAAGGCAGAAGATGGCCCCTGCTCTCAAGCATCTCACAGTTGAGTGGAGGAGACAGCTGAGACAAATAGGATACAATGCAGGGTTATAAGTCAACCCCAAAAGACTCCTGATGGAGAGAGATGTCTATATCCAGAGAAAGAACTAGAAAGAACTGAGTTTGAATCCAGATCGAAGCAAACTACCTGATCTTTTTCTTTTTCTTGTTTGGTTTTTCTTGTTTCCTCTTTCCCATTGTTCATTCCATCTGATACAATCCTTCTTTATAACCTGATGTCTAATGTGAAAGTATTTGCAGATCTTATACTTGATTATATGCCATCAGGGGCGGGGGTGGGGGGAGGGGGAAGGAGGATGAGAAAATTTGAAAGTCAATTGTGGAACTGAATCTTGTAAACTAAAAGTAAACAAACAAATTAATAAAGACCAAAAAATTAAAAAAAATAAAATAGGATTACTTTACTACAGTGAAGGCCCACTCGAGATTATGTAGTATAAATTTGTGATGGATCTAGTAGAATGGTTCATGATTTTTACCAGCAGCGTGTGAGTTAGGAATGAAGACCACAGATGGTGGGAGTAATCGGGACTGAGACTTGGGAGTGCAAAATAAATGACAAGATATGGAGACAAAGCACTCAAGGGAAAGAGGGCAGTGAAGTGTTGAACTGACTCATTAAGAGGTACATATGGGAAAGGGAGGAGAGTGCAGCCTAGTGGAGGAGTGATGGCCTGGGAAAGAACTGAGAAGGCTTGAGGGATTGGAGGTCATGGTGAAGAGGAAGAATGAGGTTTGGGGATCTGTGGTAGAGAAGTAGAATGGTCACAGACTGATCAGGTAAGGGAATATTAGAGTTCACGAATGTGGCCGTATTATATTTGTAGGTGATGATCAGAGGTATGACCATCTCTGTAGCTGAGGTGGTCTATAGAACTAGATCATGGCAAGAAGTCCTAAGTTGAGAATCTGTGAGGTTTGGTGTTTGAGGGAGTTGTCAGTGCATATTTTGTTGAAGTCCTCTAGTATGAGGACAGGAGTTGGGGGGTGAGAGACACTGCGCCATTCCCTTATTGAATAGAGAAGGGGAGTTCTGAGTGGTAGATGTGGGTTGAGGAAACCTCAAAGGAGGAGAAGGTGCTGAGAGATGATGGTAGAGGGAGACATAGCACTGGGGAGCAAGGAGTATTCCAAGAGGAGAAATGAGTAGAAGTGTGATCAGTGCTTATCAGAAGAGAGCTGGAAAATGAAAGGTGTGGGGAAGGAAAAGATTAAAGATGAATGCAAATTTGTTGGCTTTGTAACGGATGTTTCAGAGGGAATATTAGAAATCATGGGTAGCCCCAGAGTGGGCATTGGCGGGAATTGGGTTGAGACAGATAGGAACAAAGAGACTGTACAGTAGATGATGGAGAACAGGACTTGAATAATGGAATCTGAGGAGTTCAGGATCCTTGAGATAGGAAAATAATGACTAGGGAAGACTTTGTTAATAGTTGATGAATGAGTTCAGGTCTGTTAGCAACATCACTATGGGTTTGGCCTTAGAGTACTGTGTAGGCACTAAGGGAAAGGGACCAGTAGGAAGAGTCAGGGGCCTGATACTTCTTTCCTTTCTCTGTAGCCAGGCCAGGAATTACTATACCCAGAAAATCCATTATATGTAATACACTGTGCTGTTCATAGGGAGGCTTTCAAAGAAAAATAAGAAACGGACCCTTTCCTTTATGTAACTTAAGTAGATGGTTTTATATTTCAGACGGAAAAACTGAAGACCCAGTGGTTTAATTTCTTGTACTTGTTCCAGTTGTATATAGTGAGGAAAGAGGAGGTGGAGGGAATCTGCTTATTAAAGTTTGGAAGACCCATCACATTTCCAGTTCAGTTAATTCTCTAAATCATTTGTATCACAGGAACTGAAAGCCAGCATTCTTGTACTTTTCTGAGTTTTATTAAAACTTCAGGCTGATGTAACATGAAAGATATCATTTGTATCTAAGTGGGAATAGAGAAGTTTTTCAAGCCTTTGGTATTTCTGACTTTTGTGTTCATATCAGAATAATTAAATGAACATCAACATTTGACATTCTTAGAAACAGAAGTCTTACTGTTTGTTTTCATCTTCGGTAGATGAAGAACTGGAAGCGAAGATACTTTCAATTGGATGAAAATACAATAGGCTACTTCAAATCTGAGCTGGTATGTTTCCCCATCACAAATTTTTATGTAAAAAGTAAATATTTAGAGCAGGCGTTCCTGACCTGAGGGCCATGTCCCCTTGGAGGGCTCTGTAGATAGATTTCACAAGGTCTGTAGATTTACTTTTTTATTGCAATAACTTTTCTGTATTTAAAAACATTATTTTGAGAAGTGGTACATAGGTGTCATTGGACAGCATAGAAGAGAAGTCTGTGACACAAAAATGTGTTTTTTTTTTTTTTAACTTATTTAGAAAGAGAGAGGCAGTTTGGCATGGTGGAAGAGTCAGGCTTGAAGCCAAGAAGAGCTGGGTTCAAATGCTGCTTTTAACCCATCATAGCTTTGTGAGCTTCAGCAAGTTCTAACCTCTCAGTGCTCTAGACCCCCCAAACTCTACCAGATTAAAATGTAATTGGGAAATGCTTAACAAAATAAAAATACAGTACAACATAGATACTGTTAATATGTGATGGTCAGTATGGGTTTGCAGCGATCCTTTTGTATTTGACTTTGACATCACTGCTCTAGATAAGTTGGAAAGAGGGTGCCAACTTGCCTTGGGAGAGGGAATTCCTTCTCCCAGGCTTTCCCTGTACCATGAATTTATAGTCAGTCCTAATCCCTATCCCTGTATTGTAATGGCCATACTTCTTATTTCTTGTGCTCCCTTGGCCTCCTGAATAATGTATAACACTTTTGAGTGTTGTTATTTGCATGTATTTTGCCAATGTTATTTATATCATGTATCTGGTAAAGGGATCATAAAAGCAAAAAGGGCAAGATGGCATAAGTATAGTGAGTGGGTAGAGCCAGGAGGAGCCAGCTTCCAGGCCTTTCTCTTATACTTTGTATCCATGTGACCATGACCAAGTCCCAGTGCCTCCTACTTAGCTCTCTAACATTGTAAATTATACATTAGTTTGTAAATTTCCTTTGATGAGGGGGATTTTTACAATGGAGTTCCCTATGCCAATAAAATAATAGATCCAAACCAAAACAGAATTGAAGAGCCACACTTGAAAGATAAACCGATATAATAAGTTCACAGAAGGAAAAAAAAACATTGTTATTACTGGGAGCCAACACCAGATACAAGAATTATGTGGCCTTCTTTATCCTCTTCCTTTTTTTTTTCCGGTCCATAAATCTATATGGGGAAAAAATAGATGAAATATATATTAGAGCGTTGGAGCTTTCCCTTGTCGTTTTAAGTTCTTTGCTGTTTCTTATGAGATGTTTATATTGTTTGATTTCAGACATGTTAACCAAAAACCAAAACTATCTTTTGACATACTTGGCTAATCTTATTTTAAAATACGTAGTGTGAGATTTACTGACTTATTTAATAGCTAGTTTATGCTTTTTATGTTTAGGAAATATCTTAATATCTCAGTTTAAACATAAGTAGGTTTATACCTTGTCAAAGCAGCTGATTTTTAGAAGTAATGTGTGGCTTGCAGCAAAAAAAAGTTAAGTTTAGAATTTAACACAGTAAACAAGTGGGGTGGTCAGTATTCCTTGACAAAGTAATACTACTATCTCACGTTTACATAGGACTTACAGCAAGCACTTCATGCTTGTAGTCCTATGAAATGCACCATACGCAATTCCGTGTGCTTAAAGGAAAGAAACATCTACAAACAGTAGAATCAGAAGTGTGAGGTTGAGCCCTGCTGCTGGTGTTTCCTACTTTGGTAACAATGGGCACGGCATTTAACCAAGCTTCACTTTCCACAAATGTATAGTGGGGATAGTGTCGACATTACTTAACCTCCCAGGATTGCTGGGAGAAAAGTGCTTAGAAACACAGACTACCCTGCAGTGATAGTCTGATTAAGCGCACCAGTGTGGAGACTCCCTTCAGGGATGTGAATTGCTGCTTATCTATGACTGCTTTTCTCCTCTTCAATGTCCTCCTGTAAGTTTGCCACTAGAGGTCCATTCAACATTGTGGGGACCTTCCTCATTTTCTCCTGATATCATGAGGCCTCCTGTGGAGCATGTGGACTATCCATTGGCTATTACCCCCCTCTCACATGACCAGCCCAGGTCTTTGAGATCTCTTTTTGACTCTTAATTCTAGTTGGTAGTACATATTTGTAATGTATTATAATATAAGCCTGTTTGATGGGAATTACTATTTTAAGTTTGCAATACTCAAAATTTTTTTAAGAACCTTAAATTTTTAAAATAATTTCTTAAAATTTAGAAGCATTTATTTTCTCTTCTCTCCTACTCCTTTCCCCCCATTAAGGAAAATATAAAAAAAGAAAAGAAAACTCTTGTAGTTTTCATGAAAGCAAAGCAAATTCCTTTATTGACTGTCTAAAAGTGTTCTGGATCTCTTCTGTCAGAAGGTGGATAAGATGCCTCATCTTCAGTCCTCTGGAATCGTGACTTATAATTGCATTGTTCTCCTCTCAAGTCTTTCAGAGTAATAGGAAAAAAAAACCCTAATTAGTTAATTTAATAGATTAAAATTAAGCCAGGCTTTCAGTAAGACATGTGAGGAATAATGTGCCAGTTTTTCCTATATAACATGAAGTTTTGTATTAGATTTGTAGTGATCATATTTTGGATGGCTAATAAGATTATCAGAGTTTTAATATAGATTCCCAAGGAAAATAACTAACCCTTAACATGATCTTAAAAGACAAGTAATGTGTTGGTTTACATGTTTTTTTGGCAGGAAAAGGAACCTCTCCGGATAATACCACTTAAGGAGGTTCATAAAGTCCAAGAATGTAAACAGAGGTGAGCAGTACTAATTTAAAAACCCTGTTCAAAAGTTCTGTCACAATTGAATAGGGAATGTGTCTTTGGATTGTGATAGCCAGTTGCTAACTTTTTTTTTTATCAGTTACATCATTTAGTTGTTTATAGTTGAGATACTTACTTTATATCTATTTTAAAAATAATATTTGAAGGATTAGATTTTTCCGTGATCTTCATGACAAAACAAAGTACTAGAAATCTATTTTCAACTTATTTAAACTCTTAGGAAAAATAATTTTAATAAGAATAGTCTATAATTAGCCAACTTGATTTGAAAATTTTGATATTTTAGGTTATGTTTAGTACTCATAGACACTGCAAGTGTGGCTTGCTTGAATAATTTGTCATCTCTGCTGATGTTTCTCCAAGAATAAAATAGGAAACAGCTTTGAAACTGAAACTGACATATGGAGGAGGGGGAGGAAGGTATGCTTAATCAGCAGGTTGGGCCACACACACAGATAATCAAGAACTTATATAACAACTTAAAAACTGAGGTCCTTAAATATAAGCATTTTTATTTGCATCATAAATGTAATATAAAAAATGTGCCGTAACTTTCTGTTCTTCAAATGAGATACTGGTAAAGCACTTGGCACATTATAAAAACTTATTTCCTACCCCTTCTCCCCAAGACAAAAACTGAAATAAAGTTGAAATAGTAGTTACTAATTTCAGTTTATTTATATTTATCTAAGACTTTGATTGTTGACATTTGTTTATTCTTAAGGAAGTTTTCTTTTTAAAAGTCTTGGTTTCTATATACTTATTGAAACTTGAAGAAAGATGAGCAGCATGAAGAATCAACTGTAAATGCATTTGGATCTTTTGTTTTCCCAGTGACATAATGATGAGAGACAATCTCTTTGAAATTGTAACAACGTCTAGAACCTTCTTTGTGCAGGTGAGACAATTATTTTGAGATTCTACAAGAAAATAGAAGGTAGTATTAATTTGATAATACATATATTAAAATATGTCATTTGTGGGGTAAAAGAATGGCACTCCACAAATACAAGAAAAAGATTTTATATGGAAGGTTGTTTTTGAGCTGAATCCTTAAGGAGAAAATAATCTTTCCATTATTAATAAAATTAAGTTACATTAGAATGGGAAAAATGATGTTAGAATTTGAATTTTGTGCTTCCTTTGCTGCCTAATGATAACTTGATTCATAAGTCCTGGAAACTATTTTTCTTAAGTTGGAATGTTTGGTGTTATTTTGCTCACTTTTTAATTGGCCTTTAATTTTCCATTTTCCCTTTTATTGTAATTTTATGATAAATTATGATTGACATTAGAGTTAATTACCTTAACATTGTAGGGTAATTGATTATTGTTTCTTGGTTTATCTTTTTTTTTTTAAAGCAATTGAGGTTAAGTAACTTGCCCAAAGTTACAAGGCCAATTATTTTGTGTGGGTGTTAAACATCTGAGGCTGGAACCGATCCAGGGTCCTCCCGACTCCAGGGCTGGCGCTCTTACTCATTGTGCCAACTAGTCACCCCTGTTTAGTTATCTTATGTTGCAAAAAGACCATCATTAAAATAATTGCAGTTTATTTGCTAATACCCATTTCAAATAATTTAGAGATAAAAGAACTTGATAGAACTTTCCATATTAATGCAGAAGTGGGCATAGAGACATGATGGTGAAAAATATGATGAAAAAATGTGGTTCTAGAGTAAGAAACAAGAAAAGCCCAAAGGCTTATATACTATGTAAGAGGCTTGCAATTATTTCTTTTAAAAAAATTTGAAAAGAAGTAAGAAGTGGGAGGTATGGGACATGGCAAGAATCAAATAATGTAAAAATTAAATTGATCATGTTAGTAGAGAGAAAATGATTCTTTATTTGTGTTGGAATCATTCCTGAATCAGCTGTCTCTGTATAGTTAAAGTACTGACTTGTTACACCAGGTATCAAAATTAATGTAAAATGAGAAGGGAGAATAAAAATTAGAAAGAAAGGGCACACAATCAAAGTAACTCCAGTCTGTACTTTTAAAACTGCCTTTTGACCCCCTAAAATGGGAAGTGAATGGAAGAACAAACATAGATTCTTACATTTCCTAGAGAAGTTTAGCTAATGTAAATCAGTTGCCATAAGGAGCAGATGGAGAGCAGTCTAGGACCTGACTCAGCCTGCACACTCTTGATTTCTTTTCCAAGTAGAGAAATAGGATAAAAGAGGGGAAGATAGGGGAAGGAAAGGGAATAAGCATTTATACAATACCCATTAGGTCCCAGGCCCTGTGACACTAATGGAAAGGAAGCAGAGGGAGAAAATAGCATCAGTTAATCATTTTTAAAAAATAAATAGAAGAGATCAATAGAAAATTCAGAAGGGGGCATAGAGCAGTGTTGAAGCTATTGTGTTAAAGTTAAATTTAACAAAATGAGACACCCCCTCCCCAAAATGTAATGGAAAAAAAAATAGACAGCACATAACAGAATTTTATAATTTCATATGTAGAGTACCTTTTTTTGTACTAAAATGGTCACTTTTGAAGTTCACAATAAAAAAGGAATGTTTTATTTTTTGAATTACAAATGATTTTTATAAATAAGATGAGAGTGCTAGGGGAACGAATTAGAAAAGAAATGAGAGTTGTGGAAGAAAGACTTGGAAAGAGAATTACTAGTTTGACACAAGACATCCAAAACTTTATTTAAGCAATAGACTTCTTGAAAATTAGAATGGACTAAATAAAATTAGTAACTCTTAGAGACAGCAGGAAATATTAAAACAGTCAAAACTATGAAACAAAATAGAAGAAAATGTAAAATATCTCAACAAAGTAGCTGACCTAGAAAATAGATCAAGGAAGAAAAGTTGGACTACATCAGAATCAGGGTCCAACCACAAGGAGAATCACTGAACTACCTGAAAGCCATGATGGGAAAAAAAAGAGTCCAAACAGGGTATTAAAAAAATTACTATTAAAAAATATTTCCCAGATTGCATAGAATTAGAGTTCAGATTGAAGATAGAAGGACTCTACCAGTCATTTTCTGAAAGAACTTCTAAAATGAAGAATCAGGAACATTTTAGCTAGGTGCCACCATCAAGATCACATGAGATTAGCAGGTACCATTTTTACAATAGTGGGAAGCTTGGAATTTTACATTCATAGTGTAAAAGATAAAATGTCTACAACCAAGATATTTTACCCAGCAAATTCAGTATTATCCTGTAGGAGAAAAGAAATCATTTTTAATGAAATAAGGGACTTCTAAGCATCCCTAACGAAAAAAGCAGGGCTGAATGGAAACTTTGAAATTTGAACATGGTAGTCAACTAAACAAAATTGAATTGTTGACATTCTGATGTAGGGAGGAGATGCTACATATTTGTGTCCCCTTAAAGCCCTTTCATCAGCAAGGCTTGTAGAAGTCTAATTAGAAGAGCCTTGGGAATATTTTGTTATGTTTTAATAAGCTTAAAGGATTATACTTGAGGGGGTGGATGGAAAGGGGAAGTTATCTTACATAATTTCAGTATGCAAGTAGAAGTCTGTACAGACTAGGAGAAAGGAGTAAGAGGAGCAGGTGACACTGGAATTCACTGTCATATGAAATGGTTACATGAGCAGAGAATATACCCAGAATGGCATGAAGAAAGCTGTTTCAATAGGGAAATAAGGGGAGGTGAGGTGCAGATTAAGGGAGACTTTAGTCCTAAGTGAAGCAAATACTAAATACAGAGAGATAGGTCTCAACAAAGGCTTTAAAAGGAGGAAAGAAAGATAAGAACCTGTGATTGGGCTCAGGTTGAGTAAGAAAAAGAGGAATGATGGAAAGAGAAAAGTAAGGGAGGGAAAGCAGGGGAGCAGAAATAGATTACTTCTAGCATATTTCTTGTTCATCACCTTCATTACAAAGAGTAGGTAGAAAAAGGAAAAGGAAAGTATGAGAATAGAATGAAGAATAGGATGAAGCATAGCATTAATGATCATAACTATGATATGAATGGGATGGACTCTTCCATAAAATTGGTTTGGAAAGTAGAATCCAATTTGTGTTGTATACAGAAAAAACACTTGAAACAAAGACACACAGAGGTAAAACATGGGGCCAGACCAAAATCTGTTATGCTTCAGTTGAACTAAAAAAGTTAAGTTTAGCAATCATGATCTCAGACAAGTCGACAGCAAAAAGTAGAATTAAGCGATAAACACAGAAACTACATTTTGCTGAAAAGTATCATAGATGATGAATTAATATTAATACTAAAATTTTTGCATTCAAGTATTTAGATAACAGCTCCCAAATACTAAAAAGTTAAATGAATTACAGGGGAAAATAGACAGTAAAATTATAATAGTGAGGAATCTCACTTTACAGACCCTTTCAGACTTAGATAAATCTAACCAAAAAATAAGAAAGAAGTCAAGGACCTGAGTAGAATTTTGGAAAAATTAACATCTATTGCTTCTCCAGTGGTTACTAAATGGGCCTAGAAAGAAACATAACTACTTCTTAGTTGTTTATTGCACCTTTACAAAATTAAGCTGGTATCAAAACATAAAAAGCAATGCAGAAAAGTATAAATATTAAACATCTTTTATGTGCTGCATAATGCAATAAGAATTAAGTTTCATAAAGGGAAACTGAAGAAACAGTTAAAACTTCATTGGAGACCATTTTAATCCTTTAAAATGGGTGCATCCAAAAACAAATCATGGAAAAATCAGTGATTTCATATAATGAAAATGACAACAATGAAAGAACATAACAAAATTTTTTTGATACAATCAAAGTATTCTTTAGGGGAAAATTAATATTTCTAAACATTTTCATTAGTGAGAACAAATTAGTGATTTGGGCATGCAACTAAAAAAAATTAGGAAAGCAATAAAACTCCAATTAAACACCAAAGTAAAAGTCCAGAAAATAGAAAATAAAATTGAAAGCAAAAACCAAAACAAAACCCTAAACTATTGAATTCATAAAACTAGGAGTTAAAAAAACCCAAAAACATAACAGCAAAAGAAAAGAGAATCCATTAGCTATATATAATTTGATTGAAAGAAAAACAGAATTACCAGAATGAAAAAATATAAAAGGTAAATTTACAGCAAATGAAAAAAATAATTATTAGAATCATATGCCAATAAAACTGACAATATAAATGAAATCGATAAGTATTTACAAAAATATAAAATGCCCAGATCAACAGAACACGAGGACTTAACCCAATCTCAGAAAAAAGAAATTGAGCTAACCATAAATGAGCACTCAGAGGGGGGAAAACCCCAAAACAAACATGAGACCAATTGGATTTACAAGTAAGTTTTACTAGATACTTAATGAACAATTAATTTCAAAATTACATAAGCTTTTGGGGAAAGTAAGAGGATAGGAGTATGCTAACATGGGAATGACTCTGTTCTGATAGGGAGAGGCCCGCTGGAGAGGTAGGGTAGTGTTATGTTCTGTGAGGCTTCCAAAAATGCATCTCAGGAGGGATGAACAGGAAGAGATAAGCATGTCCTGGTGAGTTTGGAAGACTAGGTGTACATTTCCCTATCCAGTCTCTTCAGCAGGCCACCAGCAGAATTCAAGCCTAGCTTTATGACCCAAAAACATTTTTTAAAATGTAAAAAATTGTTTTATCATTTAACTGGGGGAACAATAAAATATATATTTTTTTTAAAAAGTGCCATTGGAGAAATTTATGACTCAAAATAGATGTACCAGTCCTATATAGAGTGAGTAAAGAAAAACTGAAAGTTTCATTGGTATCTGCACAATATACAGATAATATGAGGAATGCCCAGTCCAGCAAATGGATGAATCTCCTATACAAGATTTCCTGGAGAATATGGATAAAAGTAATACAAAACGGGCAGGCCTGGAGAAGTTAAAATCCATAGTGGTGGAGTACTCATTATTGTGCACTAAAGAAATTCATTAAGTGATAACAAAGTTATCTGAAAATGTGCTTATGCACCTGCCCTGCCCTTAGGTCTGTGGTGACTCACTTCTCTGGATCTGAACTTAGAATAGTAATCCCCTTGCTTGGGGGAAATTAGGGAAGAAAGCCTGTAAAGCCAAGCATGAGCAGTTTTCCAGAAGAATGCTGTTGTGAACAGCTTTTAAGGTTCTGATTATATGGTATAGTGAAGACTCCATTGAATAACAAATTGGAGCAAAACATTCACATTAAATCAAGGAACAGCATTCACAAAGTTACATGTTATCACAGATAATCAAAATACAGCGTCCACACAACTTATCACAAAAAATGGCCATGTAGTTTTCACCACAGTGCTCACACAGTTTTGAACAAAGTATCATCACTTAGTAACTCAATCATTCAGTCATCCTTATGGAGGCGCCCCCTTAAGGGTCACAAAATACAATAGTCAAAGTTCTTCACTCCTGGGGCACACTAAGTTACAATATCAGTCACTACTCAGCACTCTCTTAAGGCTTAGTATAAAATACCCCTCGGTCGCAAGTAAATGACAGTCTTCTCAGTCAGTACACAGTATCCAAGTAAGTATTCTTTCAGCTTGACTCGGGGTAGTCTCAGATTTGCTGGATCCTCTTCCATGGTCCCAGATCCTACCTGGATTCACCAAACTGTCACCTGGGTTCAAAGGCAGACAACTCCCAGTTCCTTATCCATCTCTCCGTGCTGTTCCTGTTCCATGCTGAAGCTCAGAGTGTCCAGTCCACCTTAAATCCTTCACAGTCTCTGTTCCCCGGGAAGTCAAGGCTTAACAAAGCCACAAACAGCTTCATACAAAGTACCAATATCACATTCCTCAGTCTTGGGCAGCTCCCAGGAGAAGCTGGTAGCTCCCCAGCAGAAGCTCCAGCTGGTTCCTATAATCAAAATCACTTCACCCAGGTTCCCAAAAATCAAAATCATTCTCTCCAGCCTGGGCCTTTCCTCTTCATCCTCCTTGGCAGCAGCTGCTTCAACCTCTGCTTAGCTTATCCCAAGGAGTTCTGACTTTCCCAGTCAGGGTTTTTCCTTATATACAGTGTTGCTCCTGCCTGTTGAGCCCCTTCCTGTTATGTCAGCAACAGGGGTTCTCTGTTCAGCCCATTCTGCTACATCAGCAACAGGAGTTCCTACCTCCTGTTTCTTTAACAGAGGCTTAATTTGAACTAGGTGCTTTAGCTTAGCAGTACAAAAGGAGCTTCAAATTTCATTACCATTGCAGAGCCTTGGCATGGAAAGCCAGAAGGTAATGTAGAGATGGGAGTAGTTCACACAGCCTCCTTATTTTAAAAATGAGGAAACTGAGGCACAAAGATGGGGACGACTTGTCCAGGGTTTTCCAGGTTCAGGAACAGGACTAGATTTGTTCCTGGGTTCTAACTTCGGGGCTGTTGCTCTAGTATCTTTTGATTATTGTACTTGATAAGGACACAATCTAAATTAGCTCATATTTTATTAAGATAGAAGCTTCTCTTGAAAAAAACATAAGATATTTCCTTTTCTCCTCGTTTAGGCTGACAGTCCAGAGGAAATGCATAATTGGATTAAAGCAATTTCTGGTGCCATAGTAGCGCAACGGGGACCTGGAAGATCAGCAACTTCTGTATGTTTCTGAGCTTTTATTGCTTTCCAAGGTTTATTTCCATTTTATGAAGTTGTATATTCTTTCTTTCCTCTTAATCTTTCTTGTCTTCCTCTTATAGTAAAGTATATTGCATGATAATTGTCATACCAACTAGACTTGCAAAAATAATGCATTTCTAATTTAATGCTTCATGTTAGTGTTATGTATTTGTACCTTTTTGTGTGCATTGTATTGTCCTAAATGCACAATCAGGAAAACATGTTTTCCCAAGTCTATTGATTTTAGGAAGTCTTAGGATAAAATTTTTAATAGCTATAAAATTAGTGCAACCAACTAATTCTTAGCATAAAATCATTTTTCAGATTTTTGAAAACTTACAACTCATTTGATCAATTGTGTGAATTAAGACATTTTTACTACTAGGGATCTTTTAATATCTTGAGGACCAGTTTACATGTGTCCTGAGATCTCTATCTTCTATGGTAGAGGTACTGAATCTTGATCCAAATACTGGCAGATTTGTGAGTCTTCCAATGTAATTGTGTGAATTAAAAAATTAATTCAACAGAAATGTTTTGGGGATCTGTTGTGACTTTTTTGGGCTGCATGTCTAGCCCTAATATGTCCTTAAGTTCATGAAGAAAATTGAAAATTATTTATCCAGTAGAGTCTTCTTGGATAGAATATTTCAGTCAGTTTGCATTTTCATCACTATCTAGTCAGTATCCAAATCCATAAGACGAGGGGTGGGGTATCTCAGTTTCTATATACAGAAGAAGAATTTCTTCTTCATAGTGATAATTTTAAACTATTTTTGTGCTATGTAACATATGACTATATTTACTTGGCAGTATCATAGGGTATAATGTTCTTTGCCTAAATCAAATAGGTTTGCCTAGTAGGTAGCCTTTACAGTGATTAGAAAAAAATTTTTTTTAAATCTTATTTTCAAATAGACTTAATAATGCATAGAGACAAATTTAGTCTAGAGCCTCAAATACTGCTTAAGTACTAAAAGATACAGCATGAGTTCCCCCCCCCCATCAAAAACACTAAAAAAAAAACCCCAAAAGCCCAGCCCAGATTTTCTATTCGTAGTAAATTTTCAAGTATTTATTTAACCTGTGTAAGCAAAGAATAAGATTTAGTCAATGATTAGGAAGTCTAAACTCTACTTTGAAAGAGAGTTTCTCAACTGTTCTTGAAATACTATTCCCCAGTCTAGGGAATTTTTATAGTGTCATGTCCTTTATATGTAGATTTATCGTGCATTGATCTCAGCTCAAATGTTTATTAAGTATGAGTTTTTTATTTTCCTGGTAGTGGTAATTTTCTTACAAACAGATCAGTACTTAGAAAGCAGTTTTTGCTTGTTCTTCAACATTCAAGTCATCAGATATATAGCTTTTTTAAAATATAAAAGTGGAATTTTATGTAGGTAGTAATTTTTTTAACTACCTAATATATTCCCTGTGAACTTTTCAGCACTGAAGTATGAGTCTTTCTGCAAAAGCAATGGGTGTTGGGGCAAGGAAAAATTGGAGAAGGGTGTTTGTGCTTTGTGGTGGGGGCAGATTGGGCATTCTAGCTCTTCCTATCTCTCAGCAACACTTTTTCTCTTTTCCTCCCTCTCCTAAGTATAGGTTAACTCTAATCTTAGCTTTGCACTGTGTTCCAGATGCGGCAGGCCAGAAGGCTGTCGAATCCTTGTATACCGAGGTATACATCAAGAACTGGTGAATGCAGCACGTATGTGGGCTCTCATATAAACTTGCCTTCTTAACAGAGGGCTAGGACTTACACACTACTCACCACTTATCATAGAAAGTTGAGTTAAACTAAACTACCTCTTGCAGTTATCATAACTGCTTTTGTCAACACTAACCAGGTTTCATATATGTTGGAAAAAATTTAGACAAGTGATGGAAGAAATCCATGCGTTAGGATATACAAAATGTACATCTTGATAACATAAACTGTGATAGAGTTTAAAAAGCAATTAATGTAAAAATTAGTTTAATGAATTCCAATGAGAGTTCCAATTTTTACATTGTTCTTTATATCTCATTCACTTCTGACCTAATAACCAGATATGTGCAAATTCATGCATGCACATACACTTGATAAACTGAATATTATAAAAATCTGCATGACATTTTAAAAGATTAAATGAGCCATCATATGGAAACTAATATTTGAGTAAATTTTTATTATCCCTTTGTTTTCAAAGACATGAGTGTTGTTAATGAACAGAGTATGTTTAAGCTATATAGTTTTAGCCAATTGAATGTCAAATTTAAGCATATTCACTGATGAACTTCAGTAAGAAATGTATGAAATTTGTTTGAATAAACATTTCATGTATATGCTTCTCTATCATTTTAAATATATATGTATATCTGGATACATAATAATTCTAGTAGTAAGTGAAATAAAAACTCACAGTGAATCAGATTGCCGAGTAATAATCACCTTTTTTTAAAAAACCAGTAAACAACAGCTAGTGATTCCTATTTGATGAAGCAATGGAATTTTATTTCTCTAGTCTCTGTTTTTATGTAGAACTACAAAGAATCTTTTTCCCTATAACATTGTGTGGAATATACTTCCCATCATCAAATTAGGATACAGTGTTTTTATTTAGATGAGATCATTCTGTTAGGCTCCCATTAAAATACATTTTTCAGTTATCAATGGAACACTTAACTAATTAGAACAGCTTAAATTGGCAAAATTCTTAAAGTTTCTTGAGCTGACAAGACCAGTTTTAGTGAGATATATACATATATATGTAGCTGATTTCTTAGCTGAAATGGTTGTTGGCTCTCACTGCTGTATACTCACCCCTAAAAATGCCTTGCTTTAGAAAAGCACCTGTTTATTTGTGCTGTCATGGCTCATGCTTCGCTTTATGTGTATGTGTGTGTGTATGTGTGTCTGTGTGCATTTTGTTCTTCAGTCTCACACTGAGTTACTGCCTTGTTACTAATGAAAGTATTTGACTGATACTATTTTTTTTTTACAGGAGCATTCCAACTGTTCTTCAGAATCCAACTATGCTTTCCGTTCTGCCAATGCAACAGCAGCCACCTCACATTCCACAGCCTCTCGCAACAACTCTCTGGGCTCAAGCTTTACCATGGAGAAGCGAGGATTTTACGAATCTCTTGCCAAGGCCAAGCCAGGGAACTTCAAGGTCCAGACTCTCACTCCAAGAGAACCAGCTTCCAAAGTGACTGTACAAGCCGTGCCGAAACCTCAGTATCACAGTGGCCCTCAGGAAAGAGAGAATGACTTAGTGGACCTGGACGACGCAAGCCTTCCAGTTAGTGATGTGTAAGAACGGAAGCATTTGAAGAGAAGGATCCACTTGTTAAATGCTTGACTTCTTTTTATAGGGGCTTCTAGCCAAAGATGATACGAGAAGGAAAGGGAGAGGGTAAAATAGATTTGGGGAAGATTTACATGAAATATACTGCCTCTAACGTGTTTTTCTTATAAGCTGGTAATCCCAGGTAACCTAGAGAATGGCCAAACTAGAACCAGTTTCTTAAAATACTAAGAATGTGTTTTAATACCAAGGATCTAAATTCAGTTCAATAAATACTGATGTAAGCACCTACTAAGAAATAAAAATGTTTTATGTTCTCTATTGAGTGATTAAATATTTGCCTAAATTACTCTTAGAAAATTTGATAATTTCATATATGCCAAATTAAAAACATTCATTTTTTGAGGGGAAAGGGTTATGTTGGCCTTATAGTGATCTTCTAAAATAAAAGGTTGATGTGAATGCCTCTTAAGTATTTCAGTATCCATGCCTTTTGATTGATCAGCATTATCTATTGAAAAGTTACCAGACTAAGATATCATTTGCATCTTAAGTCTGTGGTGCTGCAAAATTTTCTTTAGAATGTTGATAATTTTGAAAATTAGACCTTTTTTTTCTTTTTTTTTAATGCACTGGTTCTTAAGGTGAGTGGTAACTTTTGCACATCAGGTATTAATTGGACCATCTTTATAAGGGTTTTGGTTGGATTGGTTAAGGGAAAAAATGGCAACTCAAACTATTATATCCTAGACATTTGAACTAAATACATTTTATATTACATCAGGCCTTGCTTTGTTCAGTGTTGAAAATTACATTATTTGGTATGAATTTTTTGAGAAATTTGATTTTTCTTAACATTTTGTGAATAATTCTTGTTTCTATATTTGGATCAGTGAAAGACCTCAAGTTTATATGTAAAGACATAATTGATGAACCTCTCTTAGTCATTCAATTGTGACCTGTAACTTTTGTCACTGATAATCTATATTTAAAGTGCCTGTGTTTTCTCATTTTGTTTTGAAACATTTTGAGATCAATGTGTTCATGACCCTACCTTACTGTTTTAAAATCTTGGGATGAGATTGTTTTTGAGTAGTATAATTTGTATTAAACTATTTAAGATAATTCTTATGCTAGGGATGTCAGAGTACTGATATTATATCTCCTAGCTGTGCAATATGTACATTTCTAAAACTGAATTCTGGATATACATTATATTATACAATGTCATAAATATGAACAATACTTCTAAGGAATCTTTAAATTTCGGATATTTAATAGTAAATCTAAATTGAGCATGTTCCATTTTGTGATTCAGTTTTTAAAACATTTGCTTTAACCAAACAATCTTGAATTTTATGTGCTGCTATTTTTGTGATTAAAATTTGCCATTTTGCAGTAGCTTGTTTTCTGCAAATTAGTAGATAACATGTCTTGTGGGTCTCTTTTCATTTTTCCAAATTGACTTCTTGTCTGAGATACTGAAGTTTTCTACTAAAATAGTTGGACTGAGGGTCACAATCTTCATAATGCCAGAATTAAGTATAATAATTTAAAGATCAGAATGGACAGAGGATGCCATTATCGAGGGTTTTTTTTATTCATAAGCTAACATTTATAAAAGTTGTACTTCTAAACTGTTTTCATTTTCTTTGTCATATTTTTTTAAATTTTATTTTTTTGGTCCAGACCTGTGATTTCATTGGTATGGAGAATTCACAGTTCCTCTACCAGTGCAGATCAGCAACTGTTCTCCAGTTTATAGCCTTAGAGTTCACTGCTTGGGGCCCTGAGAAAGTAAGTGACTGCTTTTTGTCACCAGTCAGAATGTGTGAGAGAGGTGAGACTTGAACCCAGGCCTTCTAGTTCTCAGGCCAGCTTTCTGTGCCATGCTACATCTCTCTTGGCAAATGCCTATGAAAGCTAATTACAGAATTGAACTCTCTTAAAGCAATTTAAAATAGTCTAACGGATGTATCAAAATTAGTAGTTATTTTTGAAAATTTCTGAAAGCATACCTGTGAAGAACAGTTTTCATTCTAGACCTGAACTTAACTTTTTTGGTACAACTTTTACCTTGCATGTTCATTTTAGTATATTTCGGTATTGGCAATTTGACATATTTGGTGGAGGCAAAAGGTTAGCTCCATTTTGGGACTTTTTATAGAACTACTGTGGTAGTTCATTAGCATAGGAAAATGTTCTTGTGGTTGATAATTGTCAGGGTCTCCTAATATTTATCAATACTTTTATAAATCTATGAAAATTGTTAAATTATTTTAGAATTTGTGCTGTTTCTTGTAAATATGTCACATTTTGAATTGTCAATAAATTAGTTTGGATAACTTAGAAGTTGCTGCATCTTTTCATTATGTTGCATGCTTCTTTCAGAATTGGGAAAATATATTCACCTGTTTTTCCTTCTTCCCTAGTACCTTCTCTCACCTGCCTAAGTTTAAATTTAGTTTTTTTTTTTTTTTCCCAGATTGGTTGAACATTGTAACGACTAGCTAGTAAACCAGTCAGATTGAATTTCTCTTCTTTGTTGTTCATTTTGGTTTCTTTAGTACTTCTATAGCATAACAGCCAGAATGGACTTGTAAAAAAGTAGAAGTTATGTTTAGTTCATTGACTTGAATTTCAAATTTAAGGAGTATTGAGACCTTTGATAAAGTATTTTGCCTGATAAATAAAGATAAGCTTCAGCTTTAAGGTAAGATTGTTGGGCCATGGCCTAATGTAAAGAAAGATAATGACTTGAAAAAAAAGCCTGCCTGGTTTTCTTGTTAACATGTAGAATAAGTTTTTAATCATGTTTCATAGCACAGTGAATTATGAATAATATGGGCTGGTTAGAATAACTGATTGGAGTGCCCAATACAGTTAAAGTTAAGCATTTAATTCCAGCAAGTCATTTAGCAGAAAGAAATAACCCATTTTGGGACCACAGACTGTATCCTGATGACTGTTGGCCCATTAATTTACAAATACTCCATTGATCAAGGGGGAGATTAGATAAAAGGTAATAATTAAACTGATACAAGCTAGCATCACTGATGCTAAAGCAAAATAAAATCTAGCATGAAAAAATGTTCATGGCACCTATTTTAAAGTACAATAAACACATACAGTGAAGGAACTTGATGTTCAGCAGTCAGAGTGTGGTATAATGGTTATAACATTCTGAAGTTGGAGTTAGCAATATCTGGCTTCAGAGCCTTCCTCTACAAAGGAGGGTTTTATATATTCACAACATGAAAATTGATGGAAGAAATAAACTCAATAGGAAAATGGAGGAAAAGGGGCTAAAGAGGGAAAACAACACAGGTGAGGGAATTACCAAAACACTTCCTGAACCTGAAGAAGGCATTAAAGGGAAAGGCATGAAGACAGGCCAAGACCTAGAATTCAAAAGGGTGTTTCCATCATTTGGGGAATGGCTGCACAAATTGTAGGTGAATGTGAGGGATTATTATTGTGCAAATATGGAATACTATTGTGGCAAAAGAGATGGTCTAAGAGAATCCTAGGCAGTATGAACTGATGCAGAATAAAGTAAGCAGAGCCAGAACAATTTATACACAGACAGCAACATTTAAAAAATAAAACTTTTAAAGACTTAAGGACACCGATTAAACGATAAATCACCTGCAATTCCAAAGGACCTATGCTGAAGCATGTCACCCACCTCCTGACAGATGATAGAGACATTTTTTGATATGGCCATTGTATGAATTCATTTTGCCTGACTATGCTTATTTGTTACAAAAGCATTTTTTTCTTTAGGTTTTTAATTGAGGATAAAAGAGTTATCAATATGGTACCAAAAAAAAGGCAACTTGAATGTTTAGAATAAAAGGACAAGCAAACACAAATAGGACAGTTTTGAAAGTGATTTATTACACTTTGAAAAGGTATAAAATGGAAATTAATCGTGTCATACAATCCTGTTTTTATGTTCTGCTGGGAATATGGAAATACTCTTTTGGTGTTAAGGTTCAAAATAAAAAATAATTAAAACCCAAAACCTTCTCCTGTCATTTATGCAATGTATGACTCTCGGCTGGTTGTTTAACATCTCTTGCCTTCGGTTTCTTCGTTTGTAGAATGGAGTCCAATGCCTATGATATCTGCTCTGTGCCCTCACTAAAGATGTGTGTATTCACTAAAGTGAGTATGGGGAGGGGTGTTTGCTATGGGTCTGGATAGATTTAAAATGTCAATTGGATGCGTGTTGTAGCGGCTGATGACTAATTCATGAAAGCTCTCTTCACTTTACTTTTGGATTTGTACACATTTCTGCTTTCACTACCTTACACCCCTTTATGCCTTTATTTTTGGACGTGACACAGATGTTGCTGACCTACTCGTCTGCCAATATCATTATATTTTTTTTAAGGCAAGTAACTTGGTGTATTAATTGTATTATTTTGCTTCTGGACTGTGGCCTCCAAGGTTTATCTGAACTTTGTGGCCCTCACCCTTCAGCATGGAGTAGATGCACAATAAATATTTGTTGGGTTAATTAATAGATTTAAGTCTGTGTTGCCCTATCTTTTCCTTATGGCCTTATTCCAGACGATGGTTATGTTTTTATGGACTAATGTAGAGTCTTCCCAACATCCTCCCTTTTGTGCCTCTAAATAGGCTTGGAAGACCTTATTCCAATCATCACTTAGGAGTTGTCATCAACCCCAGAAGGATGCCCCTTCTGGCTTGCTTTGATCATTTTTTTTTTCCAAAGCAATCGGGGTTGAGTAACTTGCTCAAGGTTACACAGCCAGGTGTTTCTGGGTGGGTGCTAAGTGTGAGCCCGGGATTCGATCCCCAGGTCATCCCGACACTGGAGCCGGTGCTCTTACTTGCTGTGCTACCTGGCCACCCCACTTTGATCATTCTTAAATGTCTCTTTGGAGACTCTCGACTTTCAGTTGCAATTTGGAACAGAACGAAGATATATGTGGAAATATTTTTAAAAATCATATAATGAAATTTGTCCATCTTGATTCTCATATTTGGATTCAAGAATGTTCTAGACTAAAACATGTTCCTTGCCTTTTCCTTTTCTTCTGTGTTTTTCTTTTGTCCCAGACATGTTTATTTGGTATCTTTAACTCGGGTCCTCCTGACTCCAGGGCCAGCACTCTACTCACTGTGCCACTTAGCTGCCCCCAAGTAATTGTTAAAATCCTAGGTTTTTTTTTTCTGGGAAGCCTCAATCAGCTTACCAAGAGATGTAGAATTTCCTATACATAATATATACCTTTAATGCATATCTTTTTATCTCAAGAAGGAAGTGCCTAGATGTTCAGAACAGTCAGTTTTGATTTTTTTGGTACTGTGCTACTATTTTTTTTTTTAAGCAATCAGGGTTAAGTAACTTGCTGAAGGTTACACGGCCAGTTATTTCTGGGTGTGGTGCTGAGCGTCTGAGCCCAGGATTCGATCTCCAGGTCATCCCACCACTGGAGCCGGTGCTCTTACTCACTGTGCTACCTGGCTGCCCTGAAGTCTACTACTATTTAGCATTTTATAAATATTAACAAAGATCCTAGTCACCTTTATCACTATCAGTTCCTTCAGTTACTTTCAGGACCTCCCATGCATCAGTGTCCTAGTGAGACTGCCTAGGTCAATATTTGCTGCAGTGGCTACAGCACTGAGCTCAGATCTGCTCTTAGACTCTTACTAGCTGTGTGACCCTGGGCAAGTCACTTAACCCCGTTTGTCTCAATTTTCTCATCTGTAAAATGAACTAGAGAAGGGAATGGCTAGCCACTCCAGTGTCTTTGCCAAGAAAACCTCAGATGTGGTCATGAAGAGTTGGACACAAAATGACTGAACAGCAATTCAGTTCCTTCATTTTATAGATGAGGAAACTGAGGACAAGAGAGGCTAACTCACTTGTGCAGGGTCATAAATCTATTAACTTCCTGGACCTAGATCTCCTACCTTATATATATGGATGTTATTCCCAAGAAAATTCAAATGCTAGTGATGGGACATTTTCTCCTAGAATTTATTTCCTTTTGTGTATTAGTATTTGTTTTACTTCACTTACTCTAGGGGTCCAAGAAGTCATAATTCTCCTTATGAGTAGCTGTTTTATATGTATTTCATGAAATAATACTTGATAAGTTAATTGAAAGCAGGGAAGGAGTTCATCTTGATCAAACCATTGCTCTTCTAACTTGCTCTTGGTAAAGCCCCTCTCTAGCTCTTAGGTCCCTAATTTGTAAAATGTTATTAGACTTAGATGACATTCTGGGTTGCTTCCAGTGTGAACATTTTATGACTCTAATATTGTGTGACATCTCCTTGGCAACCCAATAAATCTAATCCTTATTAGTTTTGTCACATGTTAACTAGTACAACTTTATTTGATTTTTAACCCACTCAAAAGGACTTTAAAATCATATATTTACAAAGTAAGGCATGTAAAAGGAAATGTGGAATCTTCAACTTTAAAAGAAAAAAGAACTCTCAGTTTTCCATTCTCTTCTATATGGAGGCCAGATATTTTCATTATTAGTATCTTACTTTATGCAGTACATTGATAATGAAGTATATATTTTTTCCCTTTTATTCAAGTAATTGAAGTAGGTGATTATTTGTATCAAACATTATATCAAACTCATCAAACAGCAGATTTGGTAAATATGTCCCTTTTGTCTTTGAAAGAATTTTCCAGATGCCCATAAACATACAGATATGATACAAGGTGTGTATAAGAAATTTTTATTTCTCATAGCAGCTTTCCCATATGTGCATCATCTAAATTAAATAATGTATTTGTATCGTTTGATTTAGCATAATGTAAAAAAATTACATTTGTCTAAATATTAAATAAGAAAAGTATTTCTTCCAATATTGCCAGGTTTAAATAGCCTTTAGAATTTTGATTATTATATCTAATTTACAAAGTAGTATTCTGCTATTAAGGTGAATGGAGAGCAAATTTTTCCAATCAACTGGCTCCAGTACCATGATATAGTAATACTTCTATGGTAATAGCACCACCTTCTGGTCATATGATGAGTCTCCAGGTTTTATGTCAGAAGTTCAATTTACAATAAATTATTTAAACCACCCCCCCAACAAGCTTATTTATTTTGCTCAATCACGATAAAATTTAGGGACAAAAATTTTCTATTACCTAAGCATGTATCTGGGTTTTAAAAAATAAATCATCACATTTTCTTGAATCAGCCACATTTATTTGCAGTCATGAATAAGATGGGGGGGGGGGGGGGTTTGAACTCTTTAACATTAGTGAATTAAAAAGTTCCAGTGAAAGAGATAGCCAGAGATAGACGTGAAGTTGTTTTCTTCCCAAACCCCAAGTAACTACCTGGCCTGTTAGCAATGAGCACTGATTAATTTTTGTTGTTATTGAGTGGTTTTGTGGGCTGTTGGAAATTTTGTCCAAGTCATGGCTCCTCAGCAGTATTAGGCACTCAAGATCCCTATGTTTGCTTTCATGAATAATCAACTAATTTGGTAGAAAATCACAAGATTTAATTTAAAATACTAAACCAGGACACACCTCTAGGTTCAGTTTGCTTAAACCACCTGCTGGCTGATCTTAGCTTTAGGACCCAGGAGCTCAAGAGTTATAATTCCTTTCCTGTCACATTGAAAGTCTGATCTCTTTCTGATGCCTTCATCATCAGGGATGCACTTTGTCCTAGGCGTTTGCAGAATACTTTGAAGCACAGTGTTAGAGGGCTGAAAGGGTGCTGGATTTGGAGTCAGGAAGACCTGAGTTCAAATCTTGCCTATGGTACTTTCTGTGTGACCCTTAGGAAATCAATTAACATTTCTGGACCTCAGTTTCCTCATCTGTAAAATGAAGGGATTAGATTCCATGACCTCCATGATCCCTTCCAAAGAGTTACAGAAGCTCTGCAACTGCTATTAACTCCAAAAAAAAAAAAAAAAAGTTCACACAGGTTACCAAAACCACAGTTAACTGAAAAAATGACACAAAAGAAACCCAAAGAGATAACAGTGATTATCAACAAACAAACAAAAAAGCTTTCTTTATTCTGTTGGAGGAGGGAAACTAGACACATAAGTTCCAGGGCTCACCCAGTAGGAGACCTGCATTAGTGTGAACGAATCTCAATACTTAAACCTAAGGCTGCACAGTGATCTGTTAGCCCTGATGAAGAGGGGTAACAGCAACAGTGAGAGAAGTTTGATTCAGAGCAAAACTTCATGACCAGAACCACAAGTATTATAGATGCTTGTCTGAGCTAAGGGACCATCTGGTACAGGTGTGAAAAAATTCTGGGATTTTGCTGTGCCTGAGACCCTCCAGAGGGTGAGCCATAAAAGATTGTTATGCCGTGCTCAGGACACAGCTTGCTTGCTGGGTATTAGCTCTGGAAAACATGGTAAAAGGTGAGAAGCAAAAAAGAGAGGGGTGGTCTTGGCATGGGTGTCCTGACCATGGTAAGCCAGATAAGCTTGGATATCTTCAACTTAAATCTTTAGTAAACACAACATTGACCATATATAAAGGCACTGTACTTAACATTAGTGTATTTTTTTTATTGGAAACCTTTATTTCCTATATAAATTTGTTTTTTACAAGTGTTAAATTTGCATTCTTTTAAAAATATTTGTCCCTAGTTACATGTAAAAACAATTTTAACATTGTTTTTAAAGTTTTGAGTTCCAAATTCTATCCTTTCCTCCTTTCCTTCACCCCTCCCCGAGATGGTAAGCGATCTGATATAATTTATATGTGTGCAATCATGTAGAGCATTTACATTCTAGTCATTTCCTGCAAGAAGACTCAACCCAAAAAGAAAGAGTGAAAAATAGTATGTTTCAGACTATATGTAGACAAGACAGTTTTTTCTCTGGAGGTGGGGGTAGCATTTTTCATTATGAGTCTATAGGGATTGCCTTGGATCATTGTATTGCTGAGAATAGCTAAGTCATTCACAGTTCATTGTACACTATTTCTGTTACTGTACAATGTTCTCCTGGTTCTGCTCACTTTACTTTGTATCAGTTCATGTAAATCTTTATAGATTTTTCTGATATCATCCTGCTTTTGTAATTTCTTACAGCACAGTTATATTGTTATAATAACATACAATTTATCCAGCCATTCCTCAATTGATAGGCGTCCCTTCAATTTCTAATTCTTGGCCACCACAAAAAGAGCTGCTATAAATATTTTTTGTACAAATAGGTTCTTCTCCTCCCCACCTCCCGTCTTTTTAAAAAATCTCTTTGAGATCTAGACCTAGCAGTGGTATTACTGAATTTCAAAGGGTATATGCAATTTTATAGTCCTTTGGGCATAGTTCCAAATTGCTCTCTGGAACAGTTGAATCAGTCCACAATTCCACCAGCAGCGCATAAGTGTCCCAGTTTTCCCAATCCCCTTCAACATTTATCATTTTTTTTTGTTATATTAGCCAATCTGATAGGTGTGAGGTGGCACATCATAGCTGCTTTAATTTGCACTTCTAGTCAATAGTATTTAGAGGGTTTTTTTCATATGAATATAGATAGCTTTGATTTCTTTGTCTGAAAACTGCCTGTTCATATCCTTTGATCATATATCAATTGGGGAATTACTTGTATTCTTACAAATTGACTAAGTTCTCTATATATTTGAGAAATTTGGGAGGTGGGGAGGAGAAGAACCTATTTGTACAAAAAATATTTATAGCAGCTCTTTTTGTGGTGGCCAAGAATTAGAAATTGAAGGGACGCCTATCAATTGAGGAATGGCTGGATAAATTGTATGTTATTATAACAGAATATAACTGTGCTGTAAGAAATTACAAAAGCAGGATGATATCAGAAAAATCTATAAATTTCTTTTATCAGAAATTTTTCCCATAAAAATTTCCCCCAGTTGTCCATATTCCTTTTAGTTTTGTTTGCATTGGTTTTATTTGAGCAAAAACTTAAATTTTTTATATAATTGAAATTATCTGTTTTATATTTCATAATGCTCTCTTTATTTTGTTTGATTCTAAATTCTTCCCTTCTCTGTAGATCTGACAGGTAAACTATCCCATGCTTTCCTAATTGACCTGAGATATTGGTCTATACTCTATACCTAGTTTCTGACATAGTTTTCCAGTTTTCCCAGCAGTTATGAGTTTTTGTCCCAAAAGCTTGGATCTTTGGGTTTACCAAATACCAGATTACTATGGTCATTTACTACAATATATTGTGTGTAATCTATTGCATGGATGCACCACTCTATTTCTTGGCTAGCACCAGATTGTTTTGATAATTACCCCTTTATAATTCAGTTTGAGACCTGGTACAGTTAGACTGTCTTCCTTCACTGTTTTTCATTGATATTCTTGCCCTTTTGGTCTTCCAGATAAATTTTGTTATATTTTTTCTAGTTCCCTTAAAGAATTATTTTTTGGAAAGCACTGAATAAGTATATTAATTTAAGTAGAATTGTCATTATTATTATATTGACTTGGCCTACCCATGAGTAATTGACATTTTTCCAGTTGTTTAGATCTGACTTTGTGTGAAAATTGTTTTGTAATTATGTTCATATAGTTTCTGGGTTTGTCTTGGTAGGTAGACTCCGAATATTTTATATTGTCTACAGTTATTTTAAATAGAATTTCTCAATTTTTTACTGCTGGATTTGGTTGGTATTATATAGAAATGCTGATGATGTGAGTCTATTTTTGTCCTGCAACTTTGCTAAAGTTATTAATTTACCTCAACTAGCTTTTTAGTTGATTCTCTAGGGTTCTCTAAATATACCATCATATCATCTGCAAAGAGTGATAATTTTGTTTCCTCACTATCTATTTTAATTACTTCAATTTCTTTTTCTTCTCTTATGCTATAGCTAGCATTTCTAATACAGTTTTGAATATTAGTAGTGATATTGGGCATCCTTGCTTCACTCCTGATTGTACTGGGAAGGTTTCTTATCTCGAAATTATAAAAATAATTTTAATATAGAAAATGATGGTTTTAGATAAATATTGCTTCTAATTTTATGGTAATCTCCATTTATTCCCATGTTTTCAAGTGATTTTTAATATGGAGTGTTGTATTTTGTCAAAGACTTTCTGCATCTATTGAGATGATCATATAATTTCTATTGATTTTGTTATTGTCAGTTATGCTGATAAATTTGTCTAATATTGAACTGGCCCTGGATTCCTGATAAATCCTACCTGGTTATAGTGTATGATTCTTGTGATACACTGCGGTAATCTCCTTGCTAGTATTTTAATTTTTTTCGTCAATATTAATTAGAAAAATTGATCTGTAGTTTTATTTTTCTGTTTTTGGTCTTCCTGGTAAAAGGAATTTAGTAGGATTCCACCTAGTTTTCTAAATAGTTTATATGATATTGGGATTAATTTTCTTTAAATTGTTTGGTAGAATTCACTTGTGTATCCATCTGGCCTTAGCGTTTTTTTCTTTTCTTTTTTTGATTTTTGGAGGGGGGAAGGCAGGGCAATTGGGGTTAAGTGACTTGCCCAAGGTCACACAGCTAGTAAGTGTTAAGTGTCTGAGGCCAGTTTTGAACTCAGGTCCTCCTGACTCCAAGGCTGGTGCTCTATTTACTGCCCCCTCCTAGGGATTTTTCTTAGGGAGTTTATTGATAGCTTGTTCAATTTCTTTTTCTAAGATTGCATTATTTAATTATTCTATTTGCTCTCCTGCTAATCTGGGCAATTAATTTTTTTTGTAAATATTCATCCATTTCATTTAGATTGTCAGACTTGTTGGCATATAATTGGCATAATAGCTTCTAATAGTTGTTTTAATTTCCTCTTCATTGATAGTAAATTCACCCATTTGCTGGTATTTTTAGAGAGGGCCAGCCTTCATTAGAAATCCATGTATGATGATTATAACAACATAAGAGGAAAAAAACAATACCCAAAGTGAAACTGGATACTATGTATTATATTGATCAAGGATGACCCCTAAGAAAAAAGAACAAAATGTCCCCCTGTCCCTTCTTTGGGAACTCCGAGTATGGAAGGAACACTGAATATATCACCAGACTTGTTTGATGTGTTTAGTTTGCCTGTGTTTTTTCCTTTCCTGATTGCCATGTAGTCCTTCCTCCTTTTTAGTTCTCAACAAAACATTTATTTTCCTTTAACGTCCCTCAGATGTTATCTCCCCTGGGAACTCTTCCCTGATCCTCCCAGTTTATTACCAGATTTGGGGGGAGGGGGAGTGTAATGTAATGCCAAGCAAGGCAACTTCCCAGGTTCAAAATACCAGCATAGGTGCTCTCTATTTTATTCAGTGACCAACCAAGAACAGAGAAGATTAAAACATGACATCATTCAAAATACAGCATTTACTAAGTATGATTAAATAATCTCCAAGTACTACCCCACCCCAGGACTTTCCAATCATTCAATCAATTACAAAGTCCCTGTTCTAAATACTACTCCACCCCTAGGCTATACCTTCATTTGGTCCACCACAAAACCCCTCTTCTTAAATGGAGATTAGTTTCCAAACATAGGTAAAGTACCTCCATTTGTCAATCACAGAGCACAATAAGGTCAAAAGTTCCCCACCCCAGGATCACAATTCAATCTACCCCAGAGTTACATCAAGTTTAAACACAGCACTTAATACCCAAATGGAGGTCTTTTCTTCATCTTGACACTAGGCAAGTTCTCAGCAATCTTAGTTCCTGGGGAGACAAGGCTTAGCAAGGCCATAAGATACATTGCCAGTCCCTTCATGAATCCATCCTCTGTCTGTAGAACAGTCCTAGAACCCCTGAACACATTAGCAAAGCCCTCTCCCAGGATTTCTGTAAACATACAACAAGAAAATCCTTCTTCAGGGCTTCTGAACCAACAGAAAGGCTCCCAGACCCCTGCAACAGCACTGTCCTTCACCAGTGGACAGTATTCACTCTGTCTGCAGGATAGTCTCCAGACCCCTGCAACAACAGTACTGTCCCTCACCAGTGGACAGTATTCACTCTCTGTCTGCAGGGCAGTCTCAGGGCTTCTTAGCGAACAGCCAGGTTCCAGGACTTCTTCAACAAAAGGACAGTCTTTCACCAGTGGGCAAATCTGGCAAAACAACATCAAAACAGACAGACAAAGTACCAGCAAAACAGCCATGTCTCCTCAGTCCTTGGCAGCTCAGGGGGCAGGTCTCAAAAGTCCAGGGCAATTCAAAGCGGCCACCAGCAATTCTCTTAGTCTCTCTCTCTCCACGAGGTGCTGCTTCCAAAAAGATCTTCCGCCTCTCTCTTGTCTCTCCAAATCTACGTCCCCAGCTCCTCCCAGTTCAGGACTTTCTTTTCACATCAACAAGCCCATCCCACAGGTGGGATTAACAAACTCTGGGTTTTAACACAATCAATTTGAAAACCAAGCCAATACAGGGGAATCTTTAATTGCCATTACTATCACAGGGAGTCAAGGGGAGTGTTTCTGCATGGATCTCCTCTCTTTGGACTACACCTGCCAGAAGCCTATGTGTCAGCCCTGTAGCATGACCATAATCCAGCGTGCACTCTAGGTGAATAAAGTATTAGTCCAAATGGAAAGCTTGGAAAGGGGTGTTGGAGAGGTACAGGTACAGACAGCTGTGGAAAGAGATGGGAAGGAGATGGTG
This sequence comes from Petaurus breviceps papuanus, assembly GCF_028583685.1. Lineage (NCBI taxonomy): Eukaryota > Metazoa > Chordata > Mammalia > Diprotodontia > Petauridae > Petaurus > Petaurus breviceps. The sequence goes on from NW_027186296.1 coordinate 100,682,540, forward strand.
GTGGTGGGAACAGCTATGTGAGAGACTTCTTCTGTTTTCTGAGAGGGGTTCATGCTCCCAAGAGCTGAGGGCACTATTTTAGCTCCCTGCCATTATTGAACTGACCTATCCTTTTCTTGCTATGGTGCAGACAGCTCTCAGGAGGCATGCTGGAAGAGGTTACTATTTGGGAATAGATACCGAGAGCACTGAAGACCTAATTCAAGAGACTGGTTCTAATTCCAGCTGTGCTAAGTAGCCATGTGACATTGGACAAGTCACTTTCCCCTATGATTTCACTTTTCTTTATAACATACAGGAAGGGTGGGGATGGCAAGAGAACAATTTATACAATAGCAGCAAAAACTCTGATCAATGGAATGGCCAGTTGCTATTCCAGAGCACTGATGATGAAGCATTTCTACTCACTTCCTGACGAGGTGATGAATTCCAGATGCAGAATGAGACATACATTTTTAGACATGGGGCAACATGGGGATTTATTTTACTTGGTAATGTACATTTGTTACAAAGACTTTCTTCCCTTCAGTTTTGGGGGTAGGGTGAAAGGAAGAGGGGACACAAAACAGAAAAAAAGAGAAGGAAGAGAAGGATGAATTCCAGACAAGTAGAACAGATCTGAAGGCTGTATGTTGAATTTTTCATTTCTTACTTATTTTTATTATAAAGAAAAACAAAATAGAGATCTACAGTTTCACATAAAATGCCCATTTCATTTGGTGCTGGTTAAGTTCACAATAAAAAAAAATTAAAAATAAGTGGAATGAGGGACCTTGCCTGTAATAATGCCCTGTACAACATAATTCTAATCACATTTGTTTCAGATTACCTAGGGACTGGTAGCCATGATGATAGCCAGGAAAGTGGTTAAGCGTTTCTGAAGAATTTTATTCCTATCCTGAAATTTTTTTTCCCCTAAAAGAAAAATTGCTTTATGGAGAGCAGACCTCCTGTTACACATGTGCAATATGTTAACACATTGCTGACTTTGAATTTTTAACCAGTGTTATCTTTGGACAATTTAATGCAAATCATGTGTTTTACAAAAATGAGCAACATTTTATAGGTAAGTCTTATAGGGAAAGGATTTTATCAAGGTTCTAGTATTGTCAGGTGTGATTAGGACTTACTGTAGGGCACTATAGTTCTAGGAATGTGGAAATGGTATATCAATGAGTTTATAAAAATAATTTTAGATAATTTTAATAGCAAAAATGAATGGTGTAATTCAGGAGGCTTATTTTGTAAAATCTTAAGGGGTTATATCTTTATATTTGTTGAGATAATAGGCCTATAAGTGACTAATCATACATAATGTTTGCATAGCCCATGAACTTTTAAGTCAGATTACAAAAAAAAAAGGTAAATCTTGGTTAGTTATATTAATGAATTAGCATGAAAATTTTCTCTATAACAAATCTGGATTTTGGGACAAGATTGGTAAAGTGAATTATATCTTATATCAAACCACATCAAACATTTTGCTGTGATAGTTTTTCGTTTGGTTCTCTACCCTTTGAGGAAACATGCGAACACTTAATCCTCTCAGGGAAAGTAATCAGAAAGGGATACTTAAAAAAAATAAGTTATATATTTTTCAATTGCCTCTGCTTTACTTCTGCTATTGCTGGCTGAAAATGCATAATCCTGTTCATACCCAGTTTTCACTATTGTTTTCAGTAGTCAAAACACATTCTCATAAAACCTGTATTATATATCACTTACAAATCTATAAAGTAATTAAAAAAATTCATATGTGGTTTTTCTTGAGCCATCACTGAACTTTTTGGTGTAAAATAACAATAAAATGGTTACTAGCTAAAATGTATCTATCAACAGGGCTGTTAATTTTGGATGTAAATTGTCACATTTAATTTGGAAAATTTACTTTGAATTATCGGATGATTCTTCTAGTACAAGATCTGTTAAGTCCCTTTTCACTGTATTTGTCTTTGGAGAGTGAAAAATTATATGAGGCTTTTAGAGAGATAGTTTGGAAGGGTAGATGTTATGAATAAAATGTTCTGTAGTGTGTATTAATTTATTACTCTGTGAGCATCTGAGAAACTGAACATTTATGAAAGGGAACAAAATCCTGTTGTCATTTGAAATTTAGAATGTTTAATCTGGCAAGAACCTTAAATTCAATCTAGTCCAACAATTTCATTTTACAGATGAAGAAAGAGGGTCATAGAAGTGAAATGACTTGAATAAAAAAAAGTTAATTGGCAATATAACTTGGATTTGAAGTTAGGGCTTAGAATTGCTAGCTTCTGCACTTCCGCATTATAATTATACCTCTGAAAATGATTCTTTGGAAATTTAGATTCCAATGTAACCAGATTTCCCATGGGAGAGTAATTTTCATCAATTGGTCAAAAGTTTCCAAGGCATATAGTAGTTTCATTGATATGTTACCTTAGCCATACTTTCCAGTTCATCCCAGATAACGCTTAACGCCTATACAAAACCCCTTAAATGTTTTACACTATTTAGCTTGACATTATAAGTGAGCAAGGTTCCTGGATTATATGGTATGGTAAAATAATACAATGGAAGTAACTGAGAGGTGGTTGATGGTGGCATTTGAAATACCAGGTTGTGCATGATTCTACAGGAAATGGTAACACCTCAGTGTATGTCAGTGTCAATGACATTAAACTTACCATCTCTATTTCAGATAAGTTCAGACGGTTAAGTGTCTCCTGTGTGCATAGTATTGAGGCAATATAAGGGTGTCCATCGCAGGAAGTTTAGAGTTCAGTAGAGGGAGATGTGATTCTCACACCTAAAACTGCTAGGAGGAAAAGAAGATAATATGTAAGGAAATGCTAAGTCAGGTAGTGGGACCTGAAATGTAATAAAAACAGAAAAGGAAAAAATCACTGAAGGCTGGAAGTATCAGGGGGCTTTGTGGAAGAAGTGAGATTTGAATTAGTTCTAAAAGCAGAGGGATATAAGCACCTGGTATACTATTAGCTTTGAAAAAATTTGTATATTTTGATAGAAAATGTAAAAGGTCTGAATTGTCTGGCAGAATTGAAATTAGACTTTTAGTTGTCCATTTTCAGTTAAGATTTGCTATCAGATGAAGTCCTTTACTTCCAAATTTCCATTTTCTCCCCCTCCAATATATCTTGTATAGAAAGACTCATCTTCCCAAGTGGTTACTGTAATCATGTCATTTCTTTGTCAAAAATCCAGTTAACTCCACCTTGCTCATTGTATCAAACTAATTCTTCTATGTGATTTTAAAGTGTAGGAGGGAAGGAGGAGGGATAGAATTTGGAACTCAAAATTTAAATAAAAATGTTTAAAAAACTGAAAAAAATTGTATAATTTGACTCAGGTGGTGCTGTTTGCCTTTATTTCCCACTACTGCCACAGTCCTTGGTTTAAGGTGCTTTACATATAATAAGTTAATCCCTACCACTATATCTCTGTTCATGTAATTACTCATTTTTCTCTATCAGGAGTACTTTCCCCTTCTTCTCTTATCCAAATCTTACCCATCAAATTCTGCCTCCTCCATGAACCCCACCCTATCTATTCCAGGCTCCCATAATTTCTCTCTTTTGAAATTTTGCTCTAAATTAAACTTAAAAAAAAGTAGCACAATTCAATTTATATCTTGGTCTCTAGTCCTCATGTTTAAGGCTACATCAAATGATCTTTAACTTCCTTAAAAGTAAAGATTATGTTTTCTTTTATATTTTCCAGAGCATGTAGCACAGTGCTAAAGCACATAGCAGATCTCCTTAAATTCAAGTAAATAAACTTTATTAAGCGACTGCCCAAAAGCACCATGTGAAACAACAGGGATTACAAAGAGACAAAATATGAAATAGTCTCTGCCATCAAGGAGGTTACATTGTTCTAAAGGTGGAAGAAAACAACATTAAACACAGTTAAATTAATCTTAGGTAATACTTATTTGATTTCTGGCTTTACTTTATGGATATTTTTAATTTGGATAATTAGTACTTGAATGATTAATATTTTACCTTAGAAAATCTGGGCTGTGTGATTTAGTAGTTTTTCTTTCTTATCTCCTGTCCCTACTAAAAGAAATTACCTCAGAATCTTGAAGGGTTAGGAAATGGAGGCAATCCAAGGCCAGCATTTTGTTAATCAGATTGGCATCAAAGACAATTAAAAAAGAAAATCTGGCACTTATTGGGAATATATTTTAATGTACTAATGAAACAGACAATTTTGAAACAGCCTATAAAGGAATACTTTTCCTGGTGCAGTTTAGTACCTAAAGTGAAAGGATGGAAAACAGAATCATTTGTATCCTCTTTACATGTTCTCCATAGTTTATGAAAGGGTCACAAGATGATGGGAGAGAACTGGTGGATTAGAGAAGAGCAATAAAAGCAGAAGGATTAAATTATTGTGTAAGAGGCACATGATGGAGAATCCAGAAATTCTTAAAGGGGGAGCATGTATACAGGTATTTTATGACAATGAAGACTATTTATAGTTGAGAATTTGGTACAGTTGCCAAATTTATGAATATGTTTAACTTAGAAGTTTAGAGGTTCATTTCTATATATTACCAAATCATCCTACCTCTGTTTTCTTCCTTTCTACATGGTGCGTTATTTTTATCCTTCCTTCTCTTTTTACCTTCTTTAAACTTTTGTTACAGAACCCATTCATTCCTGAAACCTGTTTTTCTTTTTTCTTATTTTAAAAAATTAAAAAATTTTTCCTTTGAAGACATTAAGATCACTTCAGAACCTTTTTTACCCTTAAGGGTTATACTCAGCTTTATAGGATATATCATTCTTGATTGTAAATCTAACTCCTTTACATTTTGTAATATTTTATTCCAAGGTCTTCTCTTGTTTATGGTTGAAGCTGTTTTGTTTTGTGTGATCCTGACTGAGTAGTTCCTTGATACTAGAATGCCTTCTTTCCATTTACTTGCAGCCATTTTTTTTCTTTGATTTTGAAGTTCTGGATTTTAACTTCATTTGTGACTTTTACTTTTAGGATTTCTCTTAAGAGATGATTAGTGGATTATTTATATCTTTATTTTGTGCTCCAATTCTAAGTAATTTGGGCAGTTTTCACTTATGTTTTCTTAAAACATTTTGATTTTTAAAATATGGTTTTCAGGAAGTCCTATGACTTATAAATTATCTCTCCTTGATCTGTTTTCTAGGTTAGTTTTTTTTGTTGTTGTTGTTGTCAATGACATGCATCTTCTATTTTTCAACCTTTTAACTTTGTACTGATATTCCTTATTATCTCATGGAGTCATTGATTTCTGTTTGGTCTATTCTAGTTTTCAGGGATTCAATTTCCTGAGTAAAGATTACTGCTTTCTCTTCTAAGCTTTATATTCTTCTAATTTTTTCTTTCACAGTTTTAATTTCATTAAAAAATCTTGTTTCATTCTTCAAGATTTTCATGTGTCCTTCCTTCTAGATCACTAGAAAGGTAATTTTACCTAGATTTACCTAGATGACTAGGTAAAATGGCAGAATGCTAAGAATGGAGTCAGAAAGACCTGAGTTCAAATCCTGCTTCAGGCACTTAATTGTGTGACTCTGAGCAAAATTACTCAACCTCCTTTAGTTTCAGTTTCCTTCTCTGTAACTTGGGCACAATAATAGCATCTATATCATAGCACTGCTGTGAGGATCAAATGAGATAATATCTGTAAAAAAATACTTTTTTGGGGGGTAAAACTTAAAACCCTATGTAAATGATAGTTATTACTACTAATTCTGTTGTTGTTGTTAGGTATTGTAGCCATTGTGGAAAATCCACTTTTTCCTTTGAGTTTCTGCAAGATGCTCCTTGTTTGAGACCTCTAGATTTGCTAATTTTTGAGGCCTCTTGATCTCAAAACTTAATAGTTTTGCACTGGGGCTTTATGCCAGAACCAGGTTCTTCCCTTCACCCCATCTCCCTCCCCCACTGTCAGTATTCAGAAGGCTGGGTCTTCAGGACTCTCTATGTTTGCTCAGGGCAGAGGATTCTAGAGACTCTGGGACCTGGGCTGTCCTGGTCTGAGCAATATCACATTGCAGTGGACGTTGCCCTCCACGATAGCATTGTTGCTTTTGCTGTTGCTACCAGATACCTGAGGCTTTCAAGGTTCCCACCCTGGGAAAGTGCTAGACCTGACCTGGAGTCAGGAAAACCCGAATCTGAATCCAGCCTCACATACTTATGAGCTATGTAACCTTAAGCAAACTCTTAATCTCTGCCTGCCTCAGTTTCTTCACTTGTGAAATGGGAATAATAATAGCACCTGCCTCCCAAGGTCGTGGTGAGGGTCAAATGAGATCATATTTGCAAGGACTTTACATATATGTGTGTATATACATATATATGTATACACATACATATACACATGCATATGTATATAAAATATTGAATATAATATTGAAAGGGCTTTATTCATCTTTTAAAAGTGCTATAGAAATGTTATTGTAATGTTTTTCTCTTTTTATTGGGGAAGAGATTTGGTAGTGAGGAAGGCCACAGCAATAGTAATGACCCCCCAAATGAGAAAAGAAATAAGAGAATTTACTGAAGCATCTTAAAAAATGCACAGAAGGGAACACAAAGAAATTCAGAGACAAACACAGATAGGGAGGTCAGCTTTGAAAGTAACATTTTAGATTTATTACATATTCAGCACGTTTAGGCTCTGGATTTACTTTCCCAATCCATCCTCATACTTCTAGGCCTGTTTCCCCAAAGCAAGGCTCCTGTTCTGTCTCCCTTCTGCGTCCTTTAATTATTAATGAGCTGGAAACTTAGTCTGCATTCAAAAGGCTAGAATAGAAGAACTCAATCTCTCTCCCTCTCTCTCCTTCTCCCTCCCTTTCTCTTCTCTCCCTCTCTCTCCCTCTCTCTTCCTCTCTCTGCTTTTGAGTGAGGATGATGTAGCAGCAAGCACCCCAAGCGTCCTCAGGGTGGCTGCCCATACAGGTTCTTGGATCTGCTTTGATAAAGGAAAGCAACTCAAAATGGGTTAACAAGCTTACTTTAATTAGTCAGACATATATCATTTACCTTGTTCAGGGGAAAAAGGTCAGCACCCCGAACTTCAAAGTATACAGGCAGAATTATCAAGACAGAAACAGATCAAGTAGACAGCTTTCCAAACTGTCCAACCATTACATCCATACCAAATCAACATCTGGGTTTCAACATCTGGGTTTTTTCAAAGCCGGGGGGCTCTGGACAACGGCTTCCCAGAATCCATATCAAATCACAGAACACTTCTCAAAGTGAGCCCCCAAAACAAAGCTACACATCAGGGCTTATATAGCCTTCTCCTGGCTCAGAGAATGTAACAACCTTTTGGACCCACTGGCCAATCAAAAAGTATCTACTGAAAAACAAGCCTCCCACCCCAGGCTCCAGGTGCACTTTAGCCTAGGGGCAGGGAAGATCTTTAAAATTTACATTCACATTACAGATGAACACCCTAGGATTCCTGATGGGCATTCTTCTAACGCTATCACTCTCAGCCAAAATCCAGTGTGTTCCCCCCTGTTATTTGACTATTTAACATTTCCCCATTATCAAATTAGCCATTGCTTAGTGCTCAATATAATTTTGGCCAGTTGACTACTTAACATAATTGATAACCAATTAACATCAATTAGCTTTTACAAAGGTATATTTAATGATAATTTAATATGGAAAGAACTGTAGTGCAGAAACGTCCCCCTGAGCTAGGATAGAGTTGTTCCTTTTCACTTTAGTCCCTGTGGAGTGTGGGCTCAAATGAAAGTGTTTGTTATAAAACATTCCTCCTACCAAATTTACTTGCGGGTGCAGCATAGCCAGTGATAAGTGTGCATGACAGGAAGAATTAGTGATAACAGTCTCCAGCTGGGTAGAGGGCATCTGGGTGGTGTAGTGGATAGAGCACCAGGCCTGGAGTCAGGAAGATCTGAGTTCAAATCCAACATCAGACACTACCTGTGTGACCCTCAGCAAATTATTTAACCCTTATTTGCCTGAGGAAATGACAAACCACTTTAGTATCTTTGCGAAGAAAATCCCATGGACTTGTCCACATGGTCACGCAGGGTCAGACGTGAGAGAACAACAACATCTCTAATTGGGCAGAAGGTTTCCTCTATTTCCCCTTTCATCTGAATTCCATGTTAATAAATCATAGAAGTGATCATGCAATGAGAGTCTAGATATTGGTGCTGATGGAAGAGACCTGGGGGAATAAATTACCACAAAGATATGGAAGACTGGAGCAAAAATATAAATTTCCTATTTTAATATTTTATCTATTTTATATTCTGTTTCAAGACTCAGGGCAGCAAGGAGTTAAAACATGCTTTAAAGGGCAAAAGCTGTAACTATCATTATGTGAAGAACAGCCCAGGTACCTGTAAACTTGAATATGTTCTAGGAGTCAATGGGCATATTTCAGCCCACTTAGAAAAAAAATGGTGTGGCATCTGGGGCACATGGTGAAGGGCAGCTCAGTAGAATGACACCTGTTGGCTGAGGGGGACATTGCACTCTGAGTCAGTCCTACCACTTTGCTAGAACTCCAAGTGAATACACATTGTGTGTTAATGTTTGTCACATATAAAATGAAGCAGCTTGGATGGTCTCAAGAATTCCTTCCAATCCTAAATCTAGGATGTATCAATCAAACCTGTTTGTTAGAAAGATTAATCTGGCAATATTAAGAATTGAATTAAGGATGAACTGAAGAATCCTAAACCATTGCTTTATCATGCCCTGCTACTTCCCTACTTATATTATCAAAGCTAATTTTTAAAACTCCAAGAGGATCTGCCTTGATTATGATTAGTAATCATTAATAATACTATGTGACATTTATATGTTTCAAGGTTTACAAAATGTTTTATATCTATTATCTCATTTAATCCTTACAATATCCTTATGAGATACAAATAATTAGGTGTTTTTAAATAAAATTATTTTTTTACATTTTATGAATATATTTTATTTTCAAGAGTCTGACATTTTATTGATGGGAGCCAAGATAGCTCTAAGTCAATTTCACTAAAATCAATTGTACTAAAATCCATTTGCTTGAAAACAATTTGCCTAAAACACCAAATATTGATGCTGTGAGTGCCAGGTTAAGGACTTTGAATTTCATTTATCAGGCAATGAGCAGCAATGAAAGAATATTGGATTTTGAATAAGAAGGCCTAGGTTAGAATTTCACCTCTGCCTTTAAATCATTACTAGTTTGAACTTAGTGAAATCATTTGCCTTCTCTGGGAGGGTCTTAGTTCCTCAACCATAAAATAAGGAGGTTGAGCTGGCTGATTCTCATATCCCTTCCATCTCTAAATATGATTCTGTGGGGAGACCCATGTATCAGGAAGGTTAATATGGCAGTACTGTATAGGATAGACTGAAGAGGGAAAAGGCAGGAGAAAACAGTTGGATTATTGTGGTGGAGCCATGGCCAGTTGCTAGTAGAATGCTTTGAACACAGAGGGTGCTTAAAAGTACTTATTATATTGAATTAAATTCTGTAACTTTCATCTAGTTCTCTTAGTTACAATCACAGAATTTCAGAGGTGGAAGAAAGCCCAATGGGCATCTGGTTCAACCCATAACTGAAAAGGGATTTCCTCTACAACATGACTAGTAAGTGGTAATCGTTTGAAGATTGCTTATGAAGGGAAAACCAACTTTCTTGAGGTGGCACATTCCACTTTTGGAGAACTAATTGTTAGGAAACTAGATCACATACCAAACTTAAATTTGCCTCTATTCATTGCTCCTGGTATATAGGAGATTATGGTTCACAAAATACATTGTATTTCCTCAATTGAACCACACAAGAAGTCCACTGAGTAAAAATAAAGCAAAATTGTACCAAAGTGTAACCTGAGGAACAGAGATTTTAAATGATTTGCCTAAGATCACAGTTAAGTTAGGATCTTACCTCAGATCTTTTGACTCTGAATTTAGTAGCTTTTCCATTATATCAGCTAAGTTCTATCCTGTGACAAAGCAGGATGGTTCCAATTCCTTTCCCACTTGATAGCTGTCTTGGAATATTTGAAATGCTCTCATATCCTTATGTAAATTTTTTCTTCCCCAGGGCTAAACATTCCCAGTTCTTTCAACTCTTTGAACAGCATCGTTTCCAGGTCTCTTGGCATCCTGTCTCCTCTGTACCAGTTTTTCAATGCCCTTCTCAAAGTGTCATGGCCCAATTAAATACCATACTATAGATGTGGTCTGAGTGGGCCAAATGACAATGGGTTGTAACATTAATGGGATTTAAGATCTTCCTGCCAATTGATAGGCCTCATGGGGAGCCCATTAAAGAAAGCTTGCTCAAGGGAGTCTTGCTTGTAGGAAGGCTTTCACACCATTTGCTCATTTCTAATTAGGCACTGAGTCACTAGGTTGTGATGCCTTCTGGCTCTGAGAAGTGTATATATAGACGTTGAATTGATATTTTGCTTTGGGGGCTCTCTTATGAGAAGGATCTTGTGATTCTCTGGACAAGATTCTGAGTGACCATATGTTCAGAGCTCCCCAACTGCTCAGAGGTAAAGGCTCTCTTGATCCAGGAAATGTATATAAAGTGTATAGTTGATTTAGGCAGTCAGAGCCCTGTTTGGTCTTTATTTCTCTGCTTGTATTTTCTCTGTTTGCATTTTTTTCTGAAGTTGAGAGTGCTGACTTTTTCCACGAATTAGTGAATGTAATTAAAAAAGACTGTTGACCCCTTAAACATCTATCTTTCCTACTAAAGCAGATCTAAGAACCTGTGCTAGCAGCCATCCTGAGTATGCCACTGTGGTTGCTGATACACAGGTCTATCACCTTTCTCATTCTGGAACATCTGAATTTCAAAGTAGTTTAAGATGATTATTTTTTTTACTATTAACTCATTGAGTTTGCAGTCTACTGATGTCTATTTTTCATATAAACTAACCATACATCATCTATTTTGTGCTTGTTAAGCTGATGTTTTGAGTTCAGATATAGGACTATATTTATCCCTAATACATTTCATTTTACAGGATTTGTTCTAGTATAGTAAATCTTTTGGAATCCTAACTTATCTAATGTCTTAGCTATCCCTTTTGGCTTTGTGTCATTTGAAAATTTGATAAGCGTTCCATTTATGTTTTCATTCAACGAATTTTGAACAGTAGAGTACCAAGGACAGCCCCGGGATACTCTATTAAAGACCTTGCTTTAATCTGACATTGATTCCTTAACAGCTACTCTTTCCATCTGCTCATTGAACCAGGTCCAAATAAACCTAATTGTATTATGATGCCATTCTCTTGTTGATCCATAAAGATAATGGGGAGGATTTTGTCAGATGCATAGCTGAAATCTTGGTATTTCTGTCTATTTCCTTGACCTGCCAGTGAAAATAGTCAAATGGGTCAAAAACAAAATGATGTTGGTGTTGCTTGACCCCATTTTAACAGTCATATGGCTTTTTAATCAACATTTCTCTTTCTAAATTCTCACAATTAATTTCTTTATATAATATTCTTGTGAACATCTAGTGAAAGGTGACAGTATTTGTACTTTTCTTGACATAAGCAAGTATTTATTAATCACATATTTTTCAATGACCCTGTAGTTGGTGCAGGGAGAGACAAAGCTTAGATAAGACAATTTCCTGCCCTCATGAAGTTTAAAATTTATTTGGTGGATAAAATACAAGTGACTTTAATTTTTAATTAGTCCATTAGGTACAAAACAAAATGCTGTCAGGTCCCAGAGGGGAAAATGTTGGGGAAGGGCAGAGAGAGAGGAATCATAGAAGGATTAATGGAGGAGGAGGTGGTATTTGAGTTGTGATTTAAAGAGATGAAGAGGAGATTCCAGTCTGAACAAAAGCAGAGGTGAGAGGGTTGCTGGGTTAGTTTCAGGGACAGAGTCTTTCCTCTTTTTGTTTGGCCAGAGTCTAGAGCATGTAGAGAAAAGTAATATGAGAGAAAGCTAGAAAGGTGAATGGCAGAAAATGGGCAAGCTTCAGTTGGGTGTTCTTTTTCAGTTGGCTGATGTTATCATGAGCTTCTGTCACTTCCACTGGACCAGTTGTGAGCCGGACTAGTTGACTGGTGGCAGTAAAGAGCATAAATCATTTCTGTAGCAGATGTCAGTGAGGGGGTTGTCTCCAAATAAGAACTCAAAGCTCTTGTAAACTTGCTCAAGTTGTTATGTTAGAACTAAAAGACAGCAGAGCCTCCATTGTTCCAACAAAAGAAGTTATAGAATTTGGAAGGAAAGAGAGAAGGGTATAAAAAGAGGAGGGGGGCTTAATGCATGTAAGCAAAGGGCTGACTTTATACAGGTCCCCAGAGATCTCTCTATTTAATGAATTGATAAGGATGGTTTCTGGTTTAAGTATTACAAATACAAACTGGGAAGGGGGGCAGCTAGGTGGTACAGTGGATAGACCACTGGCCCTGGAGTCAGCAAGACCTGAGTTCAAATCTGGCCTAAAAAAATACAAATAATGTATAATTGAGCATTGTGAATAGACCTGACTTTCAAGTCTCAGCTCTGATGCTTACCAGTTGATGACCTTAGGCAAATCAGTTTTTTCATAATCTCAAATAGGGTCCGTTAGATCTGCCAGTAGATCCTACTTCACAAGGTTGTCAATAGGATTTAGTCATAGAAAGGGATTCCTAGCTATCAACTAGTCTGACCCACTCATTTTATGGAAAGGGAAACCAAGGACCATGAAGTTAAGTGACTTTCCCAAGGTCATATAATATTGCAAGGAATTAAAGCCAGATCCTCTCATACCAAATTCATTGTTTTCCCCACCCTGTACACCACACTGCAATCAACCAAATGTATGTGAAGTGCTTTGTAATGCTGCACTATTAGCCAAATGTCATTTATTATGATTATAATTTCCAAAATGCTTTAAAATTGTCCTCTCAAACATTTTGTACATTGCCATTATAATATTAATTTGCACTGTCTTTCAATAGTCCTGCTCCAATGCCTCATCATGGTGTAGAGATGACTGGGTTTTTCTAGGCTATGCCAAGCAATATAAAAGTTCGAATATGCTTGATCAAGGTGGAAAGATTTCAAATTGCAGTGTCACTCAGTTGACAAAAGATCTGGTCACTAGCAGGTTGGCCACCATGTGAAAATTTTTCCTTTTTAAAATTTTACTACAGCAGTTCCTGGAGATGATCTACTAAGACTAGGAGGGGTCTCAGTCAGCACAAAGGGAGGCATCCTCAAGCTGATAAAATCCCAAATCATCTAAGTATTCCAGTGAGTTGTCATTACTATTCAGATACCTATATTTATGTAATTAAGCCCATTACAGGTTATGAAGTGGTTTCTTTTTTCCTCCTACCCAAATTCTCAAAGAGTGTTATCTTTTTTTGACCAAGGCTCAAACAGGTGAAATGCCCAAGGCTACCTCACAGTAAGATGATGAGGTAAATTAAAAAATGCCTTTTTGAAATTAAGCAGTGAAACAAAGTTAACTTTCATTTTTGTGTCCACCTTTATGCAATATGGTATCAAAGACATCACAGTGTCCTTTTATTCCCCCAATAGGACATATATCTTAGCATTTTTCTAATTCTACAAGAGATGCATTAAAGAAGGCTAAGAACAAGTACAGAGGCAGACAGTGCTGGACAGAGTCAGATGACACCCACTCTTCATGTGACCTTGGAGAAGTTGTTTCTTGTTGTCTGGGCTTCTATATCCTCATCTGAAAAAGGAGAAAGTTGAGCTAAATGATCTCTAAGCCCCTTCCAGCACTATGGGTCTAAATACTTTATCTCCTCCATCTTTTCTTCTTCCCCACCCATTCTTTGTTGCTCTAGATTATAACCCTTTCTCTCCTCTGACATGGCCACCCCTCTGGTGCAATCACCTCAAGTCTGGACCATTACAATACCTGCTGGAGGGTCTGCCACAATTCTTTCCAATCCACCTTGATTCAGCTGCCCAAAGTGATTTTCCTAGAGTGAAGGTTTGACCATGTCACCCTGGTGCTCAATAAAATCCAGTAGCCCTCTGTCACCTCCAGGATCAAATAAAAAATAAGTTTATTTGGCATAAAAAGTCCTTCATGACCTACTACCAACACCCCCACCTTTCCAGTCTTCCAGACTTCTTATACCTTGCTGTTGTTGACTAGTCATGTTGGATTCTTCATCACATCATGGACCGTATTGTCTGGGGAGTTTTCTTGGCAAAGATACTGGAGTGGTTTGCTCTTTCCTTCTCCAGTAGATTAAGGCAAACAGATTAAGTGACTTGCCTAAGGTCACACAGCTAGTAAGTGTTAAATGTCTGAGGCTGAATTTGAACTCAGGTCCTCCTGACTCCAGGGCCAGTGCTCTATTCACTGCAACACCTAGCCACCCATACATACCTTTTCTATCATCATTTCCCTATGGTCATGACAGCATAAATCTTTGAAGTATTATATAATTCTCAGAGGGGGAAAATATTAAATTAACATATTATTGGTTGTGATTCTACATTGCTACTTAATTCTAGACTCTAGACTCTTCCTATTTCTTTGTGGGATAATCTGAATCATAATTAGTATTTATATAGTGCTTTAAGGCTGGCAAAACACTATACATATTATCTCATTGACCTTCACAGAAATACTGTGAGGTAAGTGCTATTATTATCCCTATTTATAAATGAAAAAATAAAGGCCAAGAGACAGTAAGGGACTTGGTGACATGGTTAGGAAAGTGTTTGAGGCTAGATTTAAATGTTGGTGTTCTGATTTCCAATTCTATTACTCTATCTACTATGCTACTCAGTTATACTTTTTTTTCCCCATTTGGAAAGCCGGGAGATGGTGAGGCATAATGGATAGAAAACTGAACTTGAAGCCACAGCTGGGGTGAAATCCCACCTATCTCATATCCTGGCAGTGTGACCCTGGACAAATCAACTTACCTCTGTTGCTGTTCACTGGTTTTCAGTTGTGTCCAGCTCTTCGCGACCCCATTTGGGGTATCCCCAGAGTGGTGGTATAATGGAGATGTTTTGAGGCAATGAAAAAAAAACACAACTGAAAATAAATTAATGAAAACCAAAAAGTAACAATACTTAATCTAAGAAACCCTCCTCACCCACCCCCATCACAGATCATTAGAAGGAAAGATGCTCAAGTGGTTTGCCATTTTCTTTTCCAGCTCATATTACAGATGAGGAAACTGAGGCAAATAGGGTTAAGCCACTTGGCCAGCATCACACAGCTACTCTAAGGCCATATTTGAACTCAGGAAGGCTGGGCACTATGTTGCACTATGGCGCCACCTAGCTGCCCCAATTGACCTCTACCTGCTACATTATATTCGGAAGAGGAGTAGAAGCAATGGTTTCACTTAAGTCTAGGTAGTATCCTCATTCCACCTCATATCATCTGGATTGTCACTGTCTGCTTAATGGTGACAATCCATTCTTGTTTCCCAGTGTGTGGTGTGGTGACAAAAGCATGAGTTTTTACCCACTAGCTCTGCATGACACCCCAACTGGGCCTCAGTTCCTTCATTCTTATAAAATGAAAGTGGTTGGAATAGATCACCAAAGGCTGATTTCCTTCTAATGATTTATGATGGGGGTGGATGAGGAGGGTTTCTTAGATTAAGTATCTTTGGGCAGCTAGGTGGCACAGTGAATAGAGCACTGGCCCTGGAGTCCCGAGGACCTGAGTTCAAATCTAGCCTCAGACACTTAACACTTACTAGCTGTGTGACCTTGGACAAGTCACTTAACACCAACTGCCCTGCCTTCCCCCCTCCAAAAAGACAAAAAAAAAAGGATTAAATATTGTTACTTTTGTTTTTCATTCATTTATTTTCAGTCATTAAGTGTCTTTTTTCATTGCTTCAAAACATCTCACTCATACCACCAAATCTGGGGAAAAAAAGAAATACAAAATTCTCTTAACAAATAAAAATAGTAAAATGAAATAAATCTTCATATTGACAACATCCAAAAATGTCTCATTCTGCATACTAGTCCGTCTCTTCTCTGTTATCAGTAGGGCAACATTCTTCATCATTGGTCTTTTGGAATCATGTTCATTCATATCATTTATTGGGATTCTTAAGTCTTTCAGAATTGTTCACTTTTACAATATTGAGGTTTTTGTTCTCTTGGTTTTGCTTGCTCTGCATCAGTTCATACAAGTCTTCCCTGATTTCTCTGAAACCAACTCTTCACATTGTATAGCACAACACTATTCCATTACATTCATACAACATAGTATCTTTACACTATTTAAATCCTGCTCTTTCCCAGATCTGGGAATTTTACCTTTGAATAGACTAAAATAGTTAATATGTTATAGATTAGCCCAACAGCACATTAGCTTGCTGAGGCCCAGGAGACCCCAGATTATTATACAACTAATATTGTCTGTTAATTCAATTTACTCAACATTTATTGAGCACCTACTTTGTTCAAGGTGAATCACACCATACTTTCTCCTTTCACTTTGCAACACAGAATATGTATTGTCAATTAACATTTATTATATGCCTACTATGTTCCAGGCACTGTGGTAAGCACATCAAGGATTTCACTGGCTTCTAATCTTAAAACTGATGAGTTTCAACGGTATTCTTTAAGTTACTCTACTCTTTAAGATGCTTAAAAGCTTACAAGCCCCCATCAATACAATCTTGTTTAATTGTCAGATAGTAGACAATTAGATCAAAACAAGGGCTTTGAAGATGACATAACTATAGTTACAAAGTACTCCTTCATAAATGGGGTGTGGGGGAAAAGGTTCACTTCACCACAAATACACATCGTCTTTGGGAAGAGCTGCATAACATTAAAGTACATTGTTAGCGAAGCAAAAATATAAGGAATACAACGTGGAGAAGATATTTGGCCAAATATTCCAAGTCCCCTAATATCGTAATCATCCTGCTCCCTTAATGTGTCTCAGCTTGGCCATTTGCTCAGTTGGGTCTGCTCTTCCTCCTGCCTTCCAGAGCTAAATCACTCTTGAATTCCTGGTTACTCCCCTTCTCTACTACCAAACTCTCTCACACTTTCTCATCCACCCACCCACCATCCATCCATCCATCCATCCATGATGGCACAGTGGGTAGACTGCCAGGCCTGGAGTCAAGATGACTTATCTTATTGAGTTAAAATTTGGCTTTAGACACTTGCTACCTGTGTGACCCTGCCCAAGTCCCTTAACCTTGTTTGCCCCATTTTCCTTATCTATAAAATGAGCTGGAGAAGGAAATGGTAAACCATTCCATTTTCTTTACCAAGAAAATCCCAAATGGGGTGACAAAAAGTTGGACACGACTGAACAATAACATGTTCATGCATATTTATATCCATTCTCCTTTCTGTCCTATCTCTGGCACTGAGTAGGTCTGATGTTAAATTCCACAGCTGATGAAAAGCCCTCCTCTCTTCTGGTATGGCATGAGGGTTTATACTTCACAAAGATTTTTTTTCCTTGCCTTCTTTGTATCCGATCTCACTCTCATGGTTGACAAACTTGCTTCTTAACGGCCACCAAAGGTATGGCAAAGCTTCAGTCAGTCGATTGCAAGGCTACTTCTCTAATTCCATTAGAGAGAAATGTTCACTTTGTAAAAGGGGCAACCACTGTCCTATATTTTTATTCCTCTGTTGCAAAGGACATGTATCTGTCCAAGGAATATGGAGACTAAAACAGGGATTTTTGAGGTGCATGGTCTATTGACATGCTATAAGGAAAGTTAACTTTGTAAAACACAGATGTAGCTTCATTTATACCACTATGTTACTAATCACATAACTGATCACACTTAAGCACGGCTCAATCCCGTGTATATGTTTTTAACTGAGAACGGCTGTGAGAACTTTTCTGCTTTCCCTTCTTGCCCCACCCTTCTGACCCACTCACGTTCTTTGCCGAGAAAGACCTTAATTTTTTATGAGCCTGAGTCATGGAGAGGAACAGCTCTAGAAAGATGGATTGGAACCGAAGTTGCAAAAGTAAAATCCAATTTCAGGTTGCATTTCAAGTGTGGCGCCCCTATCTCTTACCCTTTAGTCTCCCCACTTCCCACGGGTGCCTTTCCCTCTTTTATCATCTCTGTCTCCTCTCCCCCCATTCTGTCAGGGTTCTCTCATAGCATCTCACTCTGATTCAGCCCTGCCAGTCTTCCCTTGCTCAGACCCGCCTGGCATCCCTTCGCCTGGCTCTCTCTCTTTCTCTCAGTCCCTCCTCTTCCTTCCCCTTCCACCTCCTCCCCCGCCTGCGGGCGCCGGGCGGTCCTCAGCCGAGCCAGGAATCTGGCCGGCCCCCTGGCCAGCGGCGCTTTAGGCTTCAGCCTCTAGTGCCCTTCCCAAATCCTAATCGTCACCGCCCACAGAAGCCAATGAGCTCGGCCCGGCTCACGCAGATATACACACGAGATTGTTTCCCCCCTTCCCTTTTCAGTCGGTTTAAAAAGCAAACGCTGTCCCGATTCGGAGAGATTTGGCGTCTAGTCCTCTCCACGACCAGTCTTCTCTCCTCCTCCCGGGCGCTCTTGGCGCAAGCTGTTCTGCTCTTTGCAGGGGCCTCTCCTCTCTTCCCTCTGCTCTGGGAGAGTAGAGAATTTCTGAGTTCCCGAAGCCTTGCCTCCCTGCCTGCCCAAGCCCCGGGACGCCTCGCAGATCTCTGCTCTGTGCCGCCATCCAGCCACTTCACTGTGTCCCATCTCCTTGCTGTACGCAGCGCTTCGCATCTCCCTTCTTTCGGCTGATCATGCCTACCCGCGGTTTAGGGGCTGTACTGCCGCCCTTGCTCCTGCTGCTGCTGCTGCCCCCAGTGCCCGGCGCCGCCCAGCTCTCCAGGAGCCGCTACGAGGCTAGCCCCCTGGTTTGCCCTGAGCGCTGCGACCGCACGCGCTGCCCGCCGCCGCCCGACGACTGCGAAGGCGGCAGCGTTCTGGATGCCTGTGGCTGCTGCCAGGTGTGCGGCGCCAAGGAGGGCGAGGCGTGCGGCGGAGGCGCGGGAGGCGAGGGCCCGTGCGGCGAGGGGCTCCAGTGCGTGGTGCCCTTCGGGGTAGCAGCTTCGGCCACAGTGAGGAGACGCGCCCAGTCCGGGCTGTGCGTCTGTGCCAGCAGCGAGCCGGTGTGCGGCAGCGACGCCAAGACCTACGGAAACTTGTGCCAGCTGAAGGCAGCGAGCCGGCGTTCCGAAAAAATCGGGCAGCCTCCAGTCATCGTCATCCAACGGGGCAACTGTGGCCAAGGTGAGCGCACGTCGGCTGACTCCGAGGTGTACCTACAGTGAGGAAGTAGGGGAGGGGAGACCAGCCTCCTTGTCGCCCCCTGAGGTGGTAACTAGATGTGTGGTTGGTCACCTGTGGTGTGTGAGGCCCCTGTTTGGGATGTTAATGACCTTTTTATAGAACTATGGGATTCGAGGCACTTATTTTGGTAGGAATTACATATCCATCTAGCTCAGTTTTCTTGGCTTTACAAATGAAGACACTGAGGCCCACGGTATGGCTTGGCATAAAAGTACATAAATATCAGAGTTTAGATTCAAACTCTTGTCTGACTCCAAATTCAAAGCTCTTTCTGTCTTTTCTTTATTATCAACTGCAACTTACTTTTGCACGGCACTTTACAGTTTTCCCAGGCCCTTTTGATCTATGATCTCATTTAGCAACAACCAAAGAGGGGTAGGCCACAAGGTGAGTTTATATTATCCACATTTTTCAACTGAGACTTAGAATTCATGTGACTTGTCCATTCTTACAGTTCAGTGGTAGAGCCAATATTAGTCCCCAGATATCTACTTCTGACTCCTAATGTGATTGCTCTTCATCCTATCACCTCCTTATTGGAAGGGAGCAGAAGTATTAACTTTGAATTGGTTCATTGTTAGGCTATGCCAACCTCGGTGGCATCAGTCTGGTACAGGGTAATGAGGAATGAAAGGAGATCAATGGGGCAGGCTCATGGAAGAATGTAGAGGGTAAAAGAACAATTAGAATTTCCATTTTCATTCAAAACGTTCCTCCCTCCAAAACTGAACTCATTTCAAAGAGGACACCAATTTAATAGTTGTGATGGCTTAACAGTAGAACCACTGTGTGGTTTGCTGTTTTTAGTGCTTCTCACCATGTACCTAAAAAAGAAGAGAAAAAAAATGAACTGCCCATTTGAATAAGGAATTCTGGTTTAGAATAGCTGATGTATAGAGAATTATGGAAAAGACATGGATTTAACTCCTTGTCTTCTGCCCCATTTTCAAAGTCATTTGAAACAGAAAACTTGGAGAAGAAACATGGGGTTTATTGATCAGGGGGTGAGAAGGGAATTTAAGAAGAAAAAGAGTTTGCATTTTCATGTGGGTCCTCAACATGAAGTGTTTCTTATGGGGGGGGGGGGGAGAATGTAAAGAAACCTCATGGAAAAAAAATCCATAAGCAACATAGAGCTGGCAAGTCCTCCCCTGAAACCAGATGTTTCTAATTGAATAAAATCTGCCAGCTTGAGTACAGTTTGGCAAGGGCCTTCCTGCTGTCACCTAGAGCCAGATTTGCTTGTACCAACTGTCAAGAAAGGGGGGAGGGAAAGGAAATAAAAAGGAAGAGGATTTTGTCCAAATTTTCTTTTGAGGAACAGAGATCGGTATGGTGAACTAGGAATATTTAACAGTGTGACATACCTGAGAAATCACCTTGGGATTGGGTTTTTGGACTTCTTGAATCACTTCACAAATGAGTATAAAACAGTTCTGGTCCTCAAGGAGCTTACAGTCTTGGGGAGCCAAGATGGATTTACATGAAAGAGTAAGCAACTAGCTTAGTGTAGAATGGGTGGTACAGAGATTAAATATTATAGGAGTTTAGATGATTGGACAAGGAGGCTGTGGGGGACATTTAGAAGTGGTGGATTTCAAGTCTGAAGACTAGGGTTCAGTTTGAGGCTTTGAGCCCGAGTTTCTTAATCTGTAACAATAAAGATTCCTGAACTGCTTTAAGACTTGATCTCCAAGGTCGTTTAAAGCATTACAAATCTATTCTAGCTGAAGTAGAAGGGAAGAGACAAAGGAAAGACTTTCCAGAGGCTGGGGAAAACATAGGCAAAGGTCTGCAAGTGGGAAAACATCAGTGATGTTTGTAGATCACAGTGAGATGCTTAGTTCAGTTGAGCAGAGAACAGTGAATACATGGGGATCATTCGTGAGGTCTGAGTCTGGAAAGGTCTGCAGTTTGGATTGTGGATGGCCTTCAGTTGAGCTGAGAACAGTGAGTATATGGGGATCATTCGTGAGTCTGGAAAGGTCTGCAGTTTGGATTGTGGATGGCCTTGAATTCCTGGCCAAGTACAGACACTGGACTTGATCCTGTAGGCAACAGGGAGTTATCAAAGATTTTTGAGCTGAGGAGTGACCTAATGAAAGTGATGTTAAGGATTAATCTGGCAAAATACTTAGAAGGGTTAGGGGTGGGTGGGGCTTGGTGGCCAGTCTGAAGAAAATTATAATAGTCTGAGTGTGAGGCAACAGTTTTGAAAAAGATATTTTTAGAGAGCAAGCCAACTGTTACTGTTTGTATTTTAATTGCTCAAAGACCTTAAAAGTCCCAAGGTAGCAACAGCAGTCAAGCTAGTTCTAATTTATCCTTGGCTGGGAGTATTCACTTAACAAGCTTTGGAATTTACCAAGTTATTAACACTTGGGAGTAGAGAGCAGCCACTTGCTTACCTAATTGCCTTAGACAAACACTGGAGTCCCCTTTTGCCTGCAGCTTTGGAAAAAGAGGTGTTACAAAGTGGCTGCAGAAGTGTGGGAGAGTCAGAAAGACCCAGGAGCCCCAGGTAGTTGTTGTCTAGACTTTAAATTCCCCAAAGGCAAGGATGTATCTGTTGTCTTGTATAGGCAGGAAGGTGGCATACCCAGTTAATTGATGAGATAAAACAGGAGATGATTGCTTTTCCAGGAGCAATGTGATAAATATACAGTCTGGGATCCCATTTGATCTGGGACCTGGTTATCAAGTGGTAATTAGAGGGGTTCTGGTGAGGTAATAATGATCGGGGCACTGCTATGCTGGGATATACTAAAGAATAAAAATAGTGACTGGCATTCACATAGTGTTTTAAGATTGGCAAAACACTTGACCTACGTTTTGGCCTCTGATCCTCTCAACATTCCCATCCAGGCAAAGTGAACTTTTTTGGTGTTCACAGTTTGTTTGTGTTGAAGGGAGAATTTGAACCCAGTTGTCTGGAAGAATGTAGAATTTCTGTAGGACCTAGCATGGTTATGTGTTCTACTTGGCCATTTAATGGAGTCAGCAAGATGGTGGTGGAAAGGGCATGGAACTTGGAGTCATAAGATCTGGATTTGATTCCCAGCCCTGTCATATATTCAGCATGTAATCTTGGAGCAAAGTCACCTAACCTTTCTTCTCATCAGTTAAAATAGGGACAAAAATACATTTGCTACCTCCCTCACAGGTTGTAAGGACCAAATAAAATACTGGATGTCAAGGGCTTTGTTGCCACAAAATGCCATACAAATGTAAGCTGATGACAATTCCCAAATTTCAGTAATTCAAGAAGGCCTTTTGGATTTCATTGGTTTCCATAAGCTCAGTCTTGCTATACTTTAGCAGATGGTCTTTGAGAATTCTTTGAGTGAAAATAATTTATCACCTTGGGGCCAACCTGTTGATAAAACTTTCTTACACCACATTGCCTATGATCCAGTGAGATTGGCTGACCTTGCTGGTCTTCAAAGAGGATACCCTATCTCCTGACTCCAGGAATTTTCACTGACTGTCCCCTATGCCTGAAACTCTCTTTCTCTGCATCTCAATCTCCTGGTTTCCTTCATTCTTAGCTAAAATACAACCTTCTACAAGAAACTTGTTCTAGTCTCTCTCAATGCTAGTGGCTCCCCTATAAGATGATTTATTAATTTATTTTTTATATTTATTTATTCTGTATGTATTTATTTTTTCTGTATATATTTATTCTCTATATATCTCCTTTATTCTGTATATATCTTCTTTATTCTGTATATATCTTCTTTATTTATTATGTATATATCTTCTTTGCAGATAGTTGTTTGCATGTCCATTAGACTGTGAGTGCCTTGAGAACAGAGACTGTCTGACCTTTTTTTGTACCCTCAGGACTTAGCATGCAATAGGCATTTAGTCACTGCTTATTGAGTTGACTCTGAATTTAGCTTAATTCAATCTCCCTATCTTGGTGTAGGAGCTGTGAGAACTTATGTCCTGGCTGGCACTGCCCAGGAAGGTTCAGGGTCACCTCCTTACTACAATAAGGCATCAGAGGAGAGCTTTAGTGAAGGATCATTCTTCTTCAATGTTTGTTGAATGGGTCTGTTCTCTGGTGGTAGTGGATGGGGAGGCGGCATTTTGTAAAACCAGGAAAACTTCTACCTACTTTTGAGATCAGCTTGCATGTAGAGGAGTGTTAATTAAGTGCCTTCTATATGTCAGGCACTGTTCTAAATTCTGTGGATATAAAGAAAAGGAGAAAAACAAAACCACACACAGTCTCTGCTCCCAAGGGTCCGTACGAAGCTTTGTATTTCTTGTTTTCCTGTCTGTGGGCAAGTTTGGGTTTATTCTTGAAGGGAGAGGATATAAAAGGTCACCCAGAATTTTATGTTTAGTATATTCCCCTAAGAGGAATGAAAGAGAAGGGGGGAAAGAAGGAAAATTATGAATCCAAATGTGAGAGACAGATGGAGTGAAAAAGAAGGGATAGAATGGGATGAGGAGGGTCTGAGATATCTGAACTGTATTTGAAGCCAGGACACATGCTGAGTAATGGGAAGGGCATTTCAGAAGAAATGACTCTGTTTAGTCTCTAAGTATATAACTCATCGGGAAGAGCAGTGACAGTTGAATGTATTTAGGTGAAAAGTAGAAGTATTCACCTTGGGGGGAATAAATTGTCCTGATCCATACACCTTAATGGATCCTCCTTTCTGTTGCTCTCACTCAATATTAGAATTTTATAAATTAGTAATGGGCTTGAAACAAATATCAAGTGACATCTACTTTGTTGCTTTTGAAACAGCTACAGCAGTGCTCAAAATAACTACGTATTCAATAAGCAATTAGAAGGCCTCATGAGCTAATTGTGGTCAGAACTAGGGGTAGAGCCAGGGATTTGGGACTAGTTTTTGACTTCTTTTTAGATTTATGTGATCTAGACACCTCTGGGTCTCAAATTTGGTAAGTAAAATTTCCATGCGCCTATGTTTCAAATAAATAACTTTAATGCCCATGCTTAATGTATTTTTTTAATGTGACATATCTTGGCAGTGCTTGAAATTTCTTTGAGGACAGATAAATAGCAAGCAGGAACGTTGAATGAATAATAAGGTTGTATGATATAATTTCCAATATAATAGAAATAGTTTACATCTACCTAATGCTTCTGATAATATCTGTGAGGTACAAATGAGGAATCATAGGTTGACTTTCTCAGAGTTGCACATATCACTTAGATTATGAGGAGCAGAGCCAAGATTGGAACCCAGGTCTACTAAGTATATCAAATGTTTTGTTCATTATACCATGATACTTATTTGTTAAGGACTGAATTAATTTTTTCTTCCTCCATTCAAACAGCTAGGTGGTGTGGTGGATAGAGTGCCTGACCTGGAATCAGGAAGACGTGGGTTCAGATCCTTCCTTCTTTCCTTCCTTCCTTCCTTCCTTCCTTCCTTCCTTCCTTCCTTCCTTCCTTCCTTCCTTCCTTCCTTCCTTCCTTCCTTCCTTCCTTCCTTCCTCCCTTCCTCCCTTCCTCCCTTCCTCCCTTCCTTCCTTCCTTCCTCCCTTCCTCCCTTCCTCCCTCCCTCCCTCCCTTCCTCCCTTCCTCTCTTCCTCCCTCCCTTCCTCTTTTCCTCCCTCCCTTCCTTCCTCCCTCCCTTCCTTCCTCCCTCCCTCCCTCCTTCCCTCCCTTTCTCCCTCCCTCCCTTCCTTCCTTCTTTCCCAACCAATGTTTTAATTCTATTTATAAATTAATCTATTTTAGTTCTTATGTGCATATGCATAGCAAATTGCAGAACTTATTTCTTTTTATATTGAATAACAGGGCAGGATGGTTTACTTGAAGGTGTGGGGGAGGGGGGCAGGATGGAGACTATAAAACATTGGGAACTCTTGCCCTATTATCCATGGGAGAACACAGAAATTGACACGAAGTCATAATAATCATGATTCACTGGTGGTCTTGGGTTTACTGCTGGAGTCGCTGGTAATTCCAAGTTTAATAATCATTCATCAAGCATTTATTAAGCACCTACTCTTGTGCCAGGCACAGGGGAGATAAATGCAAAGAATGAAATAATCCCTCCTCTGAAGGAACAAAAATAACACTAACAATTGCTAGTACTTATATAGCACTTTAGGATTTTCAAAACATTTTATAAATATGATCTAAAATGCTCCTCACAATGACTCTGTGAAGTAGGTGCTATTATTAGCTCCCTTTTACAAATAAAGAAATTGAGGCCAAGGTTACATGACTAGTATGTGTCTGGGACAGGATAGGAACTCAGACCTTTCTGACTCCAAGTCCAACACTATCTGCTGTCCTACTTGACTGTCTGAGAGAAAGCCTACATTCTACCCATAATGGATCAACATTATCAGTCAGACCTTGGTTCATAATTTTCCAAGCTTGAGAAGCCCTTTCCTACTTGTTGTGTAACAGGATTCTATAGAAAGAACAGTAATCTGCTTATAATAAACTTCCTTTTCGGTTTTGTTATGGGGCTCATTGCATGGGAGAAGATTTGGGGACTTCATATTTCTAGTATACTCCAAGAGTTGAGTCATCTTTGTTCCACATAAATTGGAGAGCTTTCAGTAGGCTGCCAGTATATTAAATGGCTAATCAATTCTCAGTGGGGGAGGGGAGATGATGCTTACAGAAATTCCTGCCAGTTTTGATCCAACTGGAAAATAACTGCCATCTGGAGACTGTAGGAGAAGGCAATAATATTCACCATTTCTTGGCAGACAGGAAACCCCCAAGAGGAGATCCTTATTCTATCACATCTCCCCAGTAGTAAATTCCCCTTGGCAAGGTATGACAATAAGATGGGTAACATGTGGTACCTTGTCAGGACCCATACCGTGAAGCATATGTGAATCAAAAGGTTAAATTGTAAAAATTTTCTATTACTGATGTGTCTTAGGTTTATTTCCCTTTCTTCTTGACAGCATGAGGTTTAATAACCCGTGATAGCTCTTGATTTTGTTGATTTGTCTTTAGATTGTGTCTCTCATAGATGTTCAACATGAGTAAAAGTAGGACTGGAATTAACCAAAGTCATCCAAAAAGAACCATGATCAATTCCCTCCCTCTCAAAAAAAGTCGATAATTCATTTATCACTGAGTAGCATGATGTAGAGTTAAGGAGTCAGGAGACCTGGGGTCCAGTCTGGCTCATTTTGAGCAAGTCAGCTTTAAAAATCTGGGACCCAATGAAAAATCCCTGCATTTGACAATAAGCTTTTGGTTGAGAATAAGTAGGGCCAAAGCCACAGGCTTGTCAGCAAAAGAAGGAAGGGCATCATAGACATCATTTGGGAAGTTCCAACCTCAAAGTCCCTGAAGCTGTTTGCCTAGTGAAGGCTATGATTTTCCATGCAGCCTTTAAAAAAAAAAAGGAGCTGAAATGGCTTTAAAAAACTTCCTTGACCTGAAAGACTTGCAAAAAGCTATCGGTCTGTGGACCAATTTTGCCTCCCCCACCCCCCTACTAAAAGTTCTAAGCTCAGAAAAATGTCACTGTGAACCATAATTACAGTGTTAGGCTGGAGAAGAACAATCAGCACAGAAATTATAATGAATGTAATAAAGTTAGTGAATCAGGGCAGAAATGTTTCACGTTCTTCTATAACCTCATCAGCCTTTCTTTGGGACAAAATGACCAACCTCTTAAGTCACTAAAAGCCACGATGACCAATAAGAAATCAGTCTTAAACTGGAGCAACTGGTATAGGATAAAAGTCATTCTATACTCAGTTATTAAATTGTCTTCTCCAGCTTACAAGTCTTTCCAGTTAGTGGTTGTTCTTGACTTTAGAAAGACAAAATATGTTATCATGATCTGTGGAAAGAAAAAGGCAAATCTAATTGAATGATGCTTTGGAGCAGGGTGGGGTTTGAATAGAATCAGAGAATGTTAACTTGGAAGGGACCCTTAAAATAATTTAATCACACCCATTCATTTTACACTTGGGGGAACTGAGGCCCAGAGAAGGTGTCTTGTCCAAGATCACACAAAACCAGTGAGTGGTGGTGGTCATTTGTCCTTCCTTTTTGAAGAAGACCAGTGACATCATGGGGATGTCTTGTGCCACATGTGAAATGGATTTAAGTGAGGTAGAGATGCACAGTTATCAGTCCTACTCTCTCTTCTGGAATTAAGGAGTCCAGTGTCAATTGTCCAATGAATGGTAGAGCCAGGGTGAGAGCATATGTCCATTGGCTCCCTATCTCCCAAGGCTCCTTCTCTTATACCAATGCAGGCATAAGCTTGTTCAGAACAAATGTTTCCTAAATTCAATGGAAGAATATAGGACAGTAGTTTTTTTTTTTCCTCCTTGCATCATCTTAACCCAAAAGTGGTTTTCAAATAAGGTCCCCAAAAGGCATTTTTGAATTCAATGTTGCTAAGAATTTTCTCTTAAATAATTGGTTCTTTTTTTTGTTATTTTTTGCCTTTTTGGAGGGCAGTTGGGATTAAGTGACTTGCCCAAGGTCACACAGCTAGTTTTTGTGTTAAGTGTCTGAGGTGGGATCTGAACCCAGGTCCTCCTGACTCCAGGGCCAGCACTCCATTCACTGTGCCACCTACCCGCCCCTAAATAATTGGTTCTTATAAAGGAAGAAAATGAATGTAGCATTAAAAATAACAATATTTTAGAGAAATAGAAATTATGTATCAGGTAGATTTAAAAAACTGTACTTTTACAATTTGTTAAATCACAGACTGTTAGTGACACATGAAACTTTCAACATTTTCTAAACCAATTTATTTTAAATATTTGGAAACTAATACCCAGAAAGGGGAAGCTACTTGCCTATGGTCACACTAGGTCTTAGAGTATGACCTTGTATGACCCTGGACGAGTCATCTAACTTCTATTTACCTCAGTTTCCTCAACTACAAAATAGGGATACTAATGGCATCTACTTTGCAGGGTTGTCATGAGTATCAAAGCACTTAGGACACATAGTAGGTATAGTATAAGTAGTTATTTCCTTCCCTTACCCTTAGTGGCAGAGTAGGGATTAGAACACAGATCTTTTGACCCTATTTGACAAAGAATGTTGCTTCTGCTACACCATCTTGATTTTAATTGTTCATGAACTGATTACTTGAGTCAGAAATTACTTCTGCCATCTGCTTGCCTTTTGCTAACTTCCTCTTCCATCCCTGCACTGCCCCCCCCCCCCCCCCCCCCCCCCCCCCCCCCCCACGACCTCACCTTGTTCCTTTCTAAATCTCTGTTTTCTTTGTCCTGAGAATGTCTTATCAGTCAAACCATTTTCCTTTCACCTGTACCTCTGGTTCCTCACCATTGCTCAGCTACACTCTGACTCCTTGGCTTTGTATGGACTGGAGAGGCAGCATGGTGGGTGCCAGGATTGAGGACAGATGACCAGACTTTATCATTTATTACCTTGCTAACCTTACTAAGTCCCTTTAACCCAATGACTTCTACTTTCTCATATATACAATTAATGGTTTGAATTAGATCAAGGGTTCTAAACATTTTTTTTTGTGTATTAGGTCCCTTTGGCAGTTTGGCGAACCCTTCTCAAAATAGTTTTTACATGTATAAAATAAAATACATAGTATTAAAAAGGAAACCAACTATACTAAAAAAAAGGACATAATTTATTACCTTTGAAAGTTCCTGTGTCTCCTGAAATCTACCCAGAGACCCCAAATTAAGAACCTTTGGGTTAGCCAGCACAGAAGCCTGTGCTTCTGCTATGTATCAGGCACTGATGTAAAGCCTGGGCTTTCCCAGCATCACCTGTTCACAATACGCCCTGCTCTCCCTAGTTTCTCGCCGCCCCACTTGATCTAGGGTTCTCATTCCTTCACTCAAGTCACTGATCCTTACTTCCTCCAATCCCCTTAAGCAATTGATGTCTCTGGAGTTCAGGCATCCTACTCTGGGCCACTTTGCCTGAGGAAAGAGAATTCCAGAGGGAGGCTGAATGATTTTGGCAGAGCAGTCTCACAACAAGGAGTAGCCAGAGCAGGAAGACTGCTTAGCTGAGAAATCTGGGAAGGTCAGGAACTGAGCCAGATGCTTATCAAGGGGAAAGTTGATAGTGTTTTTGTGAACTGAGCTTTCAGCTGTTTCCCTGAAGATAATAATAGATACATCATGTTTGGCTTTTGGTGGAGATTTTTGAAAAGAACTCGTATGGGTAGACTTGATTTGAAAACTTAAAAATAATTAACTAGCTCAGAAAAGACTGTTGTATTAAAAGAAAACAACAATTCCCATCAAACACCTCCAATTGCCCTGATGAGAATGATATTGAAAGAGGGCCTGAGTCCTGACTTTAATTCTACCCCTGGCTCTGGTTCTGTCCAAGTCTCTGTGATTTTGGGCAAGTGTCTTCATGTCTCGTGGCCTCGGTTCTTTCCTCTGTGACATGGGTATTATGGCACATCCTCTACCTACCTCTGATGACAGAGTCTCTGCAAGCACTTTTGAAACAACAGACCGAAATTCCAGTTAAGTACTATAGTAATATGACTTTTAGTGTTTAAGCATCAAAATTGAATGAATGAAAAAGCATTTATTTACTTTCTATGGGCAGGAACTATGCTAAGTGCTGAGGATACAAATAGAAGTTAGGTGAAAGTCCTTGCTCCCAGGGAGGTCAGACTCAAACTTTGGAAGAGAGAACATGAAAGAAAGTTCAGCTGTGTGGAGGATAGAGGCTCTGCAGCAGGGGGATTGGCAGCAGGACCCAGGGCTCCATAGTTTTCATCAGTAAGTCACGTGGGGGTGAGGCAGGCCGGGTGTCCAAGAGGCAAAAAGTCTTGGTAGTCTTTCATCTGATAGGAACAAGCAGGATGGGTTACTCCAGCCTCATCCAAGCCTTGTGTGCAGTCAAGCTAAATGGGTTCTGGGTAACTATGGGAGGGGATGAATGAAACTCAGCCTCTTTGTGACTGGAAAAACCAAGGGGACTGAAGAAATAGATCCAAGCTGTGGCTCCCACACCAGTGACTCATGTGTAGAGGTTTGCCACCTGTCTGCCCAAGTTGCCGCTAGTTTTATTGATCCTGAGCTTTATTCTCAGGCTGTCCAGTTGAGTTTTTTAGTTCCTCTTTCACCTCCTTTATGATCTCCTTTGTTTAAGGTTTGGGCAGTGTCCCTGAATGAAGTATTCTCTTATGTCACTAAGTGAATGATAGAGGGATTTATGATCCAGTCCTACAGCCTGGCATGTGGCACATTTCCCTCACAGTAAGCATGCTAAGCTGTCTTTGTGACAGGACCAGAGAGAGAGAGAGAGAGAGAGAGAGAGAGAGAGAGAGAGAGAGAGATCGCTTTTCTCTCCTCTCTCCCTCATTTAAACCATTAAAAAAAATCCCAAACACCAAAATAAAAATCAAACAAACAAAAACATACTTGAGTTACTTTCAATTCTTTTTGACCAAATTGGGTCATAAGTAGGACCAGAAGAGAGTGACCATCATCAGCTTAATTTTAAAGATCTGTTGTCTGAAGTCCTCTAAGACAACTTTTCCTTCAACTCCAGAAACATGTTAAATGCCTCTTATATGCAAGACTCAGCCTTGTTCTGAAAGGTATCTTCCCCTCCTTACCTTATACTCTTTGAATCCATGGCCCATACCATGAGGAGAAAAGGGCCCTTTCAGGGCTTGCCCCCATCTTTAGATTTCTCCCGCTCATGTCCTACGTGGTGCACCTCAGCACAGTCCAGAGGTCCCATTTTTGCCATCCTCTCTTCAGGTCCCCACCCGCCCCCAATCACCACAGAATTTGCAGTTGCAGCTGTGATTAGGATAGGGGCTGGTTTCCTGGACTTGCTTCTGTCTTTGTTTTTCTCCCTGCCCCAGACTGTTTTGGGGCCAGACTTAGAATTGCAGCCATTTTTGACCAGTTTCCTTACAATTTATATCCTGGGGCAGACAGATTGCAGCTACTCTAGTTAAAAGTGAGGCAAACTGAGTTCTGTAGGATGCATCGGTTGGCCTGTTATTTCTGTAGTGCAGTGGACAAATATTCCCCCCCCCCCTTTTCCCAGAGCAGTAGTTTTTTTCACAGAGGACAATACACTACCCATTTCACACCTCAATATTTCTAGTGAAAATGTAAATCTATCTCTGCTTTGAGTACCAGACTCTGTTTCCTGAGACATGACCCACAGAGAGAGAGAGGGTGGTCAAAGCTCCCTGGAGGAGGCGTTCTAGGCCAGACAACAGGTTCTATGTGTATCTGAGCTGTTCATCTCTCCCAAAATAGCCCATTTGAAATGCAGCTTTCCTGGTTCATCATTTTCTCTTCCTCCCCATCCCCCCATCCGATCTGGCCTTTCCTCCTTTGGCTTCTCACAATAATTCTTGTATTTAAGCATGAAATCCCACAAAACAGGCTTTTCTTTTAGTAAACATCATCTTTGCTCACACTGAATATGTCCCATTGCTTCTCTCTACCAGCTGCAGTTATCTTATAAAAGGGACCAGTGTCAGGTTGAAGTTAACATTCTATCCACTGTTCCTATTGTTCATGCAATCGCTTAACTTCCTTATAGCCACCTAACCTCTGACCTCCTGGTTTGCATCCAGAAGGTCCATCTGCATCTGCACCTCTCCCCAGCTTCTTTCTTCATTCCCAGTTTCTCTTTTTCCTCCTCCCTTTCCTTTTCTCCAGTTCTCTCCTCTTTTCTCCGTCCCTTTTTATTCTCTGTAGCTCGAGCTGCAGTAACACAGCGACACAGACAGGCATGTCTTTGACCTATTAGGGCTAAGAAGGTTGTAGGACCTGGAGATTATAGTGAAGAGAGGTGTTGTGGTCTAGTGAGAAGTGGAGTGAACTTGGAATCAGGAAATCTGAGTCCTCAGAGTATGGTAACTCATAAATATTTGTGTCAAATGAGGAAGTTGAGTCACTCAGAGCTGAAGTTTTCTGTAAATGAAATAAGTTGGATCAAGTGATCCAAGATCTTGAGAATTACTGAATGGTAGAATTGGAAGGAGCCATAGGGATCAGCTGGTTCCACTTTCTTCATACTTCACTGATAAGAAACTTGAGGGTCAGTCAAGGAAGGTCAAAGGGCCAGGAAGTGGCAGGGTTGGGACATGTCCAAAGCCCTCCGAAGCCTTTCTACTATACCACATTCTTTAGTGAATCTCTGTTGAATGAATGCCAGACAAAGATGGTGGATAAAGATGTAGTGCTTACTGAGCCTAGTGTAATAGAAAGAACACTAGACTTGGAGTTCAAAGTCCTGTACTACTTCTAGACTCAGGTTTGCCATTTGCTCTAGGACTTTCATAAAACTGTTTTAGCTTCTGATAGACCTTGGGTGTCTCCTCAGAATAGTGGGATTAATAATACATGCACTGCACTGCCTGTATGTCACAAGGTTGTTATGAGGATAAGTTAGATCATACATACATATATGTAATGCTTTGCAACTATAAAACTATTAGCTTTAATTAAGTTCTTGGTAGAGTTCTAGAATATGCTATCAAAGGGATGATTAATGGACATCTAGAAAAGGAAATAGTAATTGTAAAAGAGGCAGTTATGTGGCCCAGTGGATAGAGTGCTGGGCTGGGAATCAGGAAGACTCATATTCCTGAGTTCAAATCTGGCTTCAGACACTTCCTAGTTGTGTATGATCCTGGGCAAGTTGCTTAACCCTGTTTGCCTCAGTTTCCTTATCTGTAAAATGAGCTGGAGAGAAAAATGGCAAACTGCTCCAGTATCTTTGCCCAGAAAACCCCAAATGGGGTCATAAAAGGTTGAATGTGACTGAAATGACGGAGCAACAATCATAAAAGAGCCAGCATAAAGAATTAGTCATAGTAGCCTAATCTTTTCTTTTTGATGGGTAAGCCTAGGGAATTCAGTAAAATTTACTAGATTTTAGCAAAGCACTTGACAAGTCTTTCATGCTCTGTTTTTGGAAAAGATGTTGAGATAGAGGATAGATCAGATCCTGAAGATCTGTCTTTTTAAATGATATTTTGACAACTATATTGCAATATGACTAGTTTCCTTTGTATGTTATCTTACACATTTGAAAACATTTGTCTGAGGTCCACAGAGTCCCTAGATTTCTTCAGACTGCCAGAAGGGTCCATGACACCCAAAAGAGGTTAAGAACTCTGGGCTAGGTTATGGTATAGTTTGGTGGAACTGATTGGATAGCCAGACCCAAAGTGTAGTCATTAATGGTTCGACATTAATTTAGAACTAAGTTGCTAAATGCCCCAGGGACATGTGCTTGATCCTGTGATGTTTAAAATTTTTATCATTGAATTGATTAAAGGCAATGCATGCTTATAAACTTGCAGATGAACATGAAAGTAGGAGGTATAACCGTGTGTTGGGCAATATAGTCATGAATCCCAAAAGATCTCAACAAGCCAGAATGTTGGGTTACATATGATACTATGAAATTCAATAAGGACAAAGATAAATTATTGCATGCAGAGTAGGGAAGGCATGGTGAGAAAGGAGTCATTCTGAAGAGGATCTGAGGGGTTTAGTGGACCGCAAATTTTAGATGTTCAAAGCGTGATATGGTAGCTAAAAATCTAATGAAAGTGGGTTCCATTGAGGGAGATGTAGTATCCAGGACTAGGGAGGTGACAGTCTTGCTGTTTTCTGTACTTGTCTTTATCAGACCACATCTGATATATTGTTTCTAGTTTGGAGTTCATGTTTTAAGAAAGACATTCATAAATGGGAAAATTTCTAGAGATGGACAACCAGGATTGTAAACGGTCTTGAGATCACAGCCATGGAAGAGGATCTGCTGTGCAGAAACTGGTATATTTAATATATATTCTGTCCTGGAGGACAGAACACTAGAGGGAAGATGATAAATCTTTCTGACTATTTTAAGGGCCATACTATGAAATCATACCTGGCTTCAGAAAGCAGAACTATAGGAGAAATAGAGACAGTTTTTGGCTTCAAATAAGGAAAAAACACTTTGGAGCTCTCTAAAGTGAACAGGGTGCCACAGGAGATAGGTGAATCCTCTTTCACTGGAGATCTTAATGTAAAAGCCATGAGTAAGTAGAGAAGATATGGGTAGAGAATATTCTTAATTAGGTATGGATTGGACTAGCTGGATGGTTTCTGACTCTTGGGGTTAGTTAATATTAATAATGATGATGATAATAACTAGTGTTTACATAGCACTTTATATATGTTAACTCATTTGATCCTACAATAACCCTGTAAGATAGGTGCTATTTATTATATGTGTTTTACCGATTAGGAAACTGAGGTACAGAGAGATAAAGTGACTTGTCCAGGGTCACACTATAATTTTTTTAAAATTAAATTTTATGTTTATTTTTAGTTTACACTATTCATTTCCACAAGATTTTGAGTTATAGATTTTCTCCCCATCTTTCCCCTATCCACCACCCCAAAACAGTGATCCCACTGTATACACCCTCCCCAATCTGCTCTTTCCTATATCCTCCCCTAACCCCACTCTGACTTTCTGGTAGGGCAAGATGGATCTCCATACCCCAGTGCCGGTATATCTTATTTCCCAGTTGCATGTAAAAACAACAACAATAATAAAGATATATTTTTTAACCATTTGATTTTAAAACTTTGAATTCCAGATTCTTTCCCTTCCTCCCTCATCACCCACCCTTACTGGGAAGATAAGCAATTCAATATAGGTTGTGTATGTGTAGTTACACAAAACATTTCCATGTGGGTATATTGTGGGTATATTGTGAAAGACATATTCCCTCCATCCTATCCCACCCCCCCATTTGTTTTATTCTCTACTTTGA
The DNA here is from genome assembly GCF_028583685.1 of Petaurus breviceps papuanus. Taxonomy (NCBI): domain Eukaryota; kingdom Metazoa; phylum Chordata; class Mammalia; order Diprotodontia; family Petauridae; genus Petaurus; species Petaurus breviceps. The sequence continues at coordinate 100,717,602 of NW_027186296.1, forward strand.
CCCTGTCCCTTTTCAAAAGTGTGTACTTCTAACTATCCTCCCCCCCCAACCTGCCATCCTCTCCATCATCCCCCCCTCATTCCCTTCCCCCCTACTCTCCTGTAGGGCAAGGTACCCGATTTTGGTCACACTACCATTTTAAGTAGTAGAGGTAGGCTTCAGACTCAGGTCTGGGGCTAAACTAGTGTGAGTAGAGAAGAGGAGGATTGTGAGTCTGTTTAGGAGGCAGAATTGACAACATCTGGCAATGAACTGGATAATGGTGGGTGTGAGTAAATCTGAAAAGCCAGGATGATTCTACTTTGCAACTTGTGTGGTTGAATGAATGATAGTGACCCTTCACAGAAATAAGGAAGTTTGAAAGAGAGGATTGGGTCTAAGGGGAAAGATAATGAATTTGGTTTTGAACATATTGAGATGCTAATGGAATATCTAGTTCAGTTGGAGAGGGGAAATTGGATAGAGGTCAGGAGAGAGATGAGGGTTGAATATGTAAATTTGGGAGTCAATTGACAAGAATATTTTTGGGCCTTTACTATATGGTAGGCATTGGGGACACAAAAACAAAAAGGAAATAATTCCTGTCCTCAAGGAGCTTATAGTTTAGCCAGGGAGAAAATTGATCATTGAATCCATGGGAATTGTTGGATTTCACAGGAAGAATGTAAAGTGCCTAGGACATGGTTCTATAGTATACACATGTAGCAGTTGAGAAATGAATGGTGATCCTTTAAAAGAAATAGAGAATTTGTCAGATAGTCTACTGAGATTTAGCAGTGTTGGGAAATGTCAGGGAGGAGAGAGTATCCAGAATCATGGTAGCCAGCAATGGGCCCTACAGAGAGGTCAAGGATGAGGAATGAGAAAAAACAGTGGATTTAGCAGCAAAATCATCAGCGGCCTTAGAAAAGGCAAGTTTAGTTAAGTGGAGTGGACAGAAGCCCAAAAGGAAGGGGGGAAGAGAAGTGAGTGGGAGGTGGTAAAGTGAGGTCAAGGAGGAGAGCCAGATTTTTGTGTGTGTGTGTGTGTGCAGAATTTGGCTGTGAAGGGAAGGAGAGATATAGGACAAGAGCCAGAGGGGATATTAGGGTCAAGAAAAAGGTTTTTTTTTTCTTCTTCTTTTTTTTTTTTTAAAGATTGGGGAGATCCAGACATGTTTAGGAATCAGGAAAGAATTTAGTGGATGAAATGAGATTGGAAATTAGGTCCCAACAGGGAGAGGGGACCTGAGGTTGAGTGTAAATTGAAATTGAATTGTCAAGAGTCAACATTCCTTTAACTGTCTGCAATACTTAGGGTGTACATAGGTCACCCTTAATTTCCCTGATGGGACCCTGTGACACATAGAACAATCTGAATGGATTGCTACCCTCACTAGGACAAGCTAGTATTTTAAAAAGAAATCAAACAAATGGAAGCCTCAAAACAGTGTTAAGTTTCCCAGAAGGAATGAAAACTTCGGGTGATTGCTTGGGACTTTTAGGCTCAGGAAGTCTTAACTTTTTCTTTTTTTGGTCAAATATTCCAGTTGGCAGGTTGGAGAAGCCTATGGACTCCTCAGAATAATGTTTTTAAATGCATAAAATAAAATACATAGGATTACAAAGGGAAAACATCCTTGAGGACAAGCTATCTAGACCCATCAGAATAAAGTTTGTCATTTTTTTTATAACTTAATAATATTCTATTTCATTCATATACCACCATTTGTTTATCCATTCCCCATTACTTTAATTCTTATTCTGCCACAAAAAAGTACTGTTAAAACTAATTTGGTTCCCTTGGAGACCTTCCTTTTATCTTTGACCTTGAGGAGGTTCTGACTATCTTTGGGGAGGGAAAGGAATTCAAATTTATATAGTATATTATGCTAACCATTTTTACAAATATTATCTCATTTGATCCTCATGACAACCCTTCGAGGGAGGTGCTGTTATTATCACTCCCACTTTATAGTTGAGGAAACTGAGGCAAACAAAGGTTGATTAACTTTCCAGGGTCACACAGCTGGTGTTTGAGGTCACATTCAAAGTCAGTTCTTCCTTCTTCACTCCAAGCCCAACACTCTATCCCCTGGGACAAGGATGCCTTTTTTTTTTTCAGTCTCTAAAACTTGCTGTTGAAATGAAAATGTATCCTTGGTAGCTAGTGGAGGGATATTGTGAAGAGACTGGGAACTGAAGGAATAAGGAATGAGCAGTGGAAAGCACTGGACTGGGAGACTTGGGTTTTAGTTCTGGTGTTGGAACTACCCTGCAGTGTAACCAACCAATCAATCAATAAACATATTTAGCATGTATCTACTGTGTATCAGACACTGTGCTAAACTCTTGGAGGTACAAAAAGAGGCAAAAATAGTCTCTGCTTTCATGGAGCTTATAATTATATAATTATTAATAATTATATGAGAAAGCCACATTACTTTCGAGCCTCCCTCTTTTCTTCATCTGTAAAATGAAGGGGTTGGATTAGATTATTACAAAAGTTCCTATCGATTCAAACATCCTCTTATTGACTAGATCCTACTAATCCACGCCAGCTAGTCTAGGTCAGGGGAAAATAGTGGAGTGGTCCAAAGACCTTGGAATAGGAAGAAAGGGGTAGGATTTGAAAAGAAGAGGTAGAGGAAGAGAACTGAGTGGCTCAAAAGTGCACAGGCTAGAATCACCCAAGGATCAAAGTCTATGGAGGAGTCAAGATGTCATAGAGTTGGTGCCAGGGACACTGGGTGGGTTGGGAAGGGAACAGGCTATGATGTCAAAGTAATTTGGATCAGAAGGTAAAAGAGTGGACTTTGGACCGAAACGAGAAAGAACCTTGAGGACTCACTGAGAGTGATGAGAGGTAGCATATGGTTATTTGGTACTTTTAAGCCTGAGCCATCATCTGTAGTAGGAGTGGTGTGACTGAGAGCTTTGAACCCCAGGTAAGAATTCTGCATCTAAGGAGCGGCTAGGAGGCGCAGTGAATAGAGCACCGGGCCCTGGAGTCAGGAGGACCTGGGTTCGGATCTGGCCTCAGACAGTTAACACAAAAAAATAGCTGTGTGACCCTGGGCAAGTCACTTAACCCCAATTGCCCTCCAAAAAGCAAAAAAAAAAAAATTCTGCATCTATTCTTTAACTTCCTATTGATAATAGCCCAGATTCCTTCAAAAGCTGCCTAGTCAAGTTGTAATGGAAAACAATACAAAAAGAAGTCATCAGGAGTGGGAAAAGGCTGACACAACAGATTTTTAAAAATTTTCCCTAAAAAGGTTGAAAGGGGGGCAAGATAGGTGGTGAAGTGGATGAGCCTGAGGTCAGGATCATCTTCCTGAGTTCAAATACTGCCTCAGACACTTACTAGCTATGTGACCCTGGGCAAGTCACTTAACCCCTTTTGCCTCAGTTTCCTCATCTGTAAAACAAGTTGCAGACGGAAATGGCAAACTACTTCAGTATCTTTGCCAAGAAAACCCCACCTAGAGAGTTGGACATAACTAAAAAAAAAATGACTGAGCTACAATGAAAAGATTGAGGACTTAGACATACCCTTGGGCTATACAATTAAGGGATAATTGACAATTTAGAGAGTTTCTTGCTAATAGGTAAAAGTCCACTTTGCCAAGGTGCTGAAGTGAGTGAAAGGAGAAGTTGGGGAGGCAAGTATTATGGATGGATTTAAAAAAAAGTCTGACTGTAAAAGGGCGGATAGGTTGGGATAAGGGTAGGGTCTGGTGAGTGCTTTTTAATGACACTAGAGACCTAGGCAAGTTTGTAGGAAGCAGGGTTGAAATGCCTAAAGGAATAGGAGAGAATGGGACCAGGGGAAAGTAATAGGTATATAATTACAGAGAAACATAAAGGACCAATATGTTTCCCTTCCTAACTTCCTGCTCTTCTTCCCATTCTTTCCTTTATTCTATAATACTTGCAAAGACTTGATATTTCATCAATGTGAGGACTTCTCTGCACTATAGTAGCCAATCTTCATGGATTGCCATGGCCAGAAATCTTCTTTATTTGGACTCTGAGGATGTATCCTTAATCTCAAGGTCACCTTCCTTGCCTTGGAGTAAAAGTGCAACGTGTGTGTTATTTCTTCTAGAAGCACACATTCATTTTCTGATTATCAAACCACTGATTGCTTTTCCTTTATGTGCAGAATGCTTTGGGTCTTAGGCTTAATCTAAATCAATTTAGAATTCAAACAAAAATATTCCACATAAAACTCTAGGAGTAGGAGCCTTGTCTGTAGGATTGACATTGATGAATTTATGTAGTTGACTGATAATTTATAATGAAAAGAGAAGAATCCTCAGTGCTTTCCTCAAAATGAAAGCTAGCAATTAATAAATTCAAAAGACTTAGACAACGTGGGCGGCTTAGCTTATTATGTTGGATCATTGGAGCTCTCCCTAGCAGTGGGGAGTTTAAAAATCAGTAACCACAAACATATGTTTATGTGGTACATGATGAGAGTTTTCCCCATCCAAAATGTTCAGTTGCTGCTTAATGTTTTGCCATAGAACAAATTGTTAGATGCTTTCTATTAATAATAATGACGACATTAGTCTTTCGTCTAGATTCAGAGTAATATTAGCTCTTATAATCATTTAATATTTCATCATCTCCTTGTTCTGTAGGTACTTACTGTGATACCTCGAGGGAGGGATTCATGATGTTATTGTTTCAGCTACTTCTTTCTTGGTTTAGATTGTAACTCATCCTAGATACTTTGTTTCCCAGCTCCAGGCATTTTCACTGACTGTCTCCTATGCCTGGAATGCTCTCTTTCCTCATCTCTGCCTCTGGGCTTCCCTCAAATCTCCGCTAAAATCTCAGGTGCTATAGGAAGTCCTTTCCAGCCGCCCTTAGGACTGCCCTTTTCCCTCTGAAATTGCCTTACATCTACCTTGTATACACCTTGTACATACATAGTTTGCATGTTGTTTCCCTCCTACTTGGAGCTCCTTGAAGGCAGACTCTGTTTTTATCATTCTTTTCATCTCCGCATTTAGCAAAGCAATTGGAAAGTAGCAGGTGCCTAAAAAATGCTTTTCAACCAACCGACTGAAACTAGAGTCCTTTCTCTATGTGGCTACCAGTGTGACCCTTGGCCTGTCCAGCCATTGTCACTTAACTTTTGCTCTCTAACTAGCACATTTCCTTTTCAAATCATGCATTATCTCTTATGACTTTTAAAGCATCTCTCACCTTCAGGTCTTCTAGGGGCACTTAAAGACAAAGATACAGTTCTTGCCCTCCACTTGGACATTCCATTAATAATTACATGATGTGATATTGACTCAGGTCTAATCAAAAGAGTGGAGGAAAAAATGGGGCTTTCCCTTTGTGGGGATATCTCTCTATACCCACAAAATACTTCTTTTCGGCCACCCCCTCTCCTGTGTGTGTTTTTGTGTATTAGAATGTAATTTCCTTGAGAACAGGAACTGTCTGTCCTCCTTCAGCCGATAGCACAGTGTTTGGCATATAGTAAACTCTTAATATATGTCTTTTCATTCATTTGTTCATGAAGGATTCCTTCTTCCTCCCTGCCACCCTTTAAAAAAAAATTAGGTTTCTGCTATCTTCATGGATGGAGAAGGTAGATTTTGTTTCTCTACTAAAAAATCTACCCTATTTCCTAAAGTTTACAATTGTTTGGAGTGCTCATTAAATCTGGTTATTATTATTATGATATAAAACTGGGTTTCTTAACATTTTCTCTAACACAGACTACCTCCCCTCTGCCTGCCCTGGCAGTCAGTGGAAACTAAGGCACCCTTCCTCAAAATGATGATTTTAAATGCACAAAAAAATACATTATAGGGAAAATGAATTATATTGAAATGGGATTATCAAAGATTTTTTTTAAAAGCTCACCAATTCATGACTAAGAACCTCTGATCTAAACTAATGATGATAATAGCTGCTTTTTCATTTCATGCTTTGCAAAATATTTCTCATACAACAAGTCTCTGAGATAGGTGAGAAAAATAAACTGCAGCTCAGGAAAAGTAGGTGACTTACTGATGTACACACTCACTGCTAGTTAATGTTAGAGCCAGAATAGGAGCTCTGGTCTTTTTGATTCCAGACATCCAAGCAATTCTCTTTCTACCTTATCACAAATTGATAGTAGTTGTGATGAAAGATAAATTTTCCTGTACACAAGGCATCATTAGTATTTTTTTTTAAGTTCAGAACAAATAGAAATATATCTGTTATGCTGCTTCCTTATAAAAGGCATTGACAACCTAGGCAAAAGGGTTTAAGGCAGGGCAAGAGACAGTGTGGTCTGCCAAAGAGAATTTCTTAAGGCACGCATCCGATTCTGCAGTACTCTAGCTCAATAAACTCGTGGCTCCCTGTTACTTCTGAGTCAGAAACAAACACTTTTGTTTTTTTTTTTTTTAAACCTTTAACAACCCAGTTCCAACCTACATTTTTAGCCTGTTTCCCCTTCTTGATCTCAATGGTCCAGTCACATTGGCCTCCTTTTTGTTTATCACTCACACAAAGCAGGCTGTCTCTGGCCCTGTCCCTTGCTTTCTCCAAGTTGTCTCCCATGCTTGGCATGTACTCACTCCTTTTAGAATCTCTGGTTTTCTTCAAAGCACAGCTTAAGAGCTACCTTTTATAAGAGGCAGGGTTATAGTTCTGGCAGGATAGAGATCCTTGTGGAGATGCCCAGTAGGTGGCTGGAAATTACAAGACTAAATTTTGGGGGAAGTGCTCAGGGCTGGAGATAAGGACGTAAGCATCAATTGTATAGAGGTGATCCTTGAAGCCCTCTCTATTCACCACCCCGAACCCTAGCATGGGCTCAGACATACCACAATTCTCTTGACACAGTTTCCAAAGGGAAAACAACCAACAGACTGCCCAAACCCACAGGAGACATGCATCCAGGGTGCCTCACTACAGTGAGAGTACTGCCCTGACATGCCTCCAAGCCACATCTGACTGCTGCTTTGTTCACTTCACCCGGGTCTCTCTGTAGACCCCAGACTTGGAGTGGCCACCTTTGTCCAAAGATGCTGCAGTAGCAGCCCTTCTGTCTGCTTCGTTAAAAACCTTAGCTCCTGGAACCATGGGCAGAGAAACCAGTGTGAGCTGAGCTGTCTCACCTTAGCTGCTCTCTGTTTCCAGGACATGGTGGTGGAAAGCTTGCCAGGGCAGTTTCCAATGCTTGATTGCTTGATTCCCTTTCTTCTTTCCTACCTCTAAGCCTTGTTCTGCTCCCTCACCCACAAAGAGACTAATGATGAACAAGACATAGATATAAATGTTAAAATTATTAAGATATCCCAGCTTCTGGCTACATGCTAGGAATCCCCCCCAACGTCCAGACATAAGATGAGGAAACTGAAGTCTGGAAACATTAATTGACTTGTCTTCCTCTTCAGCTCTAGGAAGTTTATTTTAGACAAAATGTTACGAGTTCAGTCACAATCAGTCTGAGCCCCCAGTTAGGAAAATTCCTAGCATGTAGGCAGAAGTTGGGCTTTCTGCCTAACTTTAACATTTATATCTATGTCTTGTTCATCATTAGTCTCTTTGTGGTTGAGGGAAAATCCAGTTTACTGGAAACATTTGAGTAATGAAACAGCTGATTATATTGCAGTGTCTGTGGATACACAGATATAAGAAGGGAAGAAGAGGAAAGAGGAGATATTTTTTTGGATTCAAGCCTGGGTCTTCTTATAGGAGATTCTAGTAGAATCTGTGATCTTTGATATATCCCTTCTCTGGCACATCTTAATCCTACTTTTGATCCTCAAAGGTGTGCTGCAAAGTCACATGCTCTAATTTATGTCATTCCTCCTCCTTCTAGCTAACTGCATGGAGTTTTTCTGGGATGCATGCTGGACCCAGAGAAAATGTACAAATCCTCCAACTTGTTGGAATTTAGACTTCATTTCTGACCTCATTTCTCCTCATCCAATGGCTTTCAAAAACTTTTTCACATTTAATTTAAGGTAATTTGATTGATTGATATGTATTCTTTTTTTTAAGGAATTATTTTTTTCAGTGAGCTTTTGGGCCTCCTTTTCTATTTGGCCAGTACTGCTTTTAAAAGGCATTCTTCTCATTGGCTTTTTGGACCTCTTTTGCCATTTTGATTAGTCTATTTTTTAAGGTGTTATTTTCTTCAGTATTTTTTTGGGTCTCCTTTAGGAAGCTGTTGACTCGTTTTTTCATTATTTTCTTGCATCACTCTCATTACTCTTCCAAATTTTCCCTCTACTTCTCTTACTTGATTTTCAAAATGTTTTTGAGCTCTTCCATGGTCTGCAACCAATTCATATTTTTCTTGGAGGCTTTTGATGTAGGAGCTTTGACTTTGTTTGTCTTCTGCTTGTATGTTTTGATCTTCTGTCACCAAAGTAAGATTCTATCATCTGACTTTTTTTACACTGTTTGCTCATCTTCCCAGCCAAATACTTGACTTTCTAACTCTTTGTCAAAGTAGGACTCTGCTTCCAGTGGGGTTGGGGGTGTGGATGGGTATGCTGTCCCAGGCTTCAGGGGTTTTGTATCAGCTGCTTGATCCCCCACCATCTGTGGGCCCAGAGCACCGAAAGCAGGTGCTGCCAATGCCACCTCTACCACCCTATTCTTACCTTATAGTTAAGTTATCTGAGCTAAAATGGGGGGTTGACTTCAATCCTACCTTTAAACACATAAGCATTGTAACTGGAGTAGTTATCAAACACTGAACAAAACCATTTCTCTGAAAACACAAAACTTTTCCCCTTCATTCCAAATGATTTCAAAGTAAGTCAAACTTCTTTGGTTTAGTATTTTGCTATTAATTTTGTTTGACCCTGAAACATCAGTAAACACTCTTTTCTCAGTTCCTTGATGTTATGCTTTATCATCTGCTTGATAACACCTCTGCCAATGTTTATCAACTACCATATTCAGTAGTTTTTTTTTTAAAGTCTGAAGTTGGGCATTTGAAAGTTTTATCATTTAGACTGTTCTGTTCCACTATTGTTTCTTTCTGTAATAATTTGATATTATCATGTCCAATATTGAATTACGCACAGAAGTGTGCTGATCCAGTTTGAACAGGTTCTCTAGAATTGATTGTTAAATTTTCACCATGAGCATTTATGCCTCAGAAATCATCAAATACTACAAATCAGGCCTTGGTTTATTGTTTGTTTGTTTGTTTTTTTGTTGTTGTCTAGACTTAAGAAAGTGATGGAGAAAATGCTAAGAAAAAAAAATTGAGATTAAACTTAAAAGTGTGTCTTGGTATGTTTCCTTCCACCCTCCAAAGCCTGGTTGCTTAACATTAACAGCATATGCATGCCTCATTTCCTGTAAGGAGATGGAGCGGAGGATAAACATGGGAGTAGAATCTTAGAATGTTAGACTTGTCTTTTTCCTTAGAGATCATCTAGTCCCAACTACATGTTTTACAGATGGAGAAAATGAGAACCACATTTTGGCTTAGGCTACTCACTAACTTTCTTAGAGAGTTAGGGGCAGAGCTTGGCTAAGACTGGAGAGATGTACTGCCTCTCCAGTTAGGGCTGCATTTCCCAGTTGGAGTTAATTAAACTGATTCAGGCTACAGCAGTGAGATGTTACAGTGCTGGCCCAGGAGTCAGGAGGACTTGGGTTCAAATCCAGCCTCAGACACTTGCTAGCTGTGTGGCCCTGGACAAGTCATTTAACCTGTTCGTTTCAGTTTTCTCATCTGTAAAATGAGCAGAAGGAAATGGCAAACCATTTCAGTATCTTTGCCAAGAAACTCCAAATGGGGTCACAAAAAGTTGGATATCACTAAACAAGAATGATCACTAAATTTGGAGTAGTGAGGAGTTGAGGAATCACTTCAATTTGAAACAAAGCTCTTATACATACCTGGAGACATGTTCTAGGCTTCTTTTCTTGTTCATAAGTTTGTACTAGAATCACTAGATGATCTCTGTGTCCCTTCTAGTTCTATGCATTCTACAGAAGGGATCCCCTAACCTCCCCTCCCCTTTTTTTAAGCAATTGGGGTTAAGTAACTTGCTCAAGGTTACACGGCCAGGTGTTTCTGGGTGGGTGCTAAGTGTCTGAACCCGGATTTGATCCCCAGGTCATCCCGACGCTGGGGTTGGTGCTCTTACTCGCTGAGCCACCTAGCCGCCCCTCTAACTCCCTTTTTTGCCACTATGTTGGATTCTAGTGTAGCGCTTTAACAAGTATTAATGTGAAAACAAACAAAAAACCCAATATGAAGTGTATGAACTCAATCCTCATTCAGGAAGGCCTGGATGATGGAAGGATGTGGTTGTTGGAGGTATAGATGTCACAAAATTCCCCAAACCCTATGCCTTTTCTAGCAGTCTTTGGCCTTAGTGGAGTTAAACCTTCCTCCTTCTTTTCCTCAAGGAAGCAGGGCCTAAGAAAGCATCTCATGTACTTGCTTACAAATTTCTCTGGGTTAGTCTTTTTCAAAGCTTGTTTACAGAAGGAATATTTCCATTCCCTTTATTTATATTGCCCTCCAACAGGAGAATTTAAGTAGCTTGCAGATGGAATAAATGGAAATACCTGGAAAAAAAAAAGAGAGAGAGGAAATCGAGTCAGTCACAAGGAGCAAATGTGGTGGAACTGCTGGTTTCCTGGGGCTCGTTCATCTTCCTCTTTCTGCTTCATCTGGGTATGAGTTGTGAGCAGCAGGGGACCAGAAATCAGGAAACTTGCTGGACCTTGGCTAAATCTCTCTCAGTTCTGGGTCTCTTTTCCCATCTTTAAAATGGAAGCCATAACATTCACTCTGTCTGTATTTTAGTGCTCTTTTAAATGTAAAGTCCCTTAATATGAAAAAAACTTTGAAAGGCTAAAAAGTGTCACTTCAATTTCAAATTCTATTAATTGAACTTTTATTGTAGATCTTGTCTTGCATGCTTTTTTTCCAGGGGGAGGGGGGGAATATACTTTTAAAAATGTGATTTTAAAAGTAAAACAAACCAAAAAAAATTGAACAACCTAAATCCCCCCCCCCCGCCCCACTGTGAAAGAGTGACCTGTTTTGTTCACAGGGTCAGGCAAGAGGTGCTTGCCAATGAGAAGGTAAACTAAAAAGAGATACCACTTGGGTTCCTGAGAGGTGCCAGAGAGGGTTCTTCCCCCAAAGCAGGAAGATGTATACTGTGGACCCTGGCAGCAAAGCTGGGAACAATGACTCTTTGAGGAAACAATTCCCTACAAAGGTTGCTCTGTCGCTAGAAGAAACTGCTGATGTGCAGCTGGGATGACTCAGCAGCACGCCCAGATGTCCAGAGGTTTTGTAGGTATCCTAGCATCTCTCTTAATAGCTGCTCACAGCATAGCAATAAGGAGCAGTGACACACGGGTGCTAGTAGGAGAACATCCTACCCTTTTCCCCCCTGCCCCCAGTAAAAGTGATTGTGAAACTGAGAGTCTCTCTGGGAGGGAGAGAAGTGTCTGTCTATATTAAGATGGGATATTAAGTAGGGTCTTCAGTACTTTTTCAGATTTTAATTTAATTTTTCCTCCTGATTTTCATTTGTTGTCCAGCTCTTTGTGACCCCATATGGGATTTTCTTGGCAAAGAAACTGGAGTTGTTTACAATTTCCTTTTCTAGCTAATCTTACAGATGAGGAAACTGAGGCATACAGGGTTAAGTGACTTGGCCAGGGTCACACAGTAAGTGTCTGAGGCTCGATTTGAGCTCAGGAAGATGAGTCTTTCTGACTCCAGGCCTGGTGCTCTATCTACTGTGCCATCTAGCTACCCCAAATTTATGTATTTCCTATCTTCTTGGAACCATATCAGAAGCATTATAAACTTTCACCAGCCTTCTTATTTTTAGCTCATTTTCTTCCCCTAAACAGTGGTTAAAGGTAGTGGATGAGGTAGGGGCTACTAAAGGTATTTTGTTTTGCCCAAGTGAGTCTACAAAAGTTTGAAAGTTACAGGATAAGCAGTAAGGAGGCAGTAGTAGATGATCATAATTGTAGGTCATAGTTGCTTGTGGGAACCCCAGGCATCACATTCTTGTGGAGAAATGATAGAGAAGACAGAAGCCAAGAATAGCAGTTAAATTTAATAGAATTTGTTACCATATCAGAGCAGGATTCATTCCTCGAGAGCTGGAAAAGAACCTATTTGTGTTGAGAAGAATGTTCGGGGTATTGTGCTTAGAAGTACAAAAGATTTTTTTCTTCTTTGGGAATTTCAAAGACCTCAGCTGGTATTTTTGGCTGCTCGTATGTAACCCTTGTCTTCAGGCAGCCAAAGCACGGAATTGTTATATGTCTCTTTCCATTTCTGTTTCCAGGGCAGGAAGATCCCAACAGCTTGCGCCATAAATACAATTTTATCGCAGATGTCGTGGAGAAGATTGCTCCAGCCGTGGTTCACATCGAATTGTTTCGCAAGTATAGCGAGCATTGCACTTTTATATTTCCACAGGGACTTACACTCAATATACACTCTTCAGTTGAGAGAATGTTGTAGTTGAGTTAACTTTTGAGATTTAGCAAAATACTTAAGCACTCATTAAATATACATTATATATGTGTATGTACACACACATATACATACACAAATATCCTTAAAGGAAGACACATAAGGGTTTTTCAATTAGGAAGCTTCCCCATGTGATGTATAAAAAAAAAAACAAACCCACTGTCCTAGATTTTTTTCCCTGATAAATTTCTAATAGTTCTTGCCCTGGAAATTCCCCTAAACTTTGATTGTATGGGATTTTGTTTTAATCCATTAAAACATTGGAATAAAATTAGGTTGCTGTATTTCCAAATATTTAAAATCACAGTTATAGGAAATGTGTTAAAGAGCCAAGAATTTCATGGTTGGGTGATCTGCTTTGAGGTTCTGTGGGCATAGCTATTGATTCTGTGTTGCAGGCTACCCTTTTCCAAGAGGGAAATTCCGGTGGCCAGTGGGTCTGGATTCATTGTGTCTGAAGATGGCCTGATTGTTACCAATGCCCACGTAGTGACCAATAAGCATCGGGTTAAAGTAGAGTTGAAGAATGGGGCTACATACGAAGCCAAAATCAAGGATGTTGATGAAAAGACAGATATTGCGTTAATTAAAATTGACTACCAGGTGAGTTTCTTAAGCTGTAATTACTCCGTAACTGGCACATAATACCTTTCCTTTGAGATTTAAGGGGCGAGTAGGTTTGTGGAAGGGAATTTCTGCTGTCTTACGGGTCACATCACCCACAGTATGCATTTTCACAGTTTTATATAAATTGTTTAATGAGCCACCATGTTCAAGAAATTCATCAGTTGCTGGCCAATTCACTTTGGTGGGTTGGTTGTTGGGTAGCAGACCCGGTCTACTTCTCAGACCATCTTTGAAGTTTTTCCAGATTGGTAAAACCTCTGGTTTTATGCTTCACTACCATTGTTCTTTTGAATTTAGGGTTGTCTCCATGTCACAATGAATTATTGGTACAGTACCCTATAGTAGAACTGGAATTTCTGAAAGCCATTTATGCTCTAATAGTTCATATACATTGGCAGATGAGGTAGCCAGCTTTGCAATTGTCCTGCATGGATGCCAGATATCACCATCATGATTTTTGTTGTAGTATAAATCCCCATGTAATCTTATGTAACTGTTGATTTGCTTTTTTTTTTTTTCCTGTGAAAGGAAGGGGTAGATGTTAGCATTTGCCTTGAAGGACCACAAATTCTGAATTGGTTGGAGTCCAACTTATGCAGACACAAAAAGACTTGAGAATCAGGAGACCTAGATCCTAGCTCAAGGTCTTCCACTGTCTCTGAGTGAACCTAGCCTCTTAGAGCCTGTCTAAGAGGCTAGGTTCACTCAGAGACAGTGGAAGACCTTGATTCAATTTCCTCATCTGAAGAATGAGGAGTTTGGACTGGCTCCCCTTCCAGCTCTATCAGGCTGTGATTCTATGGCTTAATGTGTTTGGGGAATGCTTATATCTCCAGAGGGAGTACATGATGTAACATTCTTTGAGCAATCATAGTACTTGGTGGTCTGGGTTCTGTATCAAATGAGAAATTAGGCACTTGATAATAATAGTTAGCTTTTATATAGTGTCTACTATCCTTTGCTAAATACTTTACAAATATTATATCATTTGATCATCACAACAACTCTGAAAGGTAGATGCTATTAATTGCCCCATTTTACAGTTGAGGAAACAAATGTTAAATGACTTGACCAAGGTCACACAGCTAGTAGTTGTCTGAAGTGGCATTTGAATGTAAGTCTTCCTGACTACAGGCCCAGCACTCTATCCACTATACCACGCAACTCAGGGGTGGGGAACCTGTAGCCTCGAGGTCACATGTGACCCTCTGGGTCCTCAAGTGTGGTCCTTTGACTCCAAACTTTACAGAACAAATCTGACCTAATTGTTCATTGAACAATTTGAAAGCCAAATTGAAACTAAGGGAAGATTGAGATCACTACCAACAGAAATCGTAGTCATGGGTCGGGAAAGGACACTAAAAGCCCCTCGTAATTGCATTCAGACTTATTCTGGATGCATCCACAGTAGAGTCTAAAACATTCAGGAGGGGGGCAGCCAGGTAGCACAGCAAGTAAGAGTACCAGCTCCAGTGTCGGGATGACCCGGATCAAATCCAGGCTCAGACACTTAGCACCACACCCAGAAATAACTGGCCGTGTAACCTTGAGCAAGTTACTTAACCCCAATTGCTTAGGGGCAGCCAGGTGGCTCAGCAAGTAAGAGCACCAGCTCTAGTATCGGGATGACCTGGATCAAATCCGGGCTCAGATACTCAGTACCACACCCAGAAATAACTGGCCGTGTAACCTTGAGCAAGTTACTTAACCCTGATTGCTAAAAAAACCACACACACACACACACACACACACACACACACACACACACACACACACACTTTCAGAAGGGTGGAGCCTTTTCTATTCCCTACCATTAAAAAAAGAAAAAAACGACATTGGAAAATTTCCCTCTAGAAATGATATCATGGGCTGTTTTGTTAAAAATGTAAAATCCCACTTGAATTGTGTATCTTTTAAAAAATTATCTTTCCCCAATTGCATATAAGAAACAATTTTTAAACATTTGAATTCTAAATTCTCTTCCCTCCTTCTTCCTTCCCTTCCTCTTTCCCTCCTTCTGGAGACAGCAAACAACTTGATATAGGTTACATGTGTGCAATCATGCAAAACACATTTCCATATTAGTCATGTTGTGAAAGAAAACACAGGCCAAAAAAAAAGCCCATGAAAAAAATAAAGTGAAAATAGCATGCTTTGATCTGTATTCAGACTGCATCAGTTGAGTTGAAAAACATTTTTCATCAAGAATCCTTTGGAATTGTCTTGGATCATTGTATTACTGAGAATAGCTAAGTCATTGAATTGTGTATCTTGAGTTTTTATGTTGTATTTACCTTAAAGGGCTATACAGATGTGAGCTGCTGTTATTTATAAATGTGGCTGTTTCGGCAGATTGGCAAGAGACACATGCTTTATGGCTGATTTTAAAAAAGAAACAAAAATCTGTGTAAAGCAGGCTCACTCTTTCTGCCACTTTCTTACCACTAGAGTGGGATAGTGATCTGGCATAGATGCCATAGATGCCTCTCAACAAAATCAAACTGTCTGTGAAGTTGCTGCTAATTAGTGAGGTGATTATGGATGTGTGTCATCTATATTTTGTACATGTAGTATCTCCCTGGATGGAATATCAGATCCTTGAAAACAGGGATGCTTTAAATTTTGTCCTTCTGCCTGGCACATAGCAGGAATTTATAAATATCTGTTGATTGAGTTGGTGGCAGTAATTTGTAGTAACAATAATATCTATTATTGCAAAGTACTTTTCATATGTTATCTCATTCATTTCTCACAACCACCATGGGAGGTAGGTAATGTGCTCATCCTCGTTTTAAAGATGAGGAAGCTAGGACTGAGGGAGGTCAAGTGACTTATTTTAGACGGTTGGGTGGTGCAATGGAGAGTGAGTCTGAGAGTGACTCATCCTTCTGAGTTCAAATCCAGCATTAGCCACTTACTAGCTGTGTCACCCTGGGCAAGTCATTTAACCCTCTTTGCCTCATCTGTAAAATGAACTGGAGAAGAAAATCGTAAACCACTCCAGTATCTTTGCCAAGAGAATCCCAAATGGGCTCATGAAGATTTGGAATTGACTGCCAATATCTGAACGAAAAGTATCTGAGATTGTATTTCGACTCAAGCTTTCCTGCCTAAGGTCAATACTTTATCCACCAAGTGGCCATTGATTAGTTTTGATTAGTATTCCTGTATCTTCTGTTTCTCCCCATCACAGAGAAATAGAATCCTAACCTTTGCTCATTTGGTTTCGGGTAATTGAAGATAGTTTATTTAGCAATTTACTTCAGGCACTGTGACGAATTGTGTTTCTATCATACTAAACTGTTAGGAATCTTATTGATTCCTTTCTACCTAATCAGAATTAGATTGAGAATCACTTTTTGGGGGGGTAGAGGTCCCCACCTGTGATTTCATTGGTGGTGGCAAATTTCTGTGAAAACCTCCACTACCATAACTGTTTTCTCAATATATAGGCTTAAAGAATTGTCAGAGGCACTAAGAGGTTAAGCAACTTGTCTGGTTTGACACAGCCAGTATGTGTCAAAGATGAGACTTGATTCCAATCTTTCTAACTCCAAGGTGGAATTCTCTATGTAAGGCACCATTATACCTGTCAAGAATCACTCAGTCCTTTGAAAATATGGATGTTTTCTAGGTGAGGCTAATACTCCTAGACTAGCATGCAGACCAGGAATACCATAGATATTCAAAAAAATTAAAAGATGCCAAGATGTCTTCAGGGTGCCTTTGAAATATTCATTAACATTTTAATTAAATTTGTATTATGACCACTCTACTAGATTCTGAGAAAGGAAGGTGGTAGTTTCAGTCAGCCAATCAATAAACATTTATTAAGCCCTGTCTCAGGCACCATGCTAAATTTTGAGAAGAAGAGACCTAATAATCTATCATGTTCCTATTAGTCTTTCCGTTTCTTTTTTAAAAAGTGTTTACATTAGAAGCATTTATACTTTGCTCCCACTTCCTGAGGGAATTCTTGTAACAAAGTAAAATAGTTAAGTAAAATTAATAATACATGAAATAATAATAACAATAATAATAATAATAATAACCTTGTCTGTTGTCTGAAAGATCATACAACATCTCATATCCCACTTCTCTGTTAAAAAATGAGCAGGAATCTATTTTCTCTCCCTCCATCTCACTGGGGGAGGGGAAACAAATTTTTCATGACACAAATGCATAGCCAAATAAAACAAATTTCTGCAGTGGCTTTATTCAAATATATATATATATATATATATATATATATATATGTAGATAGATAGATATAGATGGATATGTGTGCGTGTATCTATCTATCTATTTATCTATCTATATATATGAAATTTCATGCCCTAAAACCATCACTTCTCTGTAAGGGATAGGATGTTTTGTTATCTTCTCAGTGTCATCATTTATCCTTTGTTTTTACCTCAATCATCTTCACTGCTAGTCCATCTGCAATAGTGTACAATATGGAAAAATATTTTATGTGCAATATTGAAAAATGAGATGACAAAAATCTACATCTTCTTTGTTGTAACCTCTTCATCCACCTTAGGTCTTCGTTATTGAGCATTTTTAAAAAGCACCTACTATGTGCCAAGTACTGTCTTGGATGCTAGAGACACAAAGACAAATGGAGAAAGTCTTTACCCTTAAGGAGCTCACTTTATCAGGGGAAGAACATGTACCCACAGAGATAAATACAAACACACACCCACGCACTAAATCTAAGGTGGAATCAAGATAGTATATGGTATGAGCAGTGGGGGAGCTCTGGAGGGATTTCATGTAGGAGATGGAACTTTAGCTAAGTTTTGCAGAAAGCAAGGCATTCTGAGAGGTGGAGGTGAGGAGGGAGGGCGTTCTGTGGAGATGGGAGCCGGAATATCATGTCCAAGGAACTCTGAAGTTGGATAGTTGGGCTGGAATGTAGGAATAACTAAAAGGGAGTGATATCTAATAAGCGTTAAAGGTAGGCTGGAGCCAGACGGTAAGGGGCTTTAAATGCCAAACATTCTTCCATAGTTGGACCAAACTTGGACTGAGTGTCTCTTCAGAGCTCTCCCTGAATGGATTCTGACCCCAGGAGAATATTAGTGTGAGGTTTGCCCTGTAGGTCAAGTCACTGAGTTGTATGTTTGCTGGGTGATGGTAAAGACGCCTGGGATATGTCTCAGTGACAGACAGATGGGAGAGCTGCCTGCAGTGATCAATTAATCCCAAGGCAATATGAAAATTTTAGGAGAATCTTCTGACCCCGTCACTGATGCCAATGTATCTTGGAAGCCGGCCTTTTGTATGGTATTTGTGATGAAGTAAAGATGAGAGTTTGAGTATATTTAAGTTGGAAAGGTTAGTGTTTGGTTTGAGTGGTTGTACAAGCAGAAAGATGGATTAGTTAGTGAGGAAGCTCTAGAGGGGGTGAGTTCATGGTGGGGTTGAATTCGTGGGTGTTGGAGAGGGATTAAATATCTGTGTTTGGGTGAGGATCCCTGTGTAATTTGGGGGTGCGTTTTGTAGCTGTGCACCCCTGGATTGTGTGTTCAGAATGTGTTAGTAGTGAGTCTAGAGTTATGGATAAATAGAAGGAATAGTTTCTAGGGGTGGGAATATTACGCCTCCTGCTTATATAGGTGAGAGAGGCTATTTGGCCCTAAGTATTGATCCCAGTTGTCCCAATTCTGGAGCTTCTAGGTGGCACAGTGAATAGAGCACTGGGCTTGGAATCAGGAAGATCTATCTCCCTGAGTTCAAATCTGGTCTCGGACACATTTTAGCTATGGGACCTACGGCAAGTCATTTAACCCTGTTGGCCTCAGCTTCCTCATCGATAAAATGTGCTGGAGAAGGAAGTGTGGTACACCATTTTAGTATCTCTGCCAAGAACCTCCCCCCCCCGCCCGAAGAGGTCATGAAAAGTTGGACATGACCAAAACAACTAAATAACAAGAACAAAATTGATGCCAATACATCTTTATTTTTGAAGAGATGATCACAAAATACCGGCAGATAGTATCTGATTGGCACAGTTTTGAGCCCCTGGTAGTCTCTGGCACAGTTTTGAGCCCCTGGTAGTCTCTGTATGGGACAAGAGAGTGCTTGGGGGTGGTTAGGTGGTGCAGTGAATAGAGCACTGGCCCTGGAGTCAGGAGGACCTGAGTTCAAATCCGGCCTCAGACACTTAACACAAAATTAGCTGTGTGACCTTGGACAAGTCACTTAACCCCAATTGCCCTACCTTCCCCCCTCCAAAAAGAAAAAAGAAAAATCTTAAAAAAAGAAAGAAAGAAAGAGAGAAAGAGAAAAGAGAGTGCTTGGTGGGGAAAGGATGTGTGGATTCTGGGACTAAGCACGACAGTGTGAGAGTCCAAAGGTAACTGTGACTGCCTCTTTCAGTAACAGCACATAAAACAAAAATGAGCAAAAGCCACATCTGAAATGCTGGGAATCCCTTGTTTTATAATCTCAAACTGTCCTATTGTCATAGAAACTACTCTTCTGGACAAGAGTAACTGAATTCAGTTCAGTGTGTATCTACTATGGGTAAGACTCAGTATTAGGGACTGGGATGGCACAGAAGGAAATGAGATTTGCTCTCAAGAAAATCATCTGTTGGGAAGGATAAAACAGGAGCATAAAAAAGCAAATACAAAGTAATTTCAGAGGGATTCACCTGAGGCAAAATCCAGAGGGACTTAAACTGGACCTTTTGTAGGGACTAGGAATTCTAAGAGGAGATGATGAGGGAATGTATTCCAGAGGCCTTTGCAGACAAAAGGCAGCAGATTGAGTTCAGGGAACAGGTAGCAAATAGGCCAGTTTGGCTGATGCCTAAGAGTGTGAAGGGGAATAATAGGAAATAACTCTGAAATGGTAGGTTAGGGCTGGATTTTGGAGGGCCTTAAATGCTAGGCTGAGGAGTTTGCATTTTAGCCCAGAGGAAGTAGAAAATCAATGATGATTTCTGAGTAGCTGAATGACATGCATGCTCAGTCCCATGTCATTTGGAAGCTCTCTATAAAGGGCGGGTCAGAGAGGGGAGTGAGCCCAAGTCTGGAGACCAGTTAGGGGCTTTTTCACTAGTACTAGGAGATTAGGGTCTGAACCTGGATGGTAATTGTGTAAGAGGAAGTAATTTATCACAGCTACTAGAAAAACAAATCCAATGCACATCCTTATTGATACCTGTTTAAAAATCTCATTTCTAGAGAAACCCTGTTTAGGAAGAAACTGTTTATTCCAAAGGACCAGAAAAAATGATGCTGTAAATATGGTTTGCCTCACTCATCTAAGCTAACCACATCCTGTAAATGGGACCTGTGTGGTTGGTTGCATATCAGTTTTCTTCAGTCTCCTTTCCCAAATGCATAAAGTGAGCAGTGTTTTTTTTTTTTTCAGTTACCAGTATGTTCATGGAAGTGTATGCAGTATACTTATTATAGGTTCTGTCCATTAAGAAATGTCTTTCCTGAATCTCTAGGGAGTTCCCTCACACTGTAGTCATTGTAAGTAAAATCTTGACAACCACTTGCTGGAGATATTGTAGAGGAAATTTCCATATGGTAAGGAGTTAAGACTAGAATCAATCGAAGAAATATTTATCAAGCACATAATAAATGCCAGGCACTGTGCTAGGCATTAGTAATTCAAAGGCCAAAAAAAAAGTGAAATGATCTGCCTTCAAGGATTTTATAGTCTAGTCAGGGAGACAGCATGTACTTTCATGGGTATGTACAAAGCAGACATATGGTAATGGCCTTAAAGGCCCCTTCCAGATCCGGTGTTCTACTCATCTGGCTTTTTTTTCCTTTCTGCTGCTGCTCACTATATGTTAGAGGAGAAGGGTTTTTGTTGTTGTTTTTTTTTTTCCAGTTTGAAGCCCAAGTGAAAACTTGATCCTGCGGCCTGCTCTGGCATGTTCAGTCAGGGCCTGGAAGAGCTTGGCAGATGAGCCTTCATGTCATATTTCCGACCTGCCTCTTGCTACCCGTAAAAGTTTAGTCATTCCAGCATCATGCACACTAATGACATGTGCTTCGGGCCAAAAAAAAAAAAAGGGTGCCTAAAATAATGTGGCTTTTCAAAAATGCAATAGGAAATGAAAGAGGATATTGAAGTGTAGGCACTTACACAAAGGACTGCTTTTCCACTGACTAAACTGCTTTTCTGCTGATAGTGCTTGGAAGTAGGAGGGTAAAAAGACCTCATCCAGATTTTTCCTTTTGTTCTCTTGCTTCAGTAATGGAATTTTCTTGATGGGCTTGAAATTATTTCCCATTCTTTGTGGGAAGGGAGATCCCACCTTGATCAATAGGGATTGACCCTGGATCTGTGACTTCACTGGCAGAGAAAGCTCCTAGGGGACGAAACTGGTGCAAACAGGGCTAGGTGCCTTGGCCAGGGTCACGTAGCTAGTAAGTGACTGAGACTAGATTCGAACTCATGAAGAAGAACCTTCTTGATACCAGGCTCGAAGCTCTGTCCACTGTGTCACCTAGCTGCCCAATAGGTGGTTACTCTTAATGAAGAAGCAAATAGGGAAAATAATGAGATTCATTTCTCAATCGTGCCCTGTGATGTGAGAAGCAGAATCAAGGGACGCTGTAATATCAGTCAGTCAAATAGTCAATTTGTAGGGATCAGGGATTCCAAGAGGAGATGATGAGGGAATGTATTCAAGAGGCCTGCAGACAAAAGGCAGCAGATTGAGTTCAGGGAACAGGTAGCAAATAGACCAGTTTGCCTGATGCCTAAGTCAATTAGTCAATTAGTCAATAATCAGTTAATAAGCATTTAGTGAGCACTGTGCTAAGTTCTGGGGATACACAGAAAGGCCCCAAACAATCACTGATCTCAAGGAGCTCTAATGAGGAAGAATTAAGGGTCATGTGAGCCTTAATGAGACCAAAGTGGAAACTACAACATAGAGAAAAATCTTTCACTGACAGATGGGGGCTGGATGAGTAATGCACTGCTCCCAGCTCTTCTCTCTTCCATTTTCCTTATGGACACAACTCTTCAAACACCTCCTCTTTGCATTAGAGATGATTTATCACTCTGTGTGTGTGTTTTTCTGTCTTGTCCTGCATTAATTTTTCCATGCTCAAGTATATTAGAAGAAGCTTATCTTTTGAAGCTGTTTACACTTGAGGCTAATGTTCTGCTGCTGTCTGTCTGGACTTGTGGAAGGAAACAGGATGTGTTTAGGCTCCTTCTCCTTGCCTTTAGTCACAGAATAGTCACCTTCCTCTCTTGGGCTAGGAAGCGTCATTCACTGGGAGCAGCCAAGTCCTGCCCCAGGATACAAAACACATGTCCCTCTCATGCCTCAGCGGACATGGACCTCGGGGCAAGATTGTGCCTAACATTGAGAACTTGACCTGCAGGAAGCAGAGACAGCATTTCTGGTGTGCATGTCAACATTTTAATGGGCAGCAGCTTTGAGAGCAAACAAGTTCATCTTCAAGTATGTCCTGCTTCCAAATGTGCCTAACAGGAACCACTTGTGGAATTGGCAATTTATTAGCATTCATTCAAAGCCTTCTAGTGGAGAGCTTTCCCTTTTTTTTTTTTTTTTTTGCTGGTAAGCCATTCCAGGGAGATTAAAAAAGGTAGAAAACGTGTTCCAAATGAATGGAGAGGTATTGTTCCCCCAGGAATGCAGTTCTGAAGTGCTAGGGAGGTTCTGAAGGAGACAGGAGGGAAAATTTAGTGCAGGGGTTTCCAACCTTTTTTCATTTTTGTTTCTCTGGGCTTTAAGCCTTCCAGTATCTCCTGTTCAATACTATAAAAAAATGAATTCTAGATTTTGTCATGTATATGAACACAAGATAAACCTTCCTGTATCCCTTTTCAATATGAAAGGAAATAAATTCTAGAGTTACCATACCATATGAACACAAGATAAATCTTGTACCCCCATTCAATATTAAAGGAAATAAAAAACAAATATTGTACCTCCATTAAATATGCAAAAATAAGAGACAACCCTTCTTATATCTCTATTCAATATGAAAGAAAATCAATTCTAGAGTTTACCATGCATATGCATGTAAGAAATACAATAGAGATGAATTTCAATGGGATAATATAGTTATTTACCATGTATTCCCCATACCTCCTTGACAAACTTCTCATACCCAATAGGAGGGAGGAGAGAGGATAATATGTACCTTCAGGATGGGAACTCCTGAATTAGAGTAATTAGAATGGACTGTCTTATTCTGACTCAGTGATTTAACTAACTGTTGGCTCCACTCTATTTTATTTGGTAATGTTGCTTCTAGGGAGGGAGCAGGTGCACCATGAACATTCTTCCTCTTTTGCCCTTACAATACATACCTCTTCAAGGATTCTATTGGATTTTCTAAACTCATCTCTTTTAGAAGAATAGAATTCTTCAAACCTCAGAGCCAGTCTGCTTTAAACTTGGAAGTATCTTATCCATCCTCCTTGCTTTTCAGAAGGGAAAACTGAGGTCCAGACATGTGAAGACTCCCTCAAAGTCACACATTGAGAGAGGGGTATATACTGGATTAGAACCAGGGATTTCTGACTCTCCTCCCAGTGTTCTTTCCATTACATGGTGGTCATGGGGATTGATCATGGATGTGGCTTTGCCCAGAAGTGCAACAAGATTCCTGGTGTTTGGTGGCTCCATTGGCCCCATGTGGTGGTGCAGTTTCCTGTGGGTATTTTGTCCAGGTGCCATCTTTGGTGAGATTAACATTTGGCAAATAGCTGGATTGAGGCTTGTGTATTTTTCCCTTGGTGCGCATAAACTATGTCCCCTGCATCCCCATTGCCACCCTTGGTCATGTTTGAAGTGGCTGCTAAGAGGTAACCTCGAAGGTGGAGTGTGGTATTTTTTCAGAGGGCTGTTTCACTGTTGAGTCTGCTGGCGGTAACAAGGTAGAATGCCTCAAGCAGGCACTGGAAGTTGTGGGAGAAAAAGGGAAGTGAGTAAGGAAGGTAGAAGGAGAAAAGAAAATCAAGGCAGAAGAGGGCAAAAGGAAAAACTCTGCTAATTGACTTTATTGAGACAAATTATGCTTGTGAAATAGAGTAGAAATGGCTTATTGACTAGTGTTCACCAATGGGAGTGGCTGTGGCCCCTTAGGACTGATCCTTTAGAGAGATCACTAACAATGTATATTGGAGTGGGGGAAGGGAGATTGTGTTTAAAAGCCAGGGTTTTCCAGGTTCTGCTTATCGTTATAACTGCAACCTTAGTCTTTCTCTGTCAATATGATTGAGGCATGTGAGGAATGGGGACACAATAGTGACTGACTCCTCAAATTAAAAAGTCCAGAGAGTAGAAGGTACCAGTTAAATTCTATTTCCCTCCTCTCACATTGAAATTTCAGATAAGCATTCCTTTAGCCTTTGTAATCACAAGGGAAACATCTCTAGCCCCTCTGTTGAGTTTAACTGAAGTGAGAATCCTAAGGAAATTTGGCTTTTTATAGGGCCTTTGAGGTTTCTAATAACTTCCCATAAAGGAAATGTTTGTTTCAGGCATGCTCATGGACCTTAAATCATCCTCAGTAGTTCCCTTCTGCAAGACACCAAATCTCCTGGTGCATTCATTGGCTTTAGACTGCTCCAGATTTCACTGGTGTGGACGCCCCCCTGCTGTAATGCAGCTTACAACTTCTCTATGCCACTCATCTTGTGGGATTCTAGTCTATATCTTTCTGTAAACCTCTCAAGGATCTGCCCAGTGGACTGGAGGGCTACTTTGGGGGCACCAGGTACCAGGGCAACACTACAGCTCCCCGTCTATCATCCCTCTCTGGTGACACATGACTGCCTCATCTTTTCTTTGAAGTTAATTTTTGTGGATATCTCTTGTTTTTATATCACTGACATTTCCCAAATGTCCTTCTCATCCACCTTTTAGAGAGTCATCCTTTATGTCAAAGAAAACAACGAGAAGATAAAAATTCAGCAACTAACCAAAATATAAAAAATGTCTGATAGTATGTGTTCTTGCTTGCTCATAGTCTTCTACTTCTGCAAAGGAAGGGGAAAATACATCTTCATATTTCTTCTTTGGGGCCAGGCTAGGTCATTTGTTCCACTTTTTCTGGTCAAATTCTTTCTTGGTGATGTCTGCCTCTTATACCACTTCTTAAGGGAAAGTCATCATTGGAAGTATATGGTAGGGTCCTTCTGTTGCTCTTTGGGTCACTTATGGGCAGTAGCTAGAGTGCTACTCTTGGAGTTAGGGAGACCTGAGTTCAAATCCAGCCGCAGATACTAGCAGTGTGACCCTTGATAAGTCACAGACAACCTTTTTTTAGCTTAAGTTTCCTCATCTGTAAAATGGGAAGAATGATGATGATGATGATACCTAAGACACAGGGTTACTGTGAGGATAAAATGAGACATTACTTGTTAAACAGCTTGAAGACTTTAAAGCGCTATATAAATTATAAACATTGTCATTGTTGTTGTGATTGTGGTTGTGATTGTCAGTGTAGTGTTGAAATGGTCTGGTTGAATCATTCTCTTGATAACTCAAGAGATTTCTTGGATCTCTTTTGAGATGAAAATTCTTTCATTCAGTATTTGTTGTACACATTTGCTAAGCATTGGGAGGGGTATAAGGCTGAACAAAACCAAATTCCTTTTACTGTGAATATATGGAAAGACACGTGGAGTGGGGTGGTGTAGAGGAGACATTATTAGAAAGTTGTACTCTGGAAAAAAGATTTGTTCTGCTTGGCCACAGAGGGCAACAGGTAGGTAAATATTGGCTCACTACAAAGATAAACTTCCTATCAATTAAGAGCTGTCCATAAATGGAAAGTGCTGCCTCAGGGAGAAGTGAATATTCCAGCCTTGGAAGGCTTCAAGTGGGGGCTGAATGACTTTGCTCAGGGGCAGGAATTAACTGAACCGATATCCCTTCTAACTATCCAAATGGATGATGAATTTCCCATGAAGAGAAAGGCCACACTGTTGCCCAAGGGGCCATTTGCTTGTAAACCAGGCTTTCTACTCTTGTGTGGGCTAGTTCCTGCGAGACCTGGGAGGCCTGTGGTGGTGATTGGGATGGATGCTTGCTCCCAAGAAGCCCAGAGCTGCTTGTAGATATGGAAGGCTGTCTGGAAGAAACAGAACAGTTAAGACAGACAGGAATGAAACCTGGGTGATGGCTTTTGGTTAAGTGTGATTCATCTACCAGCCCATAGCACAGTCAGAGAATTCTCCTTCGCGAATTTTATTTTCAAAGGGAGCTTATGAAAGTGGGGAAGGGGGGGTGCACATGGGAAATTGTTTCTAAGCAGATTTCTAAAATCAATTGACATGTAATGTAAACATTTATATTCAGATCTGTTTTCCAGTCTCTCCAGAATTGGTCAGACATTCTTGTGGAAAACAAGATGATTTTCAGTGAGTTGCTTATAAGCTGTTTTTGTTTTTGATTTGTATTTCTTGTTGGCAATTCTTTCTCATTCCCTTCTTTCATTTCATTTTCATTTTAAATCTCCCATGTGTTTTGCATACGGTCTCTGCTTTTCTTTGGAAATAATTCCTAGTCAGTGATATTATTGGTTGTTCTCTCCAAAGCCTGGATCTCTTGCAGTTGTGGGCTTTAGAAGACTGCGTGAATGGAGTTATATTTATATTTTGGTTTGGGTTTCTTAGCATTTTTAGGGGGAAAATCAATATTTCATCAGATAATGTAAATCCAGACGTTCAGCAGAGGTGAAAACAACTTTCATTGCTCTGAATAAGCCATTCGTCCAGAAGGTGTAGTTAATGAGGAATCATTGGGGAGGGTTCTGAATGCATTTTCTTTTGGAATGTAAAAATATCACAGTTCTCTTCAACTATCAAGACTGGAAACCCTTTTGTGTTCTCTGGCACCATTTTAATAACTTTGTTGATTGTTAAAGGACATTCTTTGGCCATATTTTTTCTTAATATGGTAATGCCTATTTTTCCCCCCTTCTCAGGCATTCTCTACTATGCAGTAAGATGAAATAAGGCCGTTATTTATGGTTATGGCAGCGCTGTTCTAAGGGACTAGTAGAATCACTGTGCTGTAATAAAATCTTAATTTGTGTGTTCCAGCTCTCTGACCCTGGCTTCCAGAAAGCCTCTATTGCTTTTGCCCTTCCATGAAGGATTATCACTTTAGGTTGCTTTTCATAATAAACCAAAACCAGAACAATTTCTCTTTGCTCTTAATTGGGTAATAAATTTGTGCTACATTCTTTATGAGATTGAGCTCTGTCTCACCAATGAGAGAAGATTCAGCCCTTCCTCCCATCTCTCCCTAATAGATATTAAAGTATTCTTCATGATTCCCTTGACTATTTGAAAATGATTATTCATAATGTGTTGAAATGGATGGGCAGTTCACATAATGTAGGGTACTGGTGTGATTTGGTGGAATTAGGTTTTTCTTTCTCTTCCTCCCCTTTGTCAAATCCATTGCTTTGGACTGATTCCAGTCAAATTCCCAACATTTTGAGACCAGGTTGTCATGGACCTCCAGGATAATAATAGTATTTACATTTAGGTAGTACTTTCAGTTTTACATTGTTTTCCTCAATAATCCTGAGAAATAGGTAGTACAAATATTATTATTCCCATTTTACAGAGAAGGCA
This sequence comes from Petaurus breviceps papuanus, assembly GCF_028583685.1. Lineage (NCBI taxonomy): Eukaryota > Metazoa > Chordata > Mammalia > Diprotodontia > Petauridae > Petaurus > Petaurus breviceps. The sequence continues at coordinate 100,745,334 of NW_027186296.1, forward strand.
AACAGAAGCTCAGATAGTTTAAGTAATTTTTATGTGTGGTCATGAAGTCACTGTGTCAGCCAGGATTCGAATTCAAGCCTTCTGACTCTAAAATGTAGGGGCCTTTTTTTTCTATTTTACATGATAATGCATGTAGATGAATACATGTGCTTATGTTCACATGTACATTAGCACATGCATACCCTTTGCTTTGAAAAAACAATGGTTCATATGTAAGGCTAGTTTCTCTTGTGTATAGATACCTAGCTTGTGCTTGATCCATCCTAAGATCTTAGGTTTCTAGAGCTGAAATAGAAGCTTAAAGATTGTTAGATATGGAATCACTTGTCCAAAGTTCACAAATCTAGCACTCTTTCCGCTATTCTATGCTGAAAATGTGTTTATTTTTGTTTTTGCTTTTAATTTTGTTTATAGAGGGAAGGGAAGGGAACAGAATGGGATAAGCATTTAAGCACCTACTATGTGCCAGGTGCTAGGCTAAGTGCTTTACAAATATTATCTTATTTGATCTTCACAACTACCCTGTGAAGTACTCTTATCATCCCTATTATAGAGTTGACAAAACTAAGGCAGCCAGAGGTTAAGTGACTTGCCTAGGGTAACACAGGAATAGATGTCTGAAATCAGATTTGAATTCACGTCTTCTTGACTCTAGGGCCAGCAATCTATCCACCACCATGCTGCATTGTCTCTAGAGAGAACCTTCCTGATCTACTTCTACTATGGTGAACTAAGGTCCTTTCTCCTCTACCCCCTTCCTCCTGCATCTTTTTATTCAATGGGTCTTAACCTGGAACTCATAGATACCCAAGGGGTCTTTGAATTCGGATGGGAAAAAAATTACTCACCTTTATTTTCACATACCTCTAATTGAAATTTAGTGTTTTTTAAAATGAATGTAGGTAACATACATTATTATAATGAGGGGTCCATAGACTTTACTAGACTCCCAAAGCAGGTCTGTGATAAAAAATGTTAATAGTCTTTGATTTATAGGATATTTGAACTAGGATGATCAATTTTTATAAAGGTGCTATGGACAGCTGAGAAACATGCATATTCTTTTTTTGTTTCTATTCACTTATTTATTTATTTATTTTTTTAAGCAATTGGGGTTAAGTAACTTGCTCAAGGTTACACGGCCAGTTATTTCTGGGTGTGGTGCTAAGTATCTGAGCCCAGATTTGATCCAAGTCATCCCAACACTGGAGCCAGTGCTCTTACTCACTAAGCCACCTGGCCGCCCCTAAGCAATTGGGGTTAAGTAACTTGCTCAAGGTTACATGGCCAGGTGTTTCTGGGTGGGTGCTAAGTGTCTGAGCCTGGATTCGATCCCAGGTCATCCTGACTCTGGGGCCTGTTGTCTTACTCACTGAGCCACCTAGTCACCCCTAAGCAATTGGGGTTAAGTAACTTGCTCCAGGTTACATGGCCAGGCATTTCTGGGTGGGTGCTAAGTATCTGAGCCCGGATTTGATCCAGATCATCCCAACACTGGAGCTGGTGCTCTTACTCGATGTGCTACCTGGCCGCCCTTCTATTCACTTTTCTGTTAACTTTTTTTTTTCTGTTAACTTTTCTGTTAAGGTCCTTCACTTTTTATTTGTCTAAGAATGAAAGAGGCATAATAAGATTCCTAATGATAAAAATTTTTCTTTCTGTTTCTTTCTGTAATTCCGTTAGCCTTTCCTTTAAATACTTGAATGTCATTCCCTTTGGTGTATAGGTTATGGGTGAATTCATCCCATTCATGCTTGCTGTTATGATTATTAATTTTATATTTCCCTTCATCATATCTTTTTATATTTTTCCCCTCCCAGTCCCCTCTCTTTAATTGTTTATTATTCTGAACTTGATAAACACTAAGAAAAGGGAACATTTTCCAAAATAGAGATCAGAAAAGGAAGATTGTATATTAAAATGCAAATCTCCCAAGTCCAGCTTGTTTCTTATTCTAAAATAGATAATCCAACATATTAGTTTCAAAGTCTGTCTCCTTGTGCATTATTTTAAATGTTTCATTGATACTTGCCTCCCTTGCCCCTTTTAGCATCACTATTACTAGCTTTCTCTCCCCATGTAAAGGGGAGGAGAGGAGTAAGCAAAACAAGCTCATACATTAGTCATGTCCAAATATGTGTCTTACAATGGCCCTCTGATTCATCACCTTTGTCAGGAAGTGGGAAGCATACTGCATCATCAGCCCTCTTGCACTGTAATGTCTCACTTCATTTGTCAGAGTTCTCAATTCTATTAAAATTATTTTTATTTATAATTTTGCAGTCTTTGTGTAAATTTTTGTCCTGCATCAATTCATACAAGTCTTCCCAGGTTTCTTTGCTTCCATCTCCTTTACAGTACAGTAGTATTGTATCCTATTCACATACCATAATTTTTTAGCCATTTTACAGTCACTGTGGCACTCCCTTTGTTTCTAGTTCTCTCGTTTGCATTTCAAGATTTCTCCTAAGTTCTGATCTTTTCATCAATAAGCTGTCTATTTTATCAAAGTCTGCTTTTCTCCTTGCATCATTAAACTGAAGTTTTCAAGGCAAATTATATTTTTCATTTTGGAATATTGCATTTTAAGATTTTCTCAGTAATTTGCTTCCAAGTCTTTTGTGAACCTGACTGATTTCCTTGGTAATTGAACTCTTTCTGGCTACTTAGTAATATTTTTTTTCTTTGACTTACAAGTACCAGATTTTGGTGATGGCATTGCTAGATGATTTTAGTTTGGGCTTATTTCAGGAGATTATTTTTTTTGTCTTTAGTTTCCAATATATCATAGGAGTTTTATTTTATGATTTCTTGAAATATAGTGTTTTTTTCCTAGTTTGATTATGATTTTCAAAAAGTCTAATTATTCTTCTATTATCTTTCCATTTTCAGAAACTACTTTCTTAGTTTTTTTGACATTAAGTATTTACATCTTCTATTTTTTGCCCTCAATCTTTTTACTTCATTTTAATATTTCTTACTTTTTTATAAAGTCATTGATTTCTGCTTGCGTCATTCTATTTTTTAGAGAGGCCACTATTTGGGTAAGGTTTTCTATGTTCAGTCTAGAGCTCTTTATTCTCCTTTCAGTTTTCTTTTCCTAGATTCTCATTTCACTACTCATTCATTTTTTTATTTCTTCATTTTTTTCATCCTTGTAGTTCCTATGTGCCAAAGCTATTTTTGGTGTTTTCTTCTGATTACTCACTTTTAGCATCAGTTCTTGGTTTGGGATTTTGTGCTCAAGCAGTACCCTCTGGTACTCTTGGGTGGGTTAAGGAAGATGTGTGTGGTCCCCCCCTTTGTAGCCTGAACATTACTTCTGCTGTGAATCTGGAAGGGATGGTTGTTATTAGGCCCCCTTTCTGCATCAGTCCCTGGCTTTTGTTTCAGTCTCCTGGTAGTCCACTGTGGGTTCAGATCTCAGTTACTATTTCTCATTCTTTGCATATTATTATTTTCTGGGGAGTAGAGCAGGGAGAGTGGGTCTCCCTGTGTCATCCAGGCTGAAGAGTAGTGGCCAACTCATGGCCTGACCCCACTGTTGATTGGCACATAAGATTGGCCTGCTCTGTTTCTAATCTGGGTTGTTCCCCAGCCTTAGGTAGCCTAGCTCCCGCCCCCCCCCTCCCATCCCCCCCACTGTAGGGGTGGAGCTCACCATATTGATGTTGGAACTTAATTTAGACACTCAATTGACTTTAGCTCTCTCTCTCTCTCTCTCTCTCTCTCTCTCTCTCTCCCTCCCCTTCTTTCCTTTCCCTCCACCCCTCCCCTTCTGTCTCCCTCTCTCTTTTCCTTGATCTAAAAAGAAGCCTTCTCTGACAAGACAGCCTCAGTGCAGATGTTTAGTCTGAAGAGGAAAAGATTTAGAAGGGGTACATGATATCTGTCTTCAAGGATCTGAAGGGCTGTCCTTTAGAAAGAGGAATCACACTTATTTTGTTTGGTTTCAGAGGGCAGAAGTAGAAGCATTACAGATGGGCAGATTTCAGTTTACTAAGTAAAAACTCCCTGACAATTAGAACCATCTAAAAGGTGGAATATGGGCTGCCTTAGAAGACAGTGGGGCCAGGTAACTGTTTGCTGGATACTTTGTCAATGGCAGTCTTGCTCAGCTTGTTCTAGATGGTCTCAAAAGTCCCTTCCAGCCCTGAGGCTTTGTGACTATACCATCCCACCAGTGAAAGCAAAGGAGCTGAAGGGCTAATGTGTGATGACAGACAAATGGTTTGGCTTTCATTAAGTGTACATTTTTTCTTGTCTTGATGCCATGAAACATACAGTCACTAGCCACTAAGATTTTATTTAGGAATATTTACATTTTGTAGTTGAAACATTAACAGTAAGGAACAATTTCAAATGCTAAGCTTTTTTCTCTGCTCCTCCACACCTATACCACCACCATATTCTGGCATGTTAAATAGGCCTGTAAGCATTTCTTCTGGGAATTTAAGGAGGAGGCAAGTATTGCTAGAGCTTGTAGTTTGTAAATTGAGGATCCGTTTCAGTCAGGCAGAATTTTTTCCTTCAGCACTCATTAAAAAAAAACACAACAAACTTTTTTTAAGGCATGTGTACACAGCATGGCTGTATTATTTTGTCTGTGTATAGGCAATTTTCTTTGTTTAATTTTTTTTTTAATTTAAAGAAAATGAAAGGCTAGCATAACTATTTCCAGAAGACATATTGAGTCACACAGATAAACTGCAGCCAACTTGTGTAACTTTAGCCTTTGAAGCAAACGTTAACCAGCACAGGACCCAGCTGGAAAACTCGGCACAGTGAAAATGCAGGGTGCCGGCCAACAGCTGGACTGGGTGCCTCCCCCTTCGGTGGCCAAATGCAGATTCAGCAACAACAAGGTTTTTTGTGACATAGGAGCACTTAGGATTTTTCACTGGACAGAAAAAAGTGACTTCAATTAGTGAAGGAAGATGTTGCCAGCTTACCCCTTTGGCTATAGACTTACTCATTTTCCCATTTCCTTTTCTTTCTCCAGAACCTGGGCAGTGGAAGTTATTAGGGAAAGATGTTGTGAAAGATCATAGTGACGACACATAGGAGTCCGAGTAAATTGAATTCTCTAAAAACTGTCTGCCTTGGTAGGAGTTGACTGGTCCATTGTATTATGTGGTCACCTCAGTTGATTTATTGGTTTAGTGAGTGGCTGCTGGATTTTGGGCAAATCTCCTATCTCTTGAGGCTTCAGAAGTTGCTAGGGATCTTACTATGTTTGGGGAGTTGTATAAAAACAATGTGTTACTTTGAGAAGACCTTTGATCCTACTTGAAATGCATTTAGATAAGGTCCCAGACACATCATTTGTTAGATTGTGTTAATGTGGCCAGATCTGGCTAGAATATCCTCTGAAAGATTTGCTTGGGGATAGGAGAAGAAGGAGTCCTTTGGGCGAGGATCATGAACTCATAGACCCATAGAGTTGGAAGAAACCTCACAGATTATCTAGTTCAGCATCCCTGTCATCCCAAGACTGAAAGACTTATCCAAAGATGTACAGCTAGTAACTGCTAGAACCAGGCTGCACATTCAGTATTCCCAATTCCCAGTTGAAAGCTTTTTTCACTATTATGTTCCTCCAAAATTGGAGATGTTTTTCTGTATTTCTGTTACTCTTCACCAGCCTTTCCCACCCCTTACTATGGCCTTATGAGATTGCTGAGTATCTTAGAGTAAGGGATAGGAGGCATTGGATTTCTGATTTTGACTTAAGATTTCTTGATTTCTGATATTGACTTAAGAATTATCTGGGTGAGGAAATTAAATTCCCTCTACTAATGCAGGTTGGCACTTTCACTGCAATTAATTATCTTAGGGAAGAGTGTAGAAGACTGAGAAGTTAAATGACTTGCCCAGGACCACATAAATGTCAGAATATACCCAGGTCTTCCTGGCTAACCACTTCTCTCTTTGGAGTCATATTGCCTCTCTTCAATTCTCTTAGTATAAACATAAATTTCATTATTTTGTTGGGCCTATGTAATTTCAGCTAAAAGCTATGGCGAACAGATTTTTGGTGTGTGCACAGTTCAAATCCCCCATAGTATCTGAACATAGATGTCACATTCTACTCTCTTCCCATCCACGTCAAATCTGCCAGGTGCCCATGCTCCCCAAACATCATTCAATTCTTCTCAAATGTCACACCTTAGTTGTTGTTTACTATCATATACAGTCATTAAGAAATATGTTGTCGGGGTGGCTAGGTGGCACAGTGAGTAGATCACTGGCCCTGGCATCAGGAGGACCTGAGTTCAAAATCCAACCTCAGACACTTAACACTTACTGTGTGACCTTGGGCAAATCATTTAATCCCAATTGTCCTGCCTTTCCCCCTCCAAAAAAAAAAAAAAGAAATATGTTGTCTGTGAGCAGAAGTTAGCTTCATGTTGGTGTTTCTTATTTCTGAATACACATGTGGATCCTCCTGTCCTTTATCTTTAACCATGATCTTTCTTTATAATCTCATTTCCCTACTCTCTTTTCTAGGCTAACCCAGATAACCAGTCGCAGGGTACAAGAGTTCTTAATCTAGGGTGTGTGAATTTAAAAAATAAAATGAAAACTGTTTTAATATAATTAGTTTCCTTTGTAATTCTTATTTTATTTTATGTATTTAAAAGCATTATTCTGGGAAGGGGTTCATAGACTGCCAAAATCATTCAATCTCTGTTTTAGAATATAGTCACATCTCTGACCAAGTAAAGATTAGGAAGAGAAGCCTTCACAGCTTCCTCTAAGACACCAGATAAATTGTTAGACTTTGGGTTTTTTTTTTTCTGAATAACAATTAATTGGTTCTTGCCCAGGCCTGGAGGACTCTAGCCCTCAGTCAGTCTAAACCCTTGGTCACCATAACATTCACAGGATCCTAGAATGTTAGATTTGGGAGGGATTTCAGAGACTACCTTGTCTAACCTGTTTCTGATCAAGAATCCCCTCTTTAAGACCCCATGTCAACCAGTCATTGGTCTAAGAGCCCTAGCCTTTAAGAAAAGTCCATGGGAAGATATAGAGGCAATGGAGTATAGAAATCTATCTTGCCCTACAAGAAAATAAGGGGGAAGGGAATAAGAGGTGGGGTGTGATAGAAGGGAGGGCAGACTGGGGGAAGGGGTAATCAGAATCTTGGGGTAAGGGGAGGGGAAAGATGGGAGGAACATGTGGAACTCAAAACCTTGTGGAAATGAATGTTGAAAACGAAAAATAAGTAAATTAATTAGAAAAAAAAGAAAGGCCTGTGGGGGTCCATTTACATGGTACCTCTGCCAGTTCTTCCCTGCTGACTTCTTGGAAGCTACCAGAGAGCATTATGAAGGTTAGTCACTCACCACATTTTGGCACAGTGTCAAGGGTCCAAAAAAAAAAAAGAAAGAGAAAAATAAGAAAAACCCTGACTTTCCAGGAGCTCAGATCCATATGGGGAGATGAGGCCAAAATTCAGCCATAGGATTTCTTAGTTTCAAAGGGCTTCTGAAGCATTGCTCTGTTTGGCGGAATCATCCTTATGGGAAATCTGTTGGCCCAGAGAAAGAGCAGTATTTTTTCCTAGGCTCCCAGTCTATGTTTGCATACCCAGGTGTCTGCGGGGCCTTTGATCCAGCCCTCAGCCTGCCAATTCTCACCTTCTCCCAGTTAGCTGAGTTATCACTCTTTTGCATCAGCAGCACATGGTTCCAACTGGCTGGTCTGTAAGTCTGCATAATATTTTCAAGTACTTCTTGCTGCTATGGCCAGCATCCAAACTTGGTTCCAAAGGAGCCTAGCTATTGGGAATTTTAATTTTAAAATAACACTTGGTGTCTCATTCTGCAAACTCTTTCAAAACAACTTCATGCTAGTTCATTTATCCTCACAGCAATCTGCCGTAGAAAGAATAACATTCATTATGTTCATTTGATTGATAAAGATAATGGGGATATTGCCAGGATTCCTTGACAGAGACATAGGTAAGCCTCAGAAAACGACTCAAAGAGGCTCAGAAGTGGTTGTCAAGGAGGCAGCAAAGGGTCATCACTGTGCAGCCTTCGATATCTTCTGTCTCTGAGATCCCAAGTGACCTGCTGTTCAGTCATCCAGTTGTGTCTGACTCTTCATGACTCCATGGACCATACTTCCCATGGGGTTTTCTTGGCAAAGATCCTGGAATGATTTGTCATTTCCTTCTCCAGTGGATTAAGGCAGAGGTCAAAGTCGCTTATAGAAAAGCCCGTTTCATTTTTCTGGGGGCACAGAAAGCAGGAATATAAGGGGATAGGCTTCTTCTAGGTATCTAGGCTATTCTGATATGCCCTAATTCTGCTCTCCCTGCTTCCAAAATATGGAACTCAACCATGGTGTAAATGAGCCAGTCTAAATGACAACCAATCCTGGAAGTTTGGACTCTCCCCGCTTCTATCTGTTGGAAAGGTGGTGGGAAGATTAGGACAGAGAGTGCCATCGTCCTTTGTTATAGCTGTTGGAAACAGCTGTTGCTTTACTACATCAATCAACTCCTCTGGCTTCCTGATCATGGTAATAGACTTAGATAAGCCCAACATTATTTCATTTAATCAGTCAGATTTCTAACTGCTGACCTCCCCAGTGGCCTTTCATAACTAGAATCGCAGGTTGATTTTCCTTCATTGATTGAATTACTGTTTCCTGGTTTGATTAGGCGGAGAGAAAAGTTTGATTAGGCGGAGAGAAAAGGCGGAGAGAACATACCAGGCAGAAGGCCTGATGATTGATAAGGATGTAGGACACCACTAGGCAGATAGTAACTTAGGTAATCAGACAGCTGTAGGCGAAGGCTCTTATTCCGGGGCATTGTTATATCAATGATACTGTAAATTCTCTGTGTATCTTCCCTTGCTCAAACTCGATATCTCCTTCAAGGTAATGATGCCAGTGATAGTTGTTACTGGTTCTCGTCATGTGTGTAAGAAAGGGGGGGAAAGGGGGAAAGAGAGAGAGAGAGAGAGACAGAGAGAGAGAGAGAGAGAGAGACAGAGA